>NC_057350.1:118857279-119174779 GCF_016509475.1 Prionailurus bengalensis
CTTACCTTAATGACCCCACTGCCTCAGTGTCCCTAGAGACATGAATTCTATGTATGATACTTGCTGTTTTACAGAAAGGAAAGAGAGACGTAGAGAGGACAATTTTCTTAAGCGGTTTAACCCCGGACCCTCTGGTCTATCTTTCACTTTTTTTCCAGCATGCTGTGCTTGCTCCTTGCATCTGTTTTGACAAGCTTTGGCAAGTCTTTAAGTGGATTATAACATTTATTGTATTTTTGGTTATATTTTGTCTTAAATATATTTCACTACTGTTTGTTTCTGTTTTGTTTGATGTTTCCTTTCCTCTATTTTCATTCTAATTTTTTTGCCTTTATTTTTTAATTTTTTTTAAATGTCTATTTCTGAGAGAGAGAGAGAGAGAGAGAGAGAGAGAGAGAGGAAGAAAGAGGGGGAGGGGCAGAGAGAGATGTGGACAGAGTATCAGAAGTGGGTTCTAAGCTGACAGCATTGAGCCCAAAGTGGGATTTGAACTCCACTAACTGCGAGATCATGACCTGAGCTGAAGTCGGACACTTAACTGACTGAACCACCCAGGCTCCCATTTTTTTGCCTTTATTAACTTTGGAATTTGTAGAGTTGACCCTTGAACAACATAAGCATTGAACAGCAACAACACTGAACAATCCCTGTTCAGTCAAAAATCTGCCCATAACTTTTGGCTCCCCTAAAATTTGACTCTAATAGCCCAATATAGACCAGAAGCCTTACCAATGACATAGTCAACTAACACATTTTTGGTTGGCTGTATGTATTATATACTATATTCTTACAATAATACCTTTTTTCTTTCTTTACTTTTTTTTTTATATTTATAGGATATGTGGTTTTTCTACAAATTTTTTCAAATTGTAACAAATGTCCAAAATATTTTCCAATATATTTATTGGCAAGAATTTGCATATAAGCAGATCCATGCAGTTCAAGTCTCTATTCTTCAAGAGTCAACTCTATATGCTTTTACTATTGCTTTAGTTATTATCTTAGAAATGACAACATTTATCCCTTATTATCAAAGGCTAATGTATTTTGGTACTTTTGTTCCATTTCCAGAAAATGGATCTGTTTGTAATTTTTGTTACTTCTGCTGGTTCGTAATCAAGGTGTCTTGTCTCTTCATAAGCCTGCTTACTTTTTACTGGATGCCAGGCATTGTATTTGAAAAATTATTTATAGAGATAAGTTAAGATGTAGTATGGTGTTATTCTTTTTCAAAGCCTCTCTTTTGTTTGCTTCAGCCTGACATCTATAGTTTCTAGACAACCTGGGGAGTCTCTTTAATCCAATTTTAATGAGTGAATGACTCAAAAGTTGGGATGTAGTCCCTGTGAGGCACTTGGTAGACATCTATTACATAACCTTTCAGCTCCTACCCATGCACGAAGGTTTAGAAATCTCTTGTCTACTTTGGATTCACATTTGTCTCCTTCACGCTGCCCCCACTCCCCATCCTGCTCAAACTTTCAGTCTCTCTATTGTCCCATTGCCCTACTGTCACTGGAATAATTAACATCTAAGAGGAAAGTGGTCTTCAAGTGCCTGACTCACATCTTTGGATTTCCATTGTCTCCTAAATTCTTGGCCCAATAATTCTACATGGCCTTGTTAGCTCTTCATTTCCTACAAGCATATGCCTATAATTCTTTAAATAGTTTTTCTAAGCTATCCTCACTAGAAAGGTCTGTCTAAATTATTTAGTCCATGAGTACAGGACCTCTTTTTTTTTTTAAGTTTATTTATTTTGAGGCTGGGGGGGGGGTGGGGAAGGGGCGGAGAGACAGGGAGAGAGAGAGAATTCCAAGCAGGCCCTACACTGCAAGTGCAGAGTCTGACGTGGGACTCAAACCCATGAACCGTGAGATCTTGATTTGAGCTGAAATCAAGAGTCAGCCACTTACTCGACTGAGCCACCCATGTACTCCAGTACAGGACCTTTTTTTGTAATCTAAATATGATTCCAAGTTTTGGGAAATATTTTTTATTTCACATTTTCAGAAGCACATCTAGAAAACAAATAGGCAATCCTATATAGTGGTAAAGCATATACCTTTTCTCTGAAATTTTATGGGATAAAAAAGAAAGTACCAGACAATTGGCCAACTTCAAAAAAGATTACTCAAAATAGATTCTGGTTCTGAAATGTACGTGAGCATTTAAAAATATGGTTTTACAAGCAAGTAAGTTGGTTAGGGGAAAGAGTTTAAGGATAATATATGTATAAATATATATCACAGCTGAGTAGTGGTATGGAGCTTGAAGTGGGAAGCATGGGCAGAATGTCTAGGCTCTGATAAATGACTTTGGGTTTCCTTTTCATGCTATGGAAAAATTTTAAACAGCAATGATAAGATTTAATACATGCTAAAAAATAAAAATAAATATGTCTTCTACATGGAAGAGTCATAGCAGGGGGATGAAGGAGGAAAGATTGGATGATGAGATGAGTTAGTGAGAAGTAGAGAAGTCCTAGTGAAGAGGACAGTGCCCTAGACAAAGCTAGTGGCAGTGGCCATGGACAGGAATGGATACACTGGAGGTACATTTAGCTCATTTCATTTTTTTTCAAGATTCTCCTTGGAACATTTTTTTCTCATTCTTGGATGGCAATATTCTTCCTACTCTTCAACACCTTATAAATTTATCTCCATATTTATAAGGCTGAGGTGGTTAGTTGCTCATCATTCTAAATGTGCACATTTTATTTATACTTCATTATAGAACTTTCTATGTAATTTGGTTGTTCTTCATTATATTTGTGTTCTTCACTATGAAGGAGCTGCTCAAGGACAATATTAATAGACTCATAGTTGCATATCTGTGGTGTTTGGCATAATGGCCAGGACAAAATAGGTGCTCAGTAAATGATCTTCAAATAAGAACTTGTATAATTGTAAATATTTTACTGTTTTGATTGATTGCTGTCCCTTTGAATAGTCTGTGTTAATAACGGTTATCTGTTCTTGGAAGAATGGAATTATTTTTTATTTTAGAGAGATAGAGCATGAACAGGGGACGGGGCAGAGGGACAGAGAGAGAGAGAGAGAGAACAAGAATTCCAAGCAGGCTTTCACGTTCAGCACGGAACCCAACTTGAGGCTTGATCCCATGACGCTGGGATCATGACCTGAGTTGAAATCTAATTGGACACTCAACCAACGGAGTCGACCAGGTGCCCCAAGAGTGGAATATTTTTTTAAAAAGCAATGCTTTGCAAATTCATATTTAGAAATGTATTTCTGTTATGTTACATTATTATTATTATTATTTAAGTTTGTTTTGAGACAGAGCATGCGAGCAGGGGAGGGGCATAGAGGCAGAGAGAGAATCCCAAGCAGGTTCCTCACTGTCAGAGCAGAGCTTGACATGGGGCTTGAACCCACAAACCATGAGATCATGACCTGAGCCAAAATCAAGTGTAGGGCCCTTAGCCGACTGAGCCGCCCAGGCGCCCATTATGTTACATTTTTAGAGGAAAGGAAGTACTGAAGTGATGTACTCTTAAAGCAAAAGTGAGCATTAAAATTCATTTTACTGCAGTGGCGAGGAAACTGGATTAATTCAGTTTGGTTTTAGAATTCAGGTTCCATTCAGAGCCAGTGCTATTTTGTGGGACAACTGAATGGAAGAATGTAAACAACCATGGGAAAACATGTACTTATCTCCAAAATCAAGATCAAGTTTTATGTTCAGTATATATTTTCATGCTAGAATAACTAGAAAGACTTGTGTTTTTTTTTACAATAAACTTAATCTAAGATTTTTCAGATTTTGTTTTATATTTTTACTGAATTGTAAAAATGTCTAAAAGTCTACATGCATACACACAGGGTATGTGTATTCACATTTTACTACATATGTGTATATATATTGCATATTATATATAACACGCACATATATATTTTTTCTTTTATTTGTTTTATTTCTCCTTTTCTTTGACTCCGTTGAATGTTACTTTCTGTGATTTTGAAAACTGCGTCCTAAAATATGCTATGTTTTTTTTTTTCTCTTATGGTAGACTGTAACTCCTGTTTTTGTCAACAGTGACCCAAATGCTAGTCAATCAGAACTGTCAACTGGGATATAAGAATTTGAACTACAAACACAGCCTCAATTCCTTTTTCCAGGAAGCTACTTGTTCTGAAAGCTAATCTGCCTTGAATAATGCTTTATTATAAGTAAAAAAAATCTTCATTCGTTGATTGGCCTAAATTTTCCACGAGTTTCCCTGCTTGCTTGTTTATTTATTATTTGATTGGTTGGTTGCTTGTCTTTTTTATTGTTCTCAAGGATGTGAGTCTGATAAATACTTCGCCAATGAAATTGAGCAAAATAAGTTATTCAGTAAATGCACCAATGATCATTTGGTGCCCAGGATTCTTATTTAGTCTCTAAGGTAACTTTTAATGTATGGTAATAGAGCCTTTGCTCTCCCTCAATCATTTCTGGTTTATTTCTGCTTCGTGCATTTCTGGATTAGTTTTGTTTTAGGGACCATGTGGGAATGCTACACCAGTGGATGATAATTAGAACTATTCTTGTTCTATGTATATTTATTATATGTTTATAGGACTTGGAGAAATCCCCCCTGAATGGGTCAACTTCTTTGTAATGGGATCACGGGGATAATTTTAGTCTGGTCTCAATTATGTTTGAAAACATCTTCATATGAGGACTTGGTAACTTGATGTGCCTTTGTGCTGACTTATCATCCTTATGAAACATCTTACAGTCAAAATCAGAAATTCTCCTCTGAAAAAAATCTTAGATTCCTTATAATTAGCGTAGCATTCTGCTATTTTTATTTTAAAACGTTGACAGTCTGGTTATAGTTGTCAGCAAGACTACATTCGTTTTGTCTTTAGATTTTGACATGGTGACTGGTCTCCTCTGATGACTTTTATTGATACTGACGTTCCCACTGTCAAGGTACAGATTTCCAGGTATCAGATGTCATCACCATGATCAGACACTTGTCAGACTCTATCAGGGGACTGGGCTAGGATCTTTGGGAGAGCTTTAATCTAGAAATGAATGACTCTGTGAAAGCAGACTCTTAAGCCAAGACTTGGCTAAAAAGAATTAATTTTGTAGGACTGACTATAACTGATATAAGAGAAATTTAATTATAGTTAATGTTATATTTTTCTAATGGGCATAATTTAAAACAATTTTCTCCTTGGCCTATTTCTAATATTCAGTTTAATGGGCCACACATGTGCAAATTGAAATAAAAGTCTCTTTGAATTGTGTCTTGCCCCAACCGATGTCTCAGAATTTGGGAAAAAAAGATTCTATGGAAAAATCTTAATGTAGTTTATAATCTAATGGTCACCATCAGATCTTAAGAATGGTCAGTGTGTAGAAAATACTGGTGTTATATTGATTAGCTTTATCTTCGAAACCAATTAGATAAATCATCAAACAATGTAAAATTACTTAAAAAAATTTTTTAAAAAATGTTTTTATTATTTATTTTTGAGAGACAGAGAGTTAGAGAGCAAGCAGCGGAGGGGTAGAGAAAGAGGGAGACACAGAATCCAAAGCAGACTCCAGGATCTGAGCTGTCAGCACAGCGCCCGACACATGGCTTCAACTTACAAGCTTTTAGATCATGACCTGAGGCAAACTTGGACACTTAATCCACTGAGCCACCCAGGCACCCCTAAAAAATACTTTTTTATGGGGCGCCTGGGTGGCGCAGTCGGTTAAGCGTCCGACTTCAGCCAGGTCACGATCTCGCGGTCTGTGAGTTCGAGCCCCACGTCGGGCTCTGGGCTGATGGCTCAGAGCCTGGAGCCTGTTTCCGATTCTGTCTCCCTCTCTCTCTGCCCCTCCCCCGTTCATGCTCTGTCTCTCTCTGTCCCAAAAATAAATAAACGTTGAAAAAAAAAATTAAAAAAAAAATACTTTTTTATGGAAATGTAATTATTTGAAGAGGTTCAGTAAAAATGTATTTTTTTCATTAGAATTTAATTGCATAAATCAAAATTTATAACCAGAACTATTCCAGAAATGTCACATTTAAAAGTAAACATTAAAAAATACATAAACTCACCACAGAAAATAGATTAGAAGTTACCAGGGGCTGAGAGGAAAGTGGAATGGGGAGTTAATACTTAGTGGGTGTAGTTTTTGTTTTGGATTATGGAAACGTTTTGGAAATAGTGCTGATGATTGTACAACATTGTGAATTTATGTAATGCCACTGAATTGCACACCTAAACATGGTTAAAATGTCAAGTTTCCTGTTATATATATTTTACAACAAGAAAACATTTTAAAATATATCATTGAATTAAGTATAATAAAGCTATTATAAGAAATAGGACTGCTTTCCACTTTTGGAAATTGCTTCAAAGTTCTTCCAGGCAATTGGTCTGATACCTGTTGTCAAGTGAAAAAAAATAATATAATTTAGTAATGAGGTTGATGTCCTTTGCTGAAAAGAAAATAATCCATGGTTTGGGGGAATACAATGCCTCACAAGCAGGGGAGCATAATTCCTGACGGATTTGGGGCAAGAGGGAGATTTATAGAGCATTAGAAGCAGCAACTTGGAAGTAGGGCATCAGTGGCTAGGATGTTGGGGGTCTCCTGGTAAGACTAGCAGGTCCTATTTCTCAGGGGAAGGTGAGCTAGCTAAAGCTGAATTGGAGGATTGTGATTGGTATGTGTTAGGTTTCCTAGAGAGCTGGTGTTCTGTAAGTGTAGGCTGAATTAGGTTTACATTTGTGACATGGGCCAGGCCACTGAGGCAGCTTCCATTTTGTAGGTCCCAACATGCAAATTTCCTTTATCACTGCTATCGTATTTAAGGACTTCTAATCCTTAAAGATGGTGAAGAATGTTACTTTCTGGCAGGTGAGAACATTGGTGAACCAAGGAGCTCTCAGAGGAAGAGATACACCCCACAGGCAATGGCTGGTAGAGGAGAATGGGATAGTATTCCTGGCACTATAGAAGGAAGAGTAAAAATGACCACAGTCTTTAGGAAGGTTCCAGACAGAGGTTGACTCTCTAACCTTAATACCTTATCACTCGGTTTTGTTAGACGTATAATAAGAGATATTGATAACAATTTCATGTTGCATGTAAAAAAATATGAAGGGACCAGTATAGATCAGAGCACCAAACTAATTGTACTGAATCAGAGAGTCTTGAAGCAGACTTATTTTGTCAAACACAGGTTCCTGATGCAAGATTCTGACCACAGGGAGATGAGGAACCAGTCAAAGTGAGATTTCACAATTAGCCTATGCTCAGACTTAGAGCACCTCTCAGGTGAGAAGATGAGATAATCCAAGGATCACAGGGCAGTTCTAAACCTTTGACATTCTGAGATAAGCTACATTACTCTATTTCCTTATCAAAGTAAGTTTGTTTCTTCATCAAAACACCCCTCCCCAAATTTATTCAATCAAAAATTTTCTCTACTGTTGTATATTTTCAGCTATAAATACAACCTTCACTTAGTATTCAGTGATTGCTCTAAAATATAGGATCTCTTGCAAAATGCTTTATTACAAATAAACATAACAAGATATACTATACCTTACAGGGATAAAAAAAATTTCTGTCTTTTTGTTTTTTCACTTAAGGACAAAAAAATACTTTGGATTTATAGAAACCTGCTTCATTTCATACCTGTGAAAGTAACTTTGGTTATACATACTTTATAAAGCATACAAATTGCACTTTTTGGGTTTCCATAAAACCTGCAAAAATGTAACTTTGTTCCAGACTTTTTTTTTGTAGCTGGCATCATGTCTTTTCTTTTTTTTCCAGATTTAGATTCTGGGAATATACTAATTCAGGTGGCCTGTTTTATATGAGGTGATATTTTGGCTTCTGTCTTATTCATGACTTTGATCTTGCATTCTTCCTTTTAAAATACTCTAGTTCCTTTGGAATTTGAATATTTCAAAGACTAAAGGTTTCTACAAATACCTTTCCTTTGATTTCAATTTCAGATTTTATTTTCTTTTTTGTGACATAAGGTAGGGGTTTTAAACTTAATGTAGGTATTTTTTTCTCTTCCATCAAAGAAGAAATTTTGTTTGTTTTTCTGGTGGGAAAAAGTCAGCATTTCCTGTTAAGAAAAAAATCAGCCTTATTGGTGAATTTGCTTTTATATACATATAGTTTAAAACTAGTAGAATAATAGAATAGGAACATTTGAATTATCACAGTTTTTATCAGATAATTTATCTACTTTGCACCAAGTAACATTGGATTTGATTTTTAAAGTCAAAGTGCTAAATATAAAATGACTTAGATAGCATGAAATTTAGCAGACTGAAAAGGCCTAGAATTGAAATATGCCAAATCATAAGAATTAGTTGAATTCTCTTCTAAAGATTTTTTCATAATCTCTTGATCACAATATTATTCCACAACAACTTTATTTTAATGAATGTCATTTATACTTGGAAATTTTTTACTTAGAGAATTTAAACCCATGGTCAACTCTCACACTAGAAGTAATTTAGAGGCAAATGACTTTAAATTGACCTTGGGCTAGATGAGGATAGGGACTTAACTCACTTGTTGGGTTCTGCCTTCAAAGTTAAAGATAAAATTGAAATGTTGCTGGTTTCTCCAGTTTACTTCTGCGTCTCAGATGTGTATTTTGTGATTTTTACTCCTAGAAGTTTACAGAAGAATGTCAGTTTGATGATTTTCTCCTAAAAAGTATAATCCAGGTGACTGATCAGGGTAGTCAAGTTCAACAGTGGTGATTTACTTCTGACCCTTTTATCCTCCACCCCACCCACCTTCCCATAGGAACCTCAATCAACTGTCACCCATGGATGGCACCTATAGTATTCTCTGAGTAGTCAATTGAAGGTTATGAATTCATTTATAGCTTTAAATTGTTCAAGCGAAGTGATGTGTTTTCTGCATAAAAATATTTGCATTTATCGTTAACTCCACAAACAACCTTTATATTAGGTCTTGGTAATATTTCAGTTGTGGTGGCACAGTTTCCTCTGAGTTGGTCCATCTTCTACCTTTGTAGCAAAGGATTTTGTGTTTGACACAAAAATGCATTCTCTGACTCAGCATTTTTGACAACTGGTCAGTCAGGATTCTATCAGAGAAAGACAATCAATAGGATATGCACGTGTGCATGTGCATAACAAACCTTCCTTTTGTTTATTATACTTTTCATAGTCACCTATGCATAACTAGCCTCCCTACACCATTCTTTTCTTGCATTTAGCTGAAGGTGGTACTTAAGCCTGAGTTAAGCCACCTCCCTGAGTATCCATATATACATGAGGTAGGTGTATTAGTAAACTTGTGTTTGTTTTTCTCTTGTTAATCTATCTTTTGTTGCAGAGCTCCCAGCTGAGAATTAGGATAAAGAGAAAAAATTTTTTCTCCCCTAAAACTGGTTACTATAGATAAGCTAAATTAACACATAAAACTGACCATCACAACAGTCGTCTTGCCGTATTTGGTAATAGACTATACCAATAATATAAATCCACTGCTGGGCTCAGACCCCTGTGGATGAGGGTCTCAGCCAGTGGAACAAAAGCTGTCTGGAACAAAACCCTGACCTTCTTTCAAGCTTTCGTTTTTTCCCTATTTACCAAAACTTATTTTGTACTCATTATGTATTTTGTGTAGGGGAGGAAAAATAATTTGTCCTCTACTGTTCTAGGTCCTTGGCTGAGACATCCCTATCATAAAAGTTTGATAAGAGAAAAACAAACAGAAGTTTAAGAACGTGTATACCTCATGTGTATACGGGATATCCCCAGGGAAACAGGAACACAGAAATTATCTAAGGCGTCACCTTAAATATCATCTCCAGCTTAAGACAAAAGAAAGATTTGGGGGGTGAGGGGTTAAGTAAGTTTATCAGGAAAACCACAGTAAATAATAGTAAGGTTGTTATATGGATTTAAGTCTTCCATTGATAAGAGTTTCTTGTGACTTAGAGTATCCTTGTCTTCCTGGTACAGAGAAAAATACACAAAGGGAGATTTCCTTTGAGTGTGTAAATTCTCCTTACAAAAGGGTAACTTCTCTGTTTTCAGAACTTCGCCTATGTCTGCAGTTTCTTAAAAATAACCAGCTCAAAAGTAATTCTTATGCCAAGGAGACATATTTTGGAATGGCACAGTTACCCTTCATAGACATTTTTCTTTGAACGTTGTAATTATTTAATTACTCAATTCACGTAATAAATTCCTTTATTAGTCCCATTTTACATATTGGGAACAGCGAGGTTAAGCAACCTGACCAAGAAGCAGAGCCAAGAAGGAATTGAGTCTGGTTCAGAGTGAATGCACTAGCCACTTTTCCATGTTGTCCTTGGTGGGTGCAGATATATTCCAGTTTCTTAAGAACCTGGGTTTCTGTGGAGGTTGAAGAAAAATAATTTCAAATCATCCAACTTACAGGAAATTTAAAAATATTTCTTTAATTATTATTAAAAATTTTTAATGTTATTTATTTTTGAGAGAGAGAGACAGAATGGGAGAAGGGGAGGGGCAGAGAGAGAGGGAGACACAGAATCCAAAGCAGGCTCCAGGATCTGTCAGCACAGGGCCCGACGCGGGGCTTGAACCCACGGACCTTGAGATCATGACCTGAGCCAAAGTTGGATGCCCAACCGACTGAGCCACCCAGGTGCCCCAATATTTCTTTAATTATTAAAGTCACATAGCATGGCATAGCTGTAGAGAGCATTCTACCTGTTTTACTACTTTGACTCGTCTGTCCTATTCATTATAGTTGTTTGGGTTTTGTATTATTTGGCAAACCTTCTTATCTAGGTTTTGATCAGCACTTGTCACTTGTTACCATTACTCAAGCAGTCTTATGGTAATGGAACTTGTGCTCTAGCTTCCGGTCTAAGGTCATTTAACTTAGTTTAATTAGAAGTTTGACAAGGGCGCCTGGGTGAATCAGTTGGTTAACCATCTGACTTCAGTTCAGGTCATAATCTCACTGTCCATGGGTTCGATCCCCACGTCAGGCTCTGTGCTGAAAACTCAGAGCCTGGAACCTGCTTCTGATCCCTGTCTCCCTCTCTCTCTGCCCCTTCCCTAATCGTGCTCTGTCTCCTCTGTCAAAAATAAAATAAAAACATAAAAAAAAAAACCAGAGAGATAAAATATTGCCAATCTAAAATGTTTCCATAATAGCTATATTAATAAAAGATGTCAGAATGAAGGTTAATGATAACAAAAGATATTTGGCTTATGTGAGAGAATACACACTAGGGAGCCTTCACTGGAAATGTTTGTGTTTTATTTTGTTTACTAAATTACAGGTTTGGTGAGAAATATAGGCAAAGTTAAAAGAGGAAAATTATCCTCCAATAACTTTTATCCAAATAACTTTTAACATTTTTTTACTTTTATTCCAGAGTGTTTTCATGAGTTTTGCAATGTATTTTTCCTTGAGTATAAGAAATACCATTACCAGCAACATTAATTGCCATCCCAGCAACATTAATAATACATTTTCAGAAAACAAAATTAAAAAATTACCACTTTAAATGTATACAAGTGAAAAGATACATTGGATGAGGATATGTGGTAGCTGTGACCATAATTTAGTTATAAATTTGAATCCCGTTCTGTTCAATTAGCATTCATAGAATAATAATTTTTTATGGTAGTATAAACTCATAATGGGGCTTAGTTTAATAGCTGTTCATAATTCCACCTTGTGGATTTATGGTATTTATTTAACCTTCTACCATTTTTGGCTATAGTTTGATTCCAATTATAAGTAATTCTTCAATGGATATACTTGTTCATGAATCATTTTTGTATTTCAGATTATTCTCCCAAAATGGATTTGTGGAAGTAGAATAATTAGGTTGAAGGTAAACAAAACATTTATGATATTTGATACCTATTGCCAAATAGCCTTCCAGAAGAATGGGTAAGAGTTTTATAACAATGTCTAATGGGAGATTTTTTTTTTTTTAAGTCAATTTCTTTCTTCAAATTGTGTAGCGATCTTGCTAACAAGGCATGATGTGGCTAGGATGCTGAAAGTCCTTTTGTAGTTGAAAGATAATATCTTAGAAAAGCTAAATTTAAATCCTATTTTATCACTTCTTTGTGTCCTTGAATATCACTGAACATTTTTCCAGTTTTTTTTTTAATCTATAGCATAGAAATAATATATTTTTTTCTGCCTGGTTTAAAGAGTACTGTACTAATCAAATATTTGAAAGGATTTTGGAAAATCCAAAGTACTATAATTATTAATTCAAATAGAATAAAACTAAAGGGCTTTATAACATAGTATAATATAGATAGAAATCCAGAGCCTGGAAATTGGGAGCTTTGATGTTAGATTGATATCATTAGAGACATTTGATTTATTTTGTACTGTGTCACAAAAAAAAAAAAATAGGTCTATGTTACTTGAGAACTTTGAGATGATTCTATTTTCTTACATAATGCAGCATTTGTTCACTTTTATCTCTAACATTGCATTATTTTAGCACTTCTAGTATATGGCAAGCCAGTTCAGATTTGTACTAGGGAACTCATTTGCATATTAGTTGTGGAAAGGGGAAGATGAAGTTCTCCAACTTCCAGGAGCTTTTCATTTATTTTTGAAAAAGAGAAGAATTATAGCCAGGATGTGTGAAATCCAAAGACGAGCTATGCATGTCAAGTACAAAAATGATTGAGCATGACTGGTAAGGGGAAATGTCTTACACGTAAGAAGGAAAGGCAAGTCCGTGTCACGTTGTATGCTCTTTTCTATTTCTCAAATTACTGAAAGCCAAATGATGGTAGAGAAATAGAGGGGTGGGTGGGAGAAAGGGCCCATATGGTAGGGACATGAGAAGAGTGATTAAATAAGAACTGGAAGGAAACAAGTGAGTGCAGGGAGACATGGGAGGAGCAGCAAGAAAACAGCGGGAGAAGACCTTTCTTGCTGAAGAAAGGAGACAGATGTTCAGTTCTGAACAAGAGGTTTTGTCTTAAGTCCCCAAAGGAAGAAAGGAAATGAAGTAGAGAGCCTCTGAAAATTTAATGTAAGACTCAGCACAATAGGAGTAATAGGGATAGTGTAGACGGAGCCTACGCAGGGAAGAAAACACAAGGGAAGAGTGGAAACACAGAAGCTGAATTAGGAACAAAATAAAAGTGTATGGCTTGGAGGTGGGGAGCATATTATTGAAAAATTCAAAAGACTGGATATTTAATTATTAAACTTTGAGAGAAAACATAAAGGGATTTAATACAAGGAAACAAAGGCAAGAAAATGACTGAATATAAAGAAGAAAATGTATTATCTGTGAAGAAATAGGATCAGGGCTTTTTATTTCTTCCTAGGGAAAGACCTTACTACAAGCTAGCCAGGGTTTTCATCATCACATTCTGCGCATATTCAAAAGATATATACTATTAAGGATGCAAGATATATCTTTCATGGAGGTGGAATCAGGAGGAGATAAATTTATGAGTGCGTGTGTCACCCTATGGAAATTTATGGTAACGTATTTCAGAAACACGAGGGAACAGTGAAGGAAGGTGTCCCCCTGTGTTTACTTGTGGCCTACCAGGAAAACTTGTTGGTCAAGAGGAAGGCAAAGAAACATGGGGAGAGAGTGACCGTGTAACTTTAGAAATCATAACCCTGAATGGAAACAGGCAAATGATTGTGAGCACTAGGCAGAACAACTTAAAAAATTCATTATGAGTGATAGGACATGTAAAGAGAAAAAAAAAAGGGGGGGGCCTTTAATCAAAGGCAAACACAAAGCCTGGCATGAACCTTTGAGAGAATGTTTGTACAGTCATTAGGCTATCATCTCTGGGTTTCACACCTACCCTATAGACTCAGTTTACGAAGCTGGGGCTGAGACTCTGCGGACGTTTCTTCTTGGCCAGCTGCTCTCCGTTGGACTCTGGCAATGGGGGTGCCAGAAGGACACACAAGTCTGGACGAAGGAGAAAGGATGTTCTTTCTGTGGGCTTGTGTGTATTTCCCTTTCCTGTGAGTGTCTTGCCAGCAGTGCTTTTCACCCCAGCAGAGACAGCTCCTTGTAGGAACCACATCTGATCCAATTTGGAGTTTTTCCATCCCTTGTAGACCTGGCCTCAATGCAACCCCTCGGAGACACCAGAACCAGCCTGCCAGCGTACCCTCTACACGAGTCTGAGCTTCAGCTTCACTCATCCCTTCTCCAAGCCTCTGCGATGCAATAACGCCAACCTCTCCCTTTGTTCCCCTACTCCTAGGGGTGGCCGTTGTTTCCCAGAGTTGCTACTTCCATTGGACATGTGTACAGCATTTTGATCCTTTCCTAGGTAGTTTTAGAATGCTGTAATTGTAAGCATCTAATGTGTTAATTTTGGTAAAAAAAAATTTACTAAGGTTAATTATTAGGGGTTTTTAATAATAATCAGAACACACATACATTGGGGATTCTCTTAGCTTTACTGATTGTAATAGATGCTGCAGATTTAACATCACAGAAAGAAGCAGAACCTTTCAACAAGTCATTTTACTTAATAAATAATAGCAACAACAACTTTAAATCGAAAGGACAGCACAAATATATTAATAAGGGAATTGAGGCCTAAATGGTGGAGGAAAAAATAGAAACTCAAGATACTTGAGGTGAGAATAAGACAGGCAAACAAGGGAAAGATGTCATATTGAATAGCATATAGGGAGATAGTAACTATTGACATGAGGTTAATAAACACTGACAAACCAAACAAATTTGATCACTTTCCTCCCCCACCCCCCTATTGTGTAGATATACAATTTATAAACATGCACACACACATAAATAAAATAATTCAAAAGTGAACAAAAATATCAGGGCCATCTCCTGGATATTACATAAATGGCCCGGCAAGTGAATTTGAAAAAGTGCTGATATCCTTGTGAAGAAAATAAAAAGAGATAAAAGGAATAATTTTATAGCCAGGTGGATATGTACTGGCTTAAATAACCATGGCCAGAGTTATTGATTAAAGGATCAATGACAATAAGCAGTGAAGCCTCCAATGTTGTTTCACAGGCTCTGCCCTTGGTTTTGTCCTGTTCCATATTCACTTTACACATCAATGATGTCAATTCCTTCCTGCCAAAGACCGCTAGCAACATACCTGTAGCTGAAAAAGGTGGGTTTATTACTTGCTGTCATTGCAGGAAAACATTATTATGGGACATTCTATTATAGGATTTGAGTTTTGGCTGAGTTATTTTGGAGTTATCGGGAAACAGATAATTCTGTGATTGGGTACCTTAATCAGTCTTATCTATAAAAAGAACATAAGATTAAAGCCATAATTGACTTAAAAAAAAATCAGCAGTCACTCAGATTAGCTACGGGAGGAGGAAGTTTCATATTTTGTGGCTTATACAGTGACCTTGCTTTGTTTCACTTTATCACACTCTTAGAATGACCTTGTCTGATGTAGCTGTTCTGTGAGACGGTTTATGCTCGATAAGAGAATATCACAGCATAGCTGTAAGCATCAGACCGGAATCTCAGGGGTTCTTTCCCCTTTCTTAATGATATTTAGATAAGTACTTAGAAGGCAACTTGATCAAATTTGTGGATGACATCAAGTTGAAAAAAGATAGTCATGTGAACTGTACAGGTAAAATGTATGTTAGAGACTACCCAATACAAATTAGCCTTTTATAAATGCAGACCCAGGGGACTAGAGCATTTAATGACTTACCCAAGTGTAAGGGCAAATACAAATTAAAAGTAAGAGGCAAAGAGACTTCCTCTCCCCTTTTCTTAGAGCACTTCCTGTAGAAAACTGGTAAGTTCTTTCTCTGTCATTTTGAAATATACATGAATCTTATTAAAAACTAAATGAGGATCTCAAGGATATGGGAGACATCTATTTGGAAAGTAATCGTCACAGGAGGTTTTGACCCTGTTTCCCAGTTTCTGTAGCATGGTAGGAGCCTGACTTTGTCAACACACACCTCACACCGAGTTACAAAACCATTCCCTATCCCATTGATCTGAGTTTGTTTTCCTTCTGGATAAAGTCAATTAGCTAATATAGATGGCACCCCAATTACTTGGTGAGTTTAGGTTGAACTGTGTGTGACAAATGGTGCGTCAAATCCTCTTTCCTGAGAATTAGTTCAGATTTATGTTGAGAATATGTGTGTAATGGGTTGTGTCTGCTTGGCTCTAGAAGAGGGTGAGATTTCTTTCATCTTGGCATTGTCTTTAGCCAACTGCTTGCGAGGCACAGCATCTGGCTTAATGATTATTCAAAAACAAATGATTTTCTTTCTCTTCTGCCTTTGTGGAGAACTTTCCTTGACTGAGAGGAGACTTTGTTTGTACTTAATTTCCCCAACACAAGATCATAGGGCACTGCTGAAGACGGTATATATATATCACAGTGTCTTTATCTGCTCCTCTACTGAAGGACCCTTAGTTGTTTCCATGTCTTGGTTATTATAAATAATGCTGCTATGAATATGATGGTGCAGATTCTTTTCGAGTTAGTGTTTTTATTTCCTTTATACATTACCAGAAGTGGTATTACTGGATCGTAATGGCAGTTTTCATTTTAATTTTTTGAGGAGTCTCCATACTGTTTTCTGTAATGGCAGAACCAATTTACATTCCCACCAACAATGCAGAACACAACATGCATATACAACATGAGGACTATATCTCACACCGCTGTATGATATATAGGAAAGTTGTTAAGAGAGTAAATCCTAACAGGTCTTATCACAAGAAGAACATTTTTCCTTTTTTTTTCTTTTCGTTGTATCTGTATGAGAAGATGGTTGTTAGCTGAACCTATTGTAATCATTTTATAATACATGTAACTCAAACCACCATGCTGCAGACCTTAAATTTATACAGTGATGGTTATTAATTATTTCTCCATAAAACTGGAAAAAATTCTGAGATAAGAGATAAAGCCAGTGCCTTATTCCTGTCTGAGTAGCATTGAGTAGAAAGAATCCAGAAGGAGGGCAAAATTTCGGGGTACTTCACCTTAATTCATGGTCTCCTCACCATCTTTCTTCCTGAGGTGGTTTTTAAATTCCAGAATGTTCATTAAATTCTGTATATTGGCCACATGGGTTGGCACGTGGGGAATGATTTAGGAGAGGATTCTGGTTGGAGGCACGATTATGTGTGCCACACAGTCATTTGCTCAGCTGTACGTCATCTAGTCGCCATCTTGGGTACAGTGAATCATTGTTGCTGGCATCTGCAGGGATGTTCACATCCCTGGCTGCTCTCCAGTCCGGTAATCACTGATACCTCGACTGAGAACCCCATGTTTCTTATCACCAGGGACAAAACCCTTATAGTAACTGGATCTTTTTTATTTTGAGAACTTTGTGAGAGTACAGAAATAGTTCTATCTTGAAGCTCACTTGGTGAAGGTCACAGAGTGCAAGTAAAGTTTGACAAAGAACACAATGGGCAGTGCTTCAAAGTATCATCCCATGACAGCTTTCTCATCTGCCTCGGACAATCCATAGAGTTATCCTGGGGCAAAATATGAAGAGGAAATAGGTAATACATATAACCCAGATGGCAAAGTGTTGTCTAATTAAGTGTCCTGAGAAAATTGTCATGAAAGGCTGATAATTCAGAGGGTGTAGAGGGAGAATGTAGTAAACATTATGAGGATGAATAAAGCATAAATTCTTGTAGCTGATCAATTCATTTATTTTGACATTTATTTTGAAATCATTACAATAATGTCGGTCACATGTTTTTTTTTTTATTTTTATTTATTTTGAGAGGAAGAGTGTGTGTGCAAGCAGGGGAGGGGTAGAGAGAGGAAGAGAGAGAGAGAATCCCAAGCAAGCTCCACAATGCCAGCACAGAGCCTGATATGGGGCTTGATCTCATGAACTATGAGATCATGACCTGAACCAAAATCAAGAGTCAGATGCTAACCAACTGAGTCACCCAGGCCATCCCTATCTTTGTTTAGTTTTTAAAGGAAAGTTAATGGCAGATGATCTTTACACAGTGACAAAATCTGTTCCACAAAAGCATTTCCTTTGAATTCTGCAACATGTTGGAAGCTTCACTTAGTCTAATACATTATCATTTTTTTAGGTTTATTTATTTATTTTGAGAGAGAGAGAGCCCATGCATTTAAGCAGGGGGCAGGGCAGAGAGAGAATCCCAGACAGCCTCCACACTGTAAGCACAGAGCCCAGCGTGGGGCTTGAACTCACGAACCACGAGATCATAACCTGAACCGAAATCGAGTCAGATCCTTAACCAACTGAGCCACTCAGGCGTCCCTACATTACCAATCTTTTCATAATATTCTGTTTCTTTGCCTAGAAATAATGGGATTTCCAAAGTAGAGATATGCATTTAATTGTTAACAGAAACATTCTGTGTTTGGAAAATTTGGAGGCAAAACATCTTCTTGTTCAGATGAATATTATAAAATGCTAAGGAAATCCGCATGCCTTTTAAAAGAAGAGTTTGTATGAGGTTAGCCTACAAAGCACAAAAATGGACTAATTTAGGAAAGTACAAATGGAATCTGCTAAATACATAGCAGTGTTGTTACATTGTGAAAAAATGAGGATAGTCTCCAAGGGTGGAGTTTACATTTTTTTCTGTGGTATAAATAGCTGCATTGCAAGGAAAAAGAAGAAAAAAAAAAAGAAAAAGAAAAAGAAGACTACCAAGGACTAAAATGGTAAAGGAGAACTGGAAATGTAGAACTTGGTGGATTACATGGAGAGAAATAAATATGAATGGGGTTTTCCATTCTTCTAACATAGTTCACACTGAGGTGTGGCTGATGGAAAGGAAGGTCATAAGTTGCCACTAGGACATGCTCGGTTTGCAATGCCTGGGGGATAACCTGGTACATGTCTACAGAACTGGAGTTCATGAAAGAAAGTTCAGTGAGAGGAAAAAGATCCAGGGATTATTGTTTTAGAGGTGATAGAAAAGTTACTGAATGTTATGGAAGGTTATGAATTAGAATCTGAAAGCCATGAATATGTAGAGGTTTCTGGGTCAAAATGACATATGGGATTTAAAAAGCTACCTCCAAAATATTCACTGGCTTTCCAAACCAAATTTAAGTAAAAGGAAAATAAAGAATTGAAAGCCGAAAAAATATGTGAATAGTTTGCAAGCAACTAAATGTGATAGGTCATCGTTTCCACCAGCATCATTACTCTGAGGACCATAGAAAGGAAAGTAGTTGTGAGTCACGTTATACTGTCATCTCCAACTATGTGGCCCAAATCTCTCCCATATGAAATAATCCCCAGATGCCTTGTGTCTTCAGACTGCACGCACCTTTCCTCCTCCATGCCGCCTTATCCCAAATAGTCCCCAGGACTTCAAAGCTCCCCCTGCTTTTTTTCTTTTTGCAAGTGAATTTTATAGGTAATAGGAGCCATTGGAGGACTTCATGTAGGGGAAGGGTACATTCATGTTTATGCTTCAGAAAATCACAGTGCTCTGGGTGGAAAGGTGTGGGTGGGGGAACAGGGCCAAGAAGTCTATATCATGTCAGAGCTTTCCTTGTTAGCCCTTCCATTCTTGCTTTTCTCCATGAAAACCTCATTATCTTGTCCTCTATTTCTCCTCTTTCTTAAGCATCAGCTAAATTATCTGATGCATGTACTCAATACTAATGAACACAACTGACATTCTATATCTATATATCTATATCATCTATATCTATATATCTATATCTATATCTATATCTATGTTTATCTATATCTATATAGCTATATATATATATATATATATATATATATATATATATATATATCTTCTCTTTTCCCCAAAGTAACACATATATACTATCTTTCTAAAGGCATGATTGCAATTTAGACACTACAGAAGGTTGAGGAAATTGATTGGGGCAAAGATACCTCTTGTGCTCAAACTGTACACAAATGCACTCTGATTATCTATTGAAGAGACAGTTAAAATATTGTTTGGTTGATTATAAAAGTTACATAGTTTTAGAAATTCTCATGAATACCAGAAGAAAAAAAGAGAAAACACATCAGCCTGAGAATAAGAATTGACAGCATTTCTATGCCTCTTTTTTTTGGTGCATATTAATTTCACTATCAACACCACCGTCCCTATCTTCTAACCATTTTTCTCTTTGTCATCATTATCGACAAAATTGAGTGCCCACTGTGTGCCAGAACTGGGTTAAATCTCTTACTCAGGTTAATTAAAAAAAAATTATTTTTGAGAGAGAGACAGAGTATGAGCTGGGAGGGACAGAGGGAGAGAGAGGTAGACACAGAATCTGAAGCAGGCTCCAGGCTCTGAGCACAGAACCCAGTGTGGGGCTTAAACTTATGAACTGTGAGGTCATGACCTGATCTGAAGTCAGAAGTCTAACCGACTGAACCACCCAGGCACCCCTTGGAGTAATTCATCCTCATGACAACTTACAGTGTAGATACTGTTTTCCCCACTTTGCAGAAGAGGAATTGAGACTTAGAGAAATTAAGTTTACCCAAAGACACTAGTGATGAAAGGATATAAATGGGCAACCTGAATTCTGTGCTCTACTTTTGAGATTATGCTGTATTAAATAGAATATTGTTTAAAATCTTGAAAAGCAATCGTAATGAATAGATTTTTCTCTTCGTAACATTTGTGTTATTTTTCTTCCAGTCAAGGCTTTTTAACTTGTATCTTTTGAAGCTAGTTGTGGTCAGCTTGGTTTACAAAGATACTTTGGACCATAATTACTTCATAATTAGAGTAAATCTTATATCCATTCTTCATTTGGAAAGGTTTTATTTTTGTTACTTATACTTTTGATCTTCTCATACTGTTAGGTAACAGTATAATTAGTAACCATAGCTAGTTACACACTACTTTTAGAATGATTATGTGCCCTGAATTGAGTTATAATGTCCCGAACTGAATAGTAAAGTTTGCAAAAATATTTTCTAGGCACAAAGTAAAGAGGAAATTTGAAACTTTGAGACACTGCTATACAAATCAGACATGCTGTCTGAGTCACATTGATATTTTGTTATAATTACATCAATATAATAATAATGCCTCTCTTAATTTATCAAATCCAAATAGCCTCTTTCATATTCTCTGGGGTTAAAATTTGCCAGATTTAGCAAATAAAAATATAAGATACCAAATTAAATTTGAAGGCCAGATAAACAGCACAAACAAACATTTTAGTATAACCATGTCCTAAATAGTGCATGGAATATACTTACACTTAAAAAAAATCATTGTCCAAAATTCAAATTTAAGTGGGCATCTAGTATTTTTGTTCACAGATATCTAGTGACTCTCCTTAGCCTCAGACAAATACTTACCAATCTCTTGAGTGATTCCAGAGCCTTCTTTTTGAGAAAAATAATGTTCTTTACCCAGTTCATCCTGTAACTTCTTCACAGTAAGGCTGGGTAGACTTCCATCTTGCCTGAAATCAGGAGGTGGTTTCCTAATGAGTTATATTGAATGACCCTCTCATATGTGACATATGTGATTCCCTTTTCCAATATTACATATGCTCAATCATGTGAATAAGACAGTATTTAAAAAGACACTCTAAGGGCCATGCTCCATTCTTCTTGGAGATTCTGATGTGTTCTCCCATATCAGGGCAAGGACGCTGTGAGAGGTGGGTGAAGTGTGTATGTTTTTATGTAATACATTTAAATAGTACCTTAGGCTCTTTTATACCCTCTTTTATCTTTAATATTTTACTCATTATCTTACTTTATGTTGTGTTGGTTTTTATATAAACTTGTAAGCTGCCTGAAATGATTATGGCAAAATATGAAGTATATTGTGTCACTTGGACATATAATTGGCCAAAGGAGTTGAATGTAATTAAGCTTTTAAAGTTAACTTCCATTTACAGGGTATATTGGTACTAAAGTAACAAATTAAAAATGCAGGGTAGTCAATAAACTCCAAAGATTGCTCTCCAGTGTGCATATCTTATATTTACTTTCTTATAGAGTCTTCTCTGCATGAATGTGGGTTGGCCTCAAGACTGGCTTTTTTGATTGATAGATGTTGTGGAAGTGACTCCAGGCAACATCCTAGGTTAGAATATAAGAAGCCTTATACCTTCTGCTCTTGGAATATTTGTTTTGGTATGTTCCTTCTTGGAATCTGGACTCCATGCTGTAAGCAGCCCAAATCACATGGAGATGCCACATATAAGCATTTCTGTTGACAACCCAATTGAGTTCTAAGCTTAGAGCCAAGCTTGGAGCATTGATTTCCAGGCATATGGGTGAACCAAGCTGGGCATCTACTCTGGCCAAGCTTTATGATTCTTTCAGGCCTGGCCATTGTCTAACTGAAAATGCATGAGAAACTCCAAGTAAGAACTTCAGAATTGAGCCTGGTTAATCTTTAACATTGAGATAGTAGATAATATGTTGTCGTTTTAAATTTCAGTATTGTTAGGGATTCGAAAATAGGTAAATGGCACATACCACAAAAAAGCAGACTGACAAACCCAGAATGTGGGACATTCTGCAAGACAACTGACTTTGTTTCTTTAACAGCCAGAGAAAAAGATAAATAAAGGAAGGAATGTGCCCTATTTTAGGCTAACAGTGACTTTAGAAACATAACATCCAAATATCACATGTAGATCTTGTTTAGATCCTAATATAAAGCAACTGTAAAAACACATTTTTGAGGCAATTTGGGAAAGTTGAATACATTCATAGGTTATTGATAATTCTGTTAGGAGTTAAGGTGATGTAAGATAAGGCCCTTTTTAAAAATAGTTGCATATGAAACTATGTGAGAGTGAAATGTCAGATCTTCCATTTGCTTTAAAACAATTCAGCAATGAAAGCGATAAGAAGAGAAGGAGATACAAGAAGGAATCTCCTGATAATTGTTCACTCTGGTAAAATGTATATGAAAGCCCATTGTAGTATCTTCTCTGTTTCAAAGCATATTTGAATTTTTCAAAGTTAAAAATAAGTAAAAATACTTTCTGGAGCAATGCAAAATATAAATCACATTCATTATTTACTTATTCATGTAAACATGAAAATTATACACCTATCCATATAACTACATAAATAGACAAATTATTCAGAAAATAAGAATTATATATCTTTTCATAATGACTAAGAGTCTAGATGGTTTACATATCAAATTAACATTCATTTTCAATAAAAAATACTGACAATATTGTAAAAAGTAAGGTATACAAAATACTTAATAACCAATCCTTTTTCCTTTCTTATCCAGTATGTTCAAAATAAAACTTAAGATTTAAGCAAAATCTTTCTTCATCTTTTCTTGATGTTATTTCCTACCCCTCCCATTTATTTTTATTTACGCTGACATGTGAATGAATATATTTTACTGACTTAGGAGCTTTTTGGAAGTTGTCAGGGATTAGAGGACGTAGATATGGTTATGTAACATTCCATATTGGATTCCAAAATTAACCTGTCTTCAATCACAGTTTTGCAAAGCAGGACAATTGTTGGTTTTGTCTACATGTACAAATTCTAAATAGTGAAATTAATTATTTACTAGTTACTAAGGAGTTATTAGTTAAGTTTTGATGACTCTGGTTCTTGAATAAATTTAGATAAATACTTTATAGGAATCTGGTTAATATTCCTTTTTTTCAAAGGTTCACTAAAAACAAAGAAAAGGATCACTGCATTAAAATGTCAAAAGTGGTCCCAAAGTACAAATTTTAAAGTGACCTTTAAAACATTTTGGAGGTTTTCATTTCAAATTAATATAGCAAATAGCTAAGTAGTAGCACAGATTTTTTTTCCTCAAGAAATGTCCTTTTATAAACCTGAAAGGAACCTGAGAACACCAAATTAAATTTGTGTTAAATCATAAAATTAAGAGCTAACAGTTAGACTTAAAATAGTCAATGATAAGTGGACTCAGCTTGATGTAGACAGCTTTATAAGAATCTTTAAAATTCTTCTAATGTTCCTGCTGTGAGCTGAAGCTGTGCTAAAAACTCATTCTTTTCAAATGACCCTAAGAAGAAATTAGTCTTCTGAATATGCAAAATGTTAATTATTAAGCCATATTTTTAAAGCTTTCACAGACCCTAATATTATCTCAGGTTCTTTGACAAATGCATTGATTCCTGAGTCTTTTTCAATAGGATGGTAATTTGGCCAGGTAAGAGGAAGTCTGCCCTGTTGTGATGGCAAGAGAATAAAGGTAAAGTCATTTACTTTTTGCAGATTAGTTATCAAATGTCACATTGACATTTAACAATGACATTGACAGTATGACAAGAGGTTTCTTTTTTCCTGCTACTCTCTGGAAAAAAAAAGATGTATATATAAATTTATAACTTAAAATATGCTATTTCCCCAAACCTCTGTTGATCATCTGATTAAAATGATTGAAACAGTCAGAAGGAACATGCCACAACTTGTAAAAGGAATTAGTTTTAAAAACACTACGTGACCCCAAAATTTCTCAGTATATATTAAACTTTATATTTTAATAAAATGTTTAATATTTAATAAAATGTTTAAAGAAGGCTCCATGGATGATTGAGAGATGATCACATATGTACTTTGCAAAGACATAAAAGTTAACAGTAATATGAAATTAATGAATTTCTGACAACAGTGTGTTATGATATAAAGTAATCTCTCATAAAAAGCAATCTGTGGAAAATAGCATTGAAGATTTATTTCTTCTGTATTATCTGAACATTCACAAAATGGAGCTTTTATATCCTTGGTGTTCCATTTGTTTCCTGCTTTTTTCTTTGCTAAAAATTAGAGTAGCCACAGAGCAGCACAAGTCCACTGTTCTGGCTGTGATGCTAACCCTTCTGGTGCTTCTGGCTAGCCTGGGGGAGTAATGTCAAGTAGGCAAGTTAGTCTGGTGGAACCCACAAATTCAAAATCTCATTTAATGCTCCCTACCCAAAAGGATTGGTTGCCTTCTTTTTATGTAAAAAGCTCATTCATTGTAGATCAAAACTCAACCCAGTCATTGATGCTGAGGGTGGGTTGACAACTAATAGCATGAATAGTCATGCTCAGGGGTGTTTGCATGTTAGTAACCTCTGAAGTCTAAAGCAGGGTTCAAAGATTTCCAGGTACCTCAGAAATAGTTGGTGAAATTGTGAAAAGCATTGCAGATTTTTGGATAGCATTCCTAGAAATTGTTTCAGCTGTGTGGAGGTGGGGTCAAGTAATCTATGTTTTATTTTATTATATTTTATTTTTTGTTATTTATTTATAATTTATTTATAATTTATTGTCAAATTGGCTTACATACAACACCCAGTGCTCATCCCAACAAGTTTCCTCCTCAATGCCCATCACCCACTTTCCCCTCCCCTCTCCACCCCCCATCAACCCTCAGTTTGTTCTCTGTATTTAAGATTCTCCTAGAGTTTGCCTTCCTCCCTCTGTGTAACTATTTTTTTCCCCTCCTCTTCCCCTATGGTCTTCTGTTAAGTGTCTCAAGATCCACATATGAGTGAAAGCATATAAGTAATCTATGTTTTAAACAAGCTCCCAGAGTTACTCTTTTTCTCCTGTTATGACCAAAAAAAAAAAAAGGTCTTACTGAGACATAATTAACCTATGTAAAATGTAAAATTCAATTGCTTTTAGTATTTTCACAGAATTGCACAACCATCCCATAGACAACTTTTGAACATTCTCATCACCCTCAAAGGAAACCTCATATGCATTAGCAATGACTCCCCATTCCCCTGTACCCCTAGTGTGTCCATGGATCTACTTTCTTTCTCCCTAGATTTGCCTCCTCTAAACAGTTCATATAAATAACATCATACAATATGTGGTCTTTTGTGACTGGCTTCTTCCATTTAGCATAATGTTTTTAAGGTTCATTCATGTTGTAGCATGTGTCAATATTTCATTCCTTTTTTTCCCCCCACCAAAAATTACTTCCTTGTAGGGATCTACCTTATTTAATCGATCCATTCATCAGGTGATGGATATTTGAGTTGTTTCTACTTTTTGACTGTTATGAATAATGCTATTGTAAATATACATGTACAAATTTTTATTTGGATGCATGTTTTCATTTTTCTTGGGTATAAACCTAAAAGTGGTATTGCTGAGTCATATGGTAACTCTATGTTTAACTTATTGAAGAGCTGCTGAGTTATTTTTCAAAAGCAGCTATATCACTTACATTCCTAGTGGCAGGTATGAGGGTTTGCATCCTCACAAATGTATACAA
The DNA here is from genome assembly GCF_016509475.1 of Prionailurus bengalensis. NCBI lineage: Eukaryota > Metazoa > Chordata > Mammalia > Carnivora > Felidae > Prionailurus > Prionailurus bengalensis. The sequence goes on from NC_057350.1 coordinate 118,883,495, forward strand.
TTATCCATTTTCTTAAAAAAAAGAAAAGCTCTTCTGGTGGATGTAAAGTGGTATCACATTGTGCTTTTAATTTGAATTCCTTAATGACTAAAGACCTTGAGCATCTCTTTGTGAGCTTTTGGGCATTTGTATATTTTCTTTGGAAAAATGTCTATTCAAATCCTTTGCCCGGGTTTTAATTTCTTGCTCTTAGTGTTAAGTTGTAAGCGTTCTTTACAACTTTGAATGCAAGTTTCTTATCAGATATATGATTCACAGATATTTTCTCTCATTATTTGTGCATTGTCTTTTCACTTTTCCTTGATGTTGGCTATTGAAGCACAAAAGTTTTTAATTTTGCTATGGTTTATCTATTTTATCTCTTATTGCCTGTGTTTTTGGTGTTATATCTCAGAAACTGTTGCCTAACCCAAGATCATGATTTACTCTTGTACTTCTTAAAAATTTAGCTTTTATATTGTTTCTATGATCCATTTTGACTTAATTTTTATATATGGTATATGGTAAAGGTCCAAATTCATTTCTTTGCATGTGAATATATAGCTGTCTCAGGACTCTTTGTTAAAAAGTTATTCTTTCTCTTTTGAAATGTCTTGACACCTTTTAGGTTGAAAGTCAACTGGCCGCAAATATAAGACTGTCTTTTGTGACTCTCAATATTTTCCATTAATCTCTGTTTATTCTTATGCCAGCCAATGCTATATACTCTTGATTTCTGTAGATCTGGTTTAACTTTTGAAATTGGGAAATGTGTGTCCTCTAACTTTATTCTTCTTTTTCAAGATTGTTTTAGCTAGTTTGAGTTCTTCCCAGTTCCCTATAAAGTTTAGGATCAATTAGTCAATTTCTGCAATAAAGCTAGTTGGGATTTCGATAGGAATTGTTTTGAATCTATAGATTAGTATGGGGAATAATACCATTTTATCAACTTTTGTAATCGGTGAATATACAATGTTTTTCCATTTACTTATATCTTCTTAAATTTCTATCAGTAATTTTTTGTAGATTTCAGTGTCCAATTCCTGTACATATTTTATTAAATTTATAATTAATATTTTATTATTTTGATGGTGTTGTAAAGAGAAACTTTTTCTTGAGGTGCCTGGGTGGCTCAGTTGGTTGAGTGTCTAATTCTTGGTTTTGGCTCAGGTCATGATCTCATGGTTGTGAGATCAGGACGTGTGTTGGGCTCCATGATCAGTGTGGAGCCTGCTTGAGATTCTCTCTCTCCCTCTGCCCCTTTCTCTGGCTTGTGCTCACTTGCTCTCTCTCTCACACACACACACACAAAATTGTTAATATCACTTTTGGAATGATCATTGCTAGTATATAGAGATATGTGATTTTTGTGTATCAATCTAGTATTCTGCAACCTCGCTGAATTCACTTATTAGTTCTAATTGTTTTCTAGTGGATTACTTATGATTTTTCTATTATAGGATCATGTCATCTGCAAATATAGGTAATTTTACCTTCTCTTTTGCAGTCTGCATGCCTTTTTTTTCCCTTGCCTAATTGCTTGGGTCTTTGAGTAATTCTGGTACAAGTGGTTAGAAGAATTGATTTGGAGAAAATGAATTAAAAATTTACAGGTACCTGGGTGGCTCAGTTGGTTAAGCATCCAACTCTTGGACAGACTCTTGTTCTCTTGGTTTCAGCTCAGGTCATGATCTCACAGTTCGTGAGATCGAGCTCCTCGTGGGAATCTCACTGACAGCACAGAGCCTGCTTGGGACTCTGTCTCCCTCTCTCTCTGCCCTCCCCAACTCATAGGCACACACACACTCTCTCTCTTTCTCTCAACATAAAGAAATAAACTTAAACTGTAAAAAGACAAGTTCAGAGAACATGTCAGGTAATGACAAATGAAGACAGGATTGAGGCCTCTGAAACCCATACTTAAATCCCACAAACAAGGTATGTGTCCTCCCCAGTGCATAAGTACAGCCCCTGGGGGAGATGATTGAGGACTATGTAAACACTGTAGTCAAGTTTGTTGCTTTTTGGAGGATTAAAAAAGTAAAGTATGATTTTAATGACATTCCCTAAAAGGAACAACTTGTATTTATATAACAGATATACAGTTGTTAATGCTTACTCTACATAATAGTATATAGGAAAAAAAAGGAAATACTAATTTTTTTAATTTTCAAGTCTATTACTTAGTAGTTCTATGAATTGGGGACAATTAGTTAATCTTATTGGCTTTGCTGATTGTAAAATAAAAACAACAACAACAAAAAAACTAATTATAGTATGATCTCCTTAAAGAATAAATATATTCATACACAATGTATAGCACATTGTGGAGAGTAACGTATGTGTTTCTAAATATATAATGAATGAATCTTTTATGTATCATAGTGTTGTTCACATTTGAAATCACATTTAAATTAAACATTATTAAAAATACTGGTATCTTTCATTCTTTGTACCCGACATTTAAAATTCTTTTTTGTTGAGGACATATAGAGTCATAATTTTAAATATAATTCACGAGAAGCTAGAATTTTACTTATGGTATTAATCATTTCATTCATGAAGGAATGCTATTTTAGAGGACTCTTTAATTTCATTTCTTAAAACCAATGTTATTTTACAATAAACCCTTCCCACTTAGTTGTTCATAACCACCAGTGTTTAAAGTGGTAAGTTTAACACAGACATATGTATACTTTGGTAGTAAAACATCTTTTTAACTTATTTTTCTGGTATTAGTTTAAATATGTAACTGAAAGCAAATGAGGTCATATATTCCCTGACCATCTCTAAACACACTTGAAAGCAATAAAATTAAATAGAACAGCCTTTTGTCCCGAAGAGATTCTTTTTATTACCTGTAAGATATTATAAATGTGTACAAGAGGCCTAGAATTTATTAAACTTATTTAACTTATTTAAACTTATTTTAAAAAATTTAGTTCTTTTGAAGCTTAGCTATCTGTGATTTTTTGTTTTAAATTAAGGCTTGTTAAACTGAGGAAAACATTGGATATCCAGCTTTTTTTTTTTTTTAATATAGATTGGATTCACATTGGTGCTTAAGAGGGTTATATGCAAAGATGAATGTAGGACCTTGCCCTGTTCTTCTTCCTATTCTTTTTTTTTTTTTTAATAGCATTTAGGCTTTGCCAAAAGGAATTAATGAAATGGATCAGTCCACCCTGAACATATCTAGAAATTGAACTTGTGCATTGGTATAGAAATTTAAGAAAGAAAATGGGAAATTCTGGTGTTGAATTCCTACACTCAATGCCAGGAGAGAGAGAGTGGGAGAGAGGAGGCGATTTTCTAAATATGGTTTGCAATGAATGACTGGTTCTGGCTGTAGTCTTTTGCTCTTGAATTCACCACCGCTCTCCTTACTCTTCTCCAGCATTGGGCTCTTTCTCAGGGAGCTGACCCCTGCAATCTGCTTTTCCCAGGCTCCCTTACTGCCCAACCCACAGCTAGATTCAGTCAGTGGGAAGCACTGGGGAGAGACTGAGGGCAGAAAGAAGATAGAAATCAGGGATTTCTCTTCTGTCAGAGAGTATCAAAATTTGTTGGGGCCAACTCTGTTGAGGCCAAAATTTTTTGAGTCCTCTTCTAGAAAAAGAATATTAAATTACACATACAAGTTAGATTTAAGACTGAATATTTACTTAGAATGAGAAGAAAAAATCACTACATGTAAATGATTTTAAACAGTTGGCAAATGTCACAAACATCAAAAAACCAAGATACACATCACAAAATTTTTCATTAACTTATTGCTATACCTCATAGTTTTTTGAATATTTTTTACTGTAAACTCTTTAATCACTTCTTTATATAAAAATAATTTTGTAATATTTTATCTTAACAAAGTACAAGATTATGTAGTCTTTCCTCTAGCATCGCTGATCAAAACTTGTTCTTATATTATTTATAGTTGAGATGCATAAAACCTATGATTTCACATGCAGGCATTTTGGCTATTCATAGTACTCCTATGGATTGATGTGTTGAACACACAGGAATTCTCACTCTTTATACTTTGCATGATTTTTATAAAAATGTATCACAAATTTATAATTATATATACACTGCATAAAGTATATCCCTAAAAAAAGAAAACTTCTTTCTTGGGGGGGTTTTAGCAACCTAAGTATTGTCTTAGAATTTTATGATTGGCTGTTAGAAGATTTTCTCAAAGTAGCTTTTGTCTCCCTACACTGCAAATGCAATTTCTCTTCCATCACCCACATACTTGGTGCTGGGCACCCTCGGATACTTTCAAATTATAGTACAGTTCTTCATCCTGTCAGAAAATAGATAGATACACATGGTGGACAATAGAGGGCTTTCTTGAGGCCAAACTTACACCAGGACGGCCAGCAATAACTTTACATGAAAGTGACTGCAAGCCATACGTTATATCTCACCGAGAACTCTTTAATTGTTTCTCCAATCCTACTGTCCCTTAGTTGGGTCCAAATTCTGGTAGCTACTTGCATGTCACCTGACATGAGAGAAAAGTGACAATGGGGAAACTAGAATGGAAATAGAGCATGGTCTTAACTAACTGCAGTTAATGTGTCCTACTAAATTTGTTCTTTGTTTATGTTGGGGTCTCTGGCAGTGGCTGTGTCCTGTCTGGTTCTATCTCCAGAATAGACGATATCACCTCTCTAGTTCTCACTTCCTCAGGGTAGCTTCTGCCATGGTTCCAGCTCTGTGGTTTTTCTAATTTCTGGGTTTTCCACCAACTGTAGATTGACTTCTCAGTGATTCCAACACTTTTGTAACTAGTTACTTATATTAAATTCCTTCTGTTGAGCTACCTGCTGTTTTCTTTGATTTCTTAACTGGACTCTGACTGATAGAATGGGCATCTATAAAACCTGTAAGCCAAGGAAGGAAGAAATGGACAGTAGTGATCCACAGGTAAAGTATTACTAGTCAGACTGAAGGGTTTGGTGTCAGTTTGGTCTGAGTATTTAAGATGTAAAGGGTGAGGAAATTTGAGTCCATGTTTTGGTGTTTGTTGACATCTTTTGCCTCACCTCTATTTCCTCTTCTGCCCCACATCCCAGAGAGCTAGTAAATAGGCCCAGGTGTCCCCTCCTTTGGTGCAGGCAGGAAGTCCAAACCATGCACAGGAGAACTCAGGTCAGTCCCATCCCTAGCCCCCATAAATATCCCAATATAGTCTCCTTTCTTACCCTCTTAAACCACTTTCAGACTGCTTGAGAGCAATAGCAATGTTTTCTCTAGTTTCATACCCTCTTGGTAAGTGCATGATACCATCGTTCTCTATATTGAGAAAAATTTTGGGTGAGGGCCATGCTGTTTTTGTGGGGTAGTCACAGAAAAAGATGTGTCAGTATCTAAATCTCAAAATTCTTCTTTTTTTTAAAATTTAAAGTATAATAGACATAAACCATTACATCAGTTTCAGGTGTACAATGTAATAATCCACCGTTTATAAATCTCAAGATTCTTGATGTCTATCAGAGAATTTGTCAATTTAGATCTTGATTCCATGCACAGACCCAATAAAATGCTCATTAAAGTTTGTTACCACCATGCGGTATTACCTACGGGTTTTCCTAGTTCAACTTGAGAAACCATACGAAGTATATTGCTTGAGCTGTTTTTCAGAAAGTTCAGCAGGGACCTTCTTTTAAGTTGTCAATGAGAGATGGTTTTGACATTTAAACACTAAAATATTTTCTCAGTCAGGAATCTGGGAGTTGTATGATGCCAAAGATTCATCTCATTCTTGTTATTTGCAGAAAAAACCCGGGGAAAAGCCATAGGACACTATTGTTTTATTGCCAACTGCATAGGCCATGATGATCAAAATTGTCAGGGTTTTATTACATATTCAGTGAAATCCTTTAGACATTTCAGATGTTGTTGAAAACCCATTGATACTTCAGGTTGTTATTCTTCTCCTCAAAAATCTTGTATTTTTTGAATCTTATGCTGTCATTGCTAAGACACTCCATTATTGTTCATGCTAAGAAAGAAGAAAATGTTGCCAATTAAAGTATGACACATGATTTGTTACTCATATATAGTTTTTCTGCACATTTTCTCTTCTGTGTCTTCACAAGCGTTTGTAATACTACATGCATTGAAGAATGCTCAATTTTGGGCGCTCAGATTGTCTTCTAAGCCACTGGCACTTTCTAAAAGTTTAGATGCTGGCACTTCCTTAATCATTACAGATGGTATGAAAATAAAGCTTTTGGACGTCAACCAAGAAGTCATTGTAAATGGTAATTAATCTCAACACATGAAACTAAATTGAAGCAATAAAAATATGACCAATTTTGCATATGAACAGTAATGACAATTATGTAGCAACTCAACAACAACAATCATGGGAGAGCATCGATGATCCCAGATATGTTAGAATGTTCAAAATTTTTCATTTCAGGATTTCTGAAATGCCTAAGGTTGTTGCACACAGCTAGCAGTCTGGGTCCCAATCACTTGATCTGGGACATGTGATCTGTCTGTCAGAAAGGCAGTTGAAGTGTTTCTACATAGGCAGGACAGATGTGCTATCTCATCTGCTGCAAATCATTTAATTTCTTAGATACGTGATAGATTTCACTTTTTTTTTTTAAGTGGAGAGTATAATTGGCATACTTCACTGTCTTGGCCAAGACCAACCTGCAAGGTGGCTTTGGCAAATGGATGCAATATTTCTTTTCCATGAGTAGTTTAAAAATTGATGTAATATGTTCAGTAAACCTCTATAAGGAGTCCTTTCATAACTTCAGTGTTGGTATCTCCATTAAAATCCATTTATTTTTCTCACAGACGCATCATACATGCTTTCTCTAAGCACAGATTTTGAAGGTTTTTTTTTTTTTAATAGCACAATCAACCTTTCTACTTCTCTCCTTTTTTCTTTTTTTGTAAATGTTTTTGCACAAATGGAACAGGACATTTTCATAAGAAGGAGTTATATTTAGATATATTTTCTTTAATAAAATAATGAAAACTAATGGCTATCTCACCAGGGTTGAAACTCTAACTAGATTTTAATTTAATAAATAACATATATAAAAAGACTGATACTGTGTTGAATATAGAATAGCTTTTTATTTTTGATTAGTGTTCAGCATGATATTTTTAGTGTTTTTCAATGGAGAAATATTAATACCACAAAGACTACAAACCAGAATTTTATCCTAAGTAATAATATAGAATGCTCCAGAATACCTGATTGGTTCAGTCAGTTAAGCATCCACCTTCGGCTCAGATCATGATCTCATGGTCCGTGGGTTTGAGCCTTGTGTGGGGCTCTGTGCTGACAGCTCAGAGCCTAGAGACTGCTTTGGATTCTGGGTCTCCCTCTCTTTCTGCCCCTCTTCCATCACTCTCTCTCTCTCTCTCTCTCTCTCTCTCTCTCTCTCTCTCTCTTTCTCTCTCTCTCTCTCTCAAAAATGAATAAACATTAAAAAAATCAAAAAATATAGAGAATGCTCCTAAAAATAAGTTGATTAGAACACATACGTTATTGTAATAACTTTTAAATGGTGCTGCGTCATGATGACTAAATGACTTAAGCAAATACTTTTGAAAGTTTAATTATAAATTATCTAAGAAAAATTAAATATAGATTAACCTATATTCACCATTTATTTCCAGACAACAAGTGTAGGGGATTTTTCCATACCATGATTCATAGGAACATGAAAACCCATGCATTTTGTAAATCTTCCAGTAAAGATAATAGAACATCTTAGAAAAAGGGGAAGGGCAAACATTTCAATACCTATGTAACTATAAAGAAAGCACTACCAAAAAATTAATAATAATTGTAGTTTTGGAAATAATTTGGATAGTCCAGGCAGAAAGATCAGAATGGCTAAGGACTACTTTTTAGGATATTAATCTATATAAAATCAACAGAGTAGAAATACTGACCTGGGGACACTGAGCCTATGAGATATAGAGAACTGAGCAGTGGAGTGCAGTTGAGGTGGGTACAGAAGGAAGTTCAGCCTTCCTTGATCCCAGCATCACACACACACACCTCCCTGGAAAGGGAAACCTGGGGGTAGGAAATCAGTTTAAATTTCCTTAAATTACATTGAAAGGGATCTCTCCTTTTCTGTTCAAAATTTAACTCTATTACTTTCCATTTTGTCTTCCTGTATTCATATGGATTATTGCAGTTTTCATATGATACTACATGGTTTCCCTATTTTCCAATTGTTTATGGGCTAATTGGGTATTATAGAAACACTGGAGTAGAAGAACGCACCTAGTGTATTTGGGAAGCAAATGGGGGACCAAGTCCATTTATTCAAGAGATTTCCAATAGAAGTGAGAAGAAAGAAACTAAAGATGTTTTGATAGATGCTATAAATTTTTAAAATTTTTGACAAATACAAAATGACAGTTCAAAGAGGGAATCATTGAAAATATGTTTAAGGGTTGTAACTATAAGATATTAATCACCCCCATCTAAAGTGTATTTTTTTAAATCAGGGTAAATAACAATGGTTTGATTTCGAATTACATGTTCCCTATATTATTAGGATGCTGTACTGACTAAAAATTTGTACTGTATGTTGCACTAAATGCCATCTTAATTGATCATTATGTGTCACATTTGAATGATCTCTAAATGATTAGTAAATTCTGGCTCAGATACTTTTCGATTTATACTTCCCACACAAAGGAAGCCCTATGATGAAATTAAATGCAAACTCTCTAAGCTAAAATATAGAGGGTGACAGAAGAGAGAAGATGGAGAGAAAGTTCTGATTCAGTAATTCCACATGTAACAGAGTGCCTGGTACAGAGAAAGGCCTAGATGTCTGGGAAGGGATCACCTGTCACAATGCGTGTGGATTTCATTCCATGAGACTAGTTTAGCTTACGCTGAGGAAGCTTCTGATTTGCTCATTGTTGAGGATAAATATATGCCCCCACACTTTAGCATTACTGAGAAAAAACATTTTTATGTTTTAAATTTTTATTTATTTATTTTGAAAGAGAGAGAGAGAGAGAGAGAGAGAGAGAGAGAGAGGGAAAGAGAGAATCCAAGCAGGCTCCGTTCTGTCAGTGCAGAGCCCCACCACGGGGTTCTCTCTCACAAACTACAAACCATGAAGTCTTAAACTGAGCTGAAATCAAGACTGGGATGCTTAACCAACTGAGCCACCCTGGTGTCCCAGAAAAAAAATTTTTTTTTAAAGGTAAACTCTACTTTAAATCTTAAATCAAATGGATAGAGGTCACACAATGAGCAGATACTTGACGGATTATAATTTGGATTTGTGGAGAGTGGCAGAAATGGTTTGATAGCTCTCCCAGTGCCGCGCTATGCGGTCAGTGACCCAATTCACCATATGCATAAGCCCAAACAAGTGATGCTCCCATAGGCTCTCTGATGAATCAGTCTAACTTCTTATTTTACAGAAGGTGAACCTGATGGTTAGAGAAATGAAACAGTTTAAGAAATTTTGGGTAACATTGAAAAACTGCTATACTTTTGTAAGTAAGAAAAATATAGAAACATTAACTTCGGTGGACCCTGAGACTCTCTTAATAATTATTTACGTATAGCCCTCTGTATTGCCGAATGCTTAACAACCGTTTTTGTATTTTGTTCAACATTTTGTAGAATTCCTCGCTCCAAGTCTTCCACACACCATAAAAAAATTTCTGCATTCAAAAATATATGGAAATACGCCACGCTTTTAAGGGTAAGAATCAAAGAAAAGATTCAGAGTGCTCTAAAGTCTGCAGTAGGTCATTAGATTCTGCAGTTTCGCAAAGTATTCTGTTTTCGTTTTCCAGAAAGGAATGGATTATTCCCCATTCCCTTTTTGCTGGTCTCTAAACTTGTTCTTGTTCTTGTCCAGGTTACATTAGAATTATCTGATTTAAAATATACCCATGCCAGGCCCCACCCCAGACACCAATTTGGTGAATCTGGAGTGGAGCCAGAATGCCGGTAGGTTTTGAAGTTCCCCAGGTGATGCTCATTTGCAGCTCTAAAGGACAATCCTCAAAGTGTGGTGGACCCCTAGCAATCCCTCAGACCTATTCAGAAGGTCCATGAGGCGAAACCTATTTTCATAATAATACTAAAACATGATTTGCCCTTTTCGCTGTATTGACATTGGCACTGATCGAGCACAAGGCAATGACGTATGAAAGTGCTGGCACCTCAGCATGAACCAAGACGGTGGCAGCGGAGTGTTCCAGAGGGTACTGTGTTCTTTACCGTCACACAACTTGCATTAAAAAGAAAAAGCTAGTTTCCTTTAGGAGTATCCTGGATAAAGTTGGAGCAACTTTTAATTTTACTGAATCTCAGCTTTTGAGCATATGTCCTTCTAATATTTCGTGACCAAATGGGAAATGCCCAGAAAGTTCTTCTATTGCATAAGGAAGTAACTTGGGTGATTACTTGAGTGGGGGCCTCAACTAGCTAGTCATTTGGCTGCTTTGCTTTTCATGAAATATTGCTTTGATTTGAAAGAAAGTCTGTCAAACTGTGCTTATCCAGATTTGAGTATTTCCCAGACTTTTTTCTTTCTTTTAATGCATCATTTAAGCCAGTCAGTCACTTAAAGGAAAACAACTATTTGTTGCCAGTGAGAACATTTGAACTTTGAAGTGAAAATTAGGATTTTAGGAAACTTGCTCCTAGCACTGCAAACTTTACAGCTTTCTCATACTGACTTTTCTGATTAGATTCATGATGCTGTTAACAAGTGTGATATTAAAAAAATATTACATAATGAGGGGCTCCTGGGTGGCTCATCAGTTGAACATCCAACTCTTGATTTTGGCTCAGGTCATGATCTCATGGTTTGTGAGTTCAAGCCCTGCGTTGTGCTCTGTGCTGACAATGCAGAAACTGCTTGGGATTCACTTTCTCTCTGCCCCTCCCCTGCTCTGTCTCTCAAAAATAAAATAAACAGGTAAAAACATATTACATGATGAAATGTGTAAAATTTGAAAGATCTGCATACCACAGTGAAGTAATATTTACTAAATGAACAAAGCATGTTACAAAATCAGGCATGGGGTAAAAGATCCTTTAAAACGCACGATAGATCAATAGATTGTAATGTAACAGAATCTGAAGTTTCCTTGACATGATTGCAGGTTCCCCACTGCAAACAACTTTAAAAAATTATTGCTTGCCAGTGGTTGATGTACTATCAAAAATATCTACAATTACCTGGGAAGGTTATTAAAAATACTTATCCCTGTTGCAAATTCATGTTTTTGAGGTGGGTTTTCTTAATATTCTTCAACCAAACCTATTATAGCAAAAGTTTGAATGCAGAAGCAGGTATAATAATCAAGCGATCTCCTGTTAAAAGTTAAAAGATGGTTTTAGATGAGTTAAAAGAGTTAAAAGATGTTTCCAAAGCTTTAAAATAATGCCACTCTTCTTTTTTTCCCTTAAAACATATATTTTAATTCATTGTGAAAAATCAAATATGTATTAGAAATTAAGATGGTCATTGTTGCAAAATCTAACAAAGATTTTTTTTCATTTCAGAAATCACTAAACTTATCAAGGAAATTTCTATTTTCCAGTTTTATTGAGATATAATTGACATATTATTGTGTAAGCTTAAGGTGTACCACAGAATGATTTGATGTATGTATATATTGTGAAATGACCACAGTAAGTTTAGTTAAGACATCCATCGCTTCACATAGTTGTAATATATTGTTTCTCTGATGAGAACTTTTAAGATCTCTTCTCTTAGAAATTGTCAAATATACAATTCAGTAGTGTTAACTGTAGTGACCATGCTGTACATTACATTCCCAGAATCCCTGAATCTTATAACTGAAAGTTTTACCTTTTGACCACCTTCAGCCCTTTCCCCCACTCCCCATGTCCCCTCTCTGGCAATTATCAATCTGTTCTCCATTTTTTTTTTAATTCCAAACACAGGTTAGATCATACAGCATTTGTCTTTTGTTTGATTTATTTCACTTAGAATGATGCCCTCAAAGTTCATCCAGATCATCACTAATGGCAGGATTTCCTCTTTTGTATGGCTGAGTAATATTCTACTTTATATGTATATGTATGTGTATATGTATGTGTGTGTGTGTGTGTGTGTGTGTGTGTGTATGATACACACACACACACACACCCCAGTTTTTCTTTATCCATTCACTCATCTATGGTCACTTAAGTTGTTGCCTTGTCTAAGCTATTGTCAATAATGTTGCTATGAACATGGGAGTGCAGATCTCTCAGCAATGATTTGGTTTCCTTCAGATACACACTCAGAAGTAGAATTTGCTGGATCAAGTGGTAGTTCTCTTTCTTTTATGTTTTTTTAAGTTTATTTCTTTATTTTGAGAGAGAGAGAGAAGGTGAGCAGGGGAGGGGCAGAGGCAGAGAGGGAGAGCGGGAGAGCGGGAGAGCGAGAGCGAGAGAGAGCGAGAGAGAGAAATCCCAAGCAGATCTTGCACTGTGAGCCCGGGAGTCACCGGACTTCATCTCATGGAATATGAGATTATGATCTAAGCCAAAATCAAGAGTTGGACGCTCAACCGAATGAACCACACAAATGCCCCATGGTAGTTTTACTTCTAATTTTTTTTGAGGAACTGTTTTCCACAGTGTCTGTACCAATTTATGCACCCACCAACAGTGAATGAGTGTTCCTTTTTCTCCATACTCTCTCCAGCAATTGTTATGTCTTGTCTTTTTGATAATAACTGTTCTAACAGGTGGCAGGTGATATCTTATTATGGTTTTGATTTGCATTTCCTTGATAATTAGTGATTTTGGGTATTAACCCCTTATCAAATATGTGGTTTGCAAGTGTTTTTATTGATTTTGTAGGTTGCCTTTTCATTGTATTGATCATTTCTTTTGCTATACAAAAGCTTTTTTAGTTTGATGTGGTCCCACTTGTTGATTTTTGCTTTCCTTGCTTATACTTCAGGTGTCGTATCCAAAAAATCATTGTGAAAACCAATTTCAAGACTTTTCCTTGTTTTCTTCTAGGAGTGTTATGGCTTCAGGTCTTATATTTAAGACCAATTCATTTTGAGTTAATACCAGTGAGTGGTGTAAGATAGGGATTTCAGTTTCATTCTTTTGCAAGTGCATATCCAGTTTTCCCAGCACCACTTATTTTTTTAAAATTTTATTTACTTGAGAGAGAGAGAGAGAGAGAGAGAGAGAGAGAGAGAGAGGAAGGGAGGGAGAGAGAACACCAGCAGGGGAGGGACAGAAAGAGAGGGAGAGAGAATTCCAAGCAGGCCCCATGCTGTCAGCACAGAGCCCCACTCAGGGCTCGATCTCACAGATTGTGAGATCATGACGTCAGCCGAAATCAAGAGTTGGATGCTTAACTGACTGAGCCACACAGGTGCCCCTCCGAGCACCACTTATTGAAGAAACTATTACTCCACTGACTATTATGGGATTCCTTGTCAAATATTAGTTGGTTATATATGTATAGGTCTATTTCTGGGCTCTCGATTCTGTTCTATTGGTCTATGTGTCTGTTTTTATGCCATGGCATGTTATTTGATTACTCTAGCTTTAAATCAGAAAGTGTGATGCCTCCAGTTTTATTCTTTCTCATGATTGCTTTGCCTATTTCTCACCTCTTTTTTGTCTTGGAAAATACAGTTATTTTGATGAAAGTATGTTATTAATATTAATAATGATTTATTACTGTTATTTTAAATAAATTTCTTAGTCTAAACTTCAAATATGGAATAAGTAGAACACACATACTGGTTTTTTTGTGTGTTTATGTTGTTTGTTTGTTTGTTTGTTTGCAAAGTGTAAAGTACCTGAGACCACAAATTTGAGAACCTTGAGAATCATCATGGTTTCCGTCAATCTCCTCTCTTTTGGTATACACACATGCGTGCACACACACACACACACACACACACACAAGCTTCAATTACTTTCTCAGGTGAGATTTAGTCATGATGATTAGTAATGTTGAGCATCTTTTAATGTGCTTGTTGGCCATCTTTTTATGTCTTATTTTGGAAAAACGTTTATTCAGATCTTCTGCCCACTTTGGATTGTTTTTGTTTTATTTTGTTTTGCTATTGAGTTGTGTCTGTTCTTTATATATTTTGGATATTAACCCCTTATCAGATATATGATTTGAAAATAGTTTCTCCCATTGAGTAGGTTGTCTTTTCATCTTGTTGATAGTTTCCTTTGCTGTGTAGAAGATTTTTAGTTTGATATCATACCCCATGTTTGTTTTTGCATTTCTTTTGCTTTTGCTTTTGGTGTCATATTAAAAAAATCATCACCAAGATCTTTCAAGGAGCTTACCACCTATGTTTTCTTCTAGGAGTTTTATGGTTTCAGGTCATATGTTCAAGTCTTTAATCCATTTTTAGTTAATTTTCATGTATGATGTACTATAGTGGTCCAGTTTCATTATTATATTCTTATTAAATGTTAATTAATATATTCTTATTAAATGAATAAGTGGTCATTTGTATAACATTTTTTTGTCCTTTGACAGACTATTTCAGAGAGAATTCCAATATGTTTTTCCCCATTGCTACTCTTATTGAACTGTTATTTATGAAATCACAATTACATTTATTTTTACAATTTATTATGCATAATGCAAGGTGTATGTATTTGACATGCACACTCTTCTTTTTTTTTATGAAATTTATTGACAAATTGGTTTCCATACAACACCCAGTGCTCATCCCAAAAGGTGCCCTCCTCAATACCCATCACCCACCCTCTCCTCCCTCCCACCCCCCATCAACCCTCAGCCTGCTCTCAGTTTTTAAGTCTCTTATGCTTTGGCTCTCTCCCACTCTAACCTCCTTTTTTTTTTTTTTCCTTCTCCTCCCCCATGGGTTCCCGTTAAGTTTCTAAGGATCCACATAAGAGTGAAACCATATGGTATCTGTCTTTCTCTGTATGGCTTATTTCACTTAGCATCACACTCTCCAGTTCCATCCACGTTGCTACAAAAGGCCATATTTCATTTTTTCTCATTGCCACGTAATATTCCATTGTGTATATAAACCACAATTTCTTTATCCATTCATCAGTTGATGGACATTTAGGCTCTTTCCATAATTTGGCTATTGTTGAGAGTGCTGCTATGAACATTGGGGTACAAGTGGCCCTATGCATCAGTGCTCCTGTATCCCTTGGATAAATTCCTAGCAGGACATGCACACTCTTCTAAGAGGTCTACCAATAAAGAGAAAATTAAGAGGAATGATACTCATATTCACACAATTTTAGTTTTGATGATAGGATGCCCTGTTTGGATAATGCTGATTTACACAGCTCCCTTGACAAGTTCGCAGTCATATTTCAACATTTCAACATTGTGGAAAGCCATTTTCATCAGGTCAAGTACTGAATTCATTAACTATTTATCAGATGCTTGGAATTAAGCAGACTTAGGCTCCCAGCAGATGGCTTGGGACTTGAAATTCCCCACCACAACTATATCTTACATTCAGGTCAGTTTGATGTTCTAGAGAAATATATTTGCTGGTCTGTTCCATTTGGCTTCTAAGTCTTTAGAATATTCCCACAGTATTATCCGTTCTCTTTCCCTTTCCTTTTGTTTTCATCCTTATTTTATCCCAAATTGCCTATTTGATACTTCTAAACAATTTTAATTTTATCATTTTGCTTTTCCTTCCTTTCTAGTAGATCTATTTCTTCCAAAGGATGGAGGGAATCAAAAGTAATATTACTAACTGCTTTTTTTATGCCAACTTCCACTTTTTTGGCCAATAATCCTCATAAAATTCTTATTACCTCCCTTTCTACCAAGTACCAGAAAGAGAATTTATTTCCAGAAAATCAATTGCTAAAAAATTTGGTAATGGAATTTGTCTCCAGATTTCTTCAATTATAATAATAATCTGTCATTATATTGTTCCTGCTCTTTTTTTTTTTAAACCATGAGCCCTAGTCCATTACATTTTGGCAATAATTAGGATGTTAGTAATTACCTTCTCTATTACATGTCAGTTTCTGGTTTATTGCCTGTTTTGGGGACATCAATATGTATGCATATGAAATAATAAGTATTGCTATGGATATAATCTTTACTTTCTCTTAATAATTCCAAGTGCTTCTACTATAAATACTTTCTTTAATGTCTCTTCGTTCCCAGTTTCCAATTTGGTTTTTGACTCTTTTAGGTGAAATAATGATAGTGTGATAATAGTAAGAGGTAGCTGGCATTGGGTGCACAGCAGTATGAAAGGCACCATCTCATTTAGCCACACAATAAACTGTGTGGCAGGGATTGTTCACATGGAGGAAGTGGGTGCTCAGATTGCTCAGTTGACTCCCAAAGATTTGTATGAATCCGGGAGAAAGAGCATAATCACCTCTTGTTCAGGTGGATGAGTTACCTCCCAAACCACCAGCTTTTAGCCCATTAGTTTCAAATCGGAAGCTAAAATCCAGAGTGCATTCGCATATTCCATACCCTAAATTGTTAAAATCACTTCTGTTTTCGGGTGCGTAGTGACTCAGTCAGTCAAGTGTCCTGCTCTTGATTTTGACTCAGGTCATGATCTAATGGGTTCCTGGGATCAAGCCCCACGTCGAGCTCTGCGCTGACAGCACGGGGTCCTCTTGTGAGTCTCTCTCTCCCTCTCTCTCTGCCCCTCCCCCACTTGTGCTCTCTCTCGAAAATAAATAAACATTAAAAAGAAAAATTTGAAAATGCCTTTTTAAAAAAAGAAATAACTATTATTGGTATTTGGTGCTTATCTTTCCAGCTGTGTATTTATTTATAAAAATGGAAACATCTTGCTTGGTAAACTGATTTTTACCTTGCAACATTAGCAAATAGTTTCTATGTCATTAAATAGTTTTCCACAGTATAAATTTAATGTGTGGTTAATATTCTTTTGTCTCTGCCCGGTTTTGTTTAACTGATACTATATTGCTATTCACTTAAGCTAATTTTATTGCTAAGAGTAATTCTGCTATAAGCATTTTTTTATTCATTCAATTATATACTGAATGTTTACTATATGTCAGTCTTAAGTGAAAATATGGTCCCTCTTGTGAAAGATAACAGATTTTAATGAGAGCTAGAGGCAATGAAATAGATTAGTGAAGTATTTTATCATGAAGTACAGGGTGTTATAAGAAGACATAGTGACTTCTCATATCTCAATTTCAGATGAATTAGAAAAAAATTCTTGGATTTATTCTAAGAACATGTGATAAAGATAGTGTTGTTCTCTAATCTGTCCATATATTCCATCTCCTCTTCTTATTTCTGAGCAGTTTGTTACAGACATCCGACTAGTTTCACCTTCAGATTTAGACCAGAGTTCTGGCTATAGTGTCTGCAACAAAGAGCTGCCAGTTTTTGACAAGTCAACCCTCTGGGATTTAGTTTCTTTATGTATATAATGAAGTGGTTAGAGCACATGGCTTCCAGTGTCTACAGCTAGGTTGATGGTCTAATTTTCTCTGAAAATAACGTCAACTGAATTAAAATGATGAAGAAACTATTTGAACTGTTCAATCAGAACTCCTTTCTGAGAGTAGCAATCAGTTATATAAAAGTCTCTTGGCAAAAGAGTACTTTTTCTCATACTTCATTCATTAAAAAATTTTTTTTAAATGTTTATTTTTGAAAAAGAAAGAGACAGTATAGCGGGGAATGGCAGAGAGAGAGGGGGAGACACAAAATCCAAAGCAGGCTATGGGCTCCAAGGTGTCAGCACAGAATCTGAGGCGGGGCTCGAATGGAGCTCAAGTGAGGCTTGAACTCATCAACTGTAACATCATGACCTGAGCCGAAATTGGACACTTAATGGGCTGAGTCACCCAGGAGCCCCTCTCATACTTCATTCTTGATGCTCTCACTGCTATGAAATATTTATCCCATGTAGTATCATCATAGATAGCAGCTGCTATCCAATGACAAGAAGACACTTTCCTTTTTGCAAATATCTTAATTTAAAGACAAATTAACAAAAATAATGCTTAAGATTGAAAGGCATGAAGCTGTGAATTTAGTTGGGAATTTAGACACCAACACAGGCTGCGTTAGCTGGAAGGCCCTTTCAGTTACCATCCAAATCAAACGTAGGCAGTTACTTATATACAGCACTAGACCAGCAAGATAGAATTAGGTTTTTAAACATTTGCATTTTTCTGCGTATGTTTCTATTTGAAACATACTGTAATTTCTCATTTTTATTTTAAGGAATTTTCTCCAATGGACCTCTGTGAATTGTATTATTGTTTTGATTAGAGATTTGGTATAAAATTTTATTAGTTTTTATTTTATTCCAACATAATATGTCTGGCATCATTTTCAGAAATTAAACTCTATAGATGGGTCAAATATTGCCACTTGCAGTAAGCTGGACATTGTGGGGTGGGGTTGTCTAAGAAGCAACATTGTTTTGGGACTGTTGTGAGGTACTCAAGTCACTCCTACAAAGGCAGAAGCTGCCTTGTTATTCCCACTTTTCTTAACATCTAATTAAAAATATAATGCTTTTTTATGAAAATTAAGATGTTTTACATTTATTGTAAGTGGACTATTTTAGGATTCCCAGTATTCTTTTCATATAGATATGCTTTAATATACTTGGATGGTGATTTTATAGCAGAATGGGAAGTAATTAAAATATAAAAATTAACTTGCTTCAGAGATTACATTATGTGACTTCAGCTTCTGGGAAATTGAATATTGTTTAATTTCACAGAGAGAGCACAAGGTATGGGTAATTACATGTTCATTGGTATTCTAACTATGGCTGTTCTCCTACATTCCCTTGTATCTTAGTCACCTCCACCTGCTCTATTCTAAACAGCTACACTGGGAAGTGGTTCTGAAGTCCCTTGTATTTTGATGAACTTCTACAACTTGTAGCTTTAGACTGAAGTAGGTCTAGGATACTTACAAACCCCTGAACAAGTGTATTAAGCTCAAGTTGGCAAGAGACAGGTATGACTTATGGGGTGGTGAGGGAAAAGTTTTAAGATCCATCAGTAGGTAGTTGAATTAAATTCCAAGGTCTTGCAAGAGTTTTTACCTTATAAGAAAAGTCCTAAAGAACTCTGATCTTTGAACTGAAGGACTAAGTACCATTAGGGTCAGGCAGCAGATCAGTGGTATTGTTCCTGTTAAGTGACAATACATTTGATAATTGCCTTACTGATAATTGCCAATTGCCAATTTGATAATTGCCAAATTTAGTTAGGTATATTGCTGTCTATCACCAGAGGAAAATCTCTTTCTGCTCTTGGTTCTGGGGAATGTCCCCAAATTGATTAGGATCAGCTTCCAAATATATGATATTGGAGGGACTGATTAATTCTGTGGCCTGCACAGGATTTTATAAACGTTCAGCTTGACGCTTAAGAGTCTAGTAAGAAAAAAAATTATTTGACCACCTTTGAGGAATCTAATTTCCTATTTGGGTCTGTTTACTGTCTCTACTGGGAATTTTAGTGGAAGGAGACAGGATTCTTTGTGGCCATGGGCAATTTGGTTCATTTTGGTATCCTCCCCCTGTAATGCATATGGCAGATACCATATAAACATTTATTGAAGTGAGTTTTCATGACCTTATGCTTGCATGCTTGAAGTATTTTTTTCTCTTCTAAGTCAACCCAAAAATTGTGTTGACATGGCATGAAAATCCTTATCTGAAATGCTACTGGTCACAATCGAATTACTTATTTTTCTCATACCACACTCAGTTTTGACCATCTATAAGGACTCTATATTAGTTGGATTCTCTGAAAACAAAATTCTGGGACAAAGAATTGAGTGCTAAGTGGGTTTTTTTTTTGTTGTTGTTGTTTGTTTGTTTGTTTGCTTTTGTCTGTTTGTTTTTTGGAGGGGGTGGTGAAGACAATTCTGGGAAGCATATTGAAGGAGTAGGGAAATAAAGTAGGGAGAGTGGAAGAGACCATAAATGGTGTGTTTTGAGTAGGGCAACTGGAGCTTGCCCTACTCTTGCTGGGGAGTTTCTGAGAGATACTACTCCTTATTATTTTAAACATATATCAGACCTCCTGAAATATGTATCTCTTTATTAACCAGCCTATCTTTAAAAAAAATTTAATGTTTATTTATTTTTGAGGGGGGGGAGGGGCAGAGAGAGAGGGACACACAGAATCCAAAGCAGGATCCAGGCTCTGAGCTGTCAGCACAGAAGCTTGAACTTGTGAATTGCAAGATCATGACCTGAGCCAGAGTTGGACACTTAACCAACTGAGCCACCCAGGTGCCCCTCTGATTTACTATTTCAAAAATCATAGAGCCCTTAAGAATTATGCTAAATCAGCTCTGCTTGTACTATAAAGATGGAACAACAAAGCCTAGATGACAGCACAACTGTTTACAACACAGTTTACTGAATATTTTAAGCCCACTGTTGAGAATTACTGTTCAGCAAAACGAATTATTTTCAAAATATTACTGCTCATTGACAATATACCTGGTCAATCAAGAGCCCCGATGGAGACATACAAGATTAATTTTATTTTCATACCTCTTAACACAGATCCCATTCTGCAGACCATGGATCAAGAAGTGTTTTTGACTTTCAAGTCTTATTACTTAAGAAATACATTTTGTAAGGCTATGGCTGCCATAGATAATGATTTCTCTGATGGATCTGGGCAAAGTAAATTGAAAGTTTTCTAGAAAAGATTCCTTATTCTAGATGCCATTAAGAACATTCATGATTTAGAAGAGATAAAAATATCAACATGAGGGGCGCCTGGGTAGCTTAGTTGGTTAAGCATCTGACTCTTGATTTCAGTTCAGCTCATGATCTCTCGGGTAGTGAGATGGAGCCCCCCATTGGGCTCCATGCTGACAGTGTGGAGCTTGCTTGGGATTCTCGCTATGCCTCTCCCCTGCTTGCATTCTCTCTCTCTCTCTCTCTCTCTCTCTCTCTCTCTCTCTCTCTCTCAAACTGAATAAAGTTAAAAAAATATCAACATGAACAGGGTTTTGGAAGAAATTGATTCCAACCTTCATGGAAGATAAATGTGAGGGTTCACGACTTTGGTGGAGGAGATAAATACAGGTATTGTGGGAATAACAAGAGAACTAGAACTAGAGATAAAGCCTGAAGAGGGGGTTGAGTTGCTGAAATCTCATGATCAAACAGATGAGGAGTTGCTTCTTATGGATGAGCAAAGAAAGCAGTTTCTTGAAAAGGAATCTACTCTTGAAGATGCTGTGAAGACTGTTGAAATGAAAATGGATTTAGAATATTATGTAAACTTAGTTGATAAGGCAGTGGCAAGTTTTGAGAGGATTGACTCAAATTTTGAACAACTTCTCCTGTTGGTAAAATACTATCAAACAACCTCACATGCTATATAGAGAAATCATCTGTGAACGAGCAGTCAATTGGTGTGGCAAATTTCATTGTGTCTTATTTTAAGAAATTGCCACAGTCACCCCAGTCTTCAGCTTCTAGCATCCTAATCTGTCAGCAGCCACCAACATCAAGGCAAGACTCTCCACCAGCAGAAAAGATTATGACTTACTGAAGGCTCAGATGATGGTTAGCAAATTTTTAGCAATGAAATATTTTTTAAATTAAGGAATATACATTGTTTTTTAGACAGAATGCTATTGCATACACAGTAGACTACAGTATAGTGTAAACATAACTTTTATATACACTGGAAAACTAAACAAATCTTTTGAGGTTACTTTGTTGTGAATCTGCTTTATTGCTGTGGTCTGGAACCAAACAACAATATCTCTGACGTGTGCCTGTGTCTTGACTAGCTTTTGCAAGAAGGCCTTACTATATGAATTTAAGAGGTAAGTATTGAAGCAAATTATACCAGTTTCTCAAAGATCAACTAAAGACAGAATTTCAAGCTTGAAATTGAAAGCATGCAGATATGTAAATGTCTTGAAATACTCATTTTAGTAATGAATGGTGAGCTTCCTCTCTGGTCAGACCTGCTCTACAGGGGCACTATTTTTTCATGGGAGATTTATAAACCTTCTTGACATTGATGAGGAGGATGTATATACAACTGTCAGCCCAAGGAACACTTTGAAGACATTTTGATGATCACTTAATCTTGTCCTCTAATTCAAGTTATTACTGTTCACGAGTTTAACAGGCGTGATGGATACATCTGGCATTTTACAATTATTTCATATGGACCAGTGGGTTTAGGTAGAGCTTTCCATTTGGGTTATTTTATATTTTATCTACATCCACAGTGAGAAAGAAGTATGATGACAGAGGGGCTTAAATGGGCTGGTTATCTTCAATTTATTTGACCTATTTCAAGTGGTTTATATTTCTTTTACTGTGTCGGCCCTCATGATCACTGCGCTTGAAACACCATGATTTTCTACACAGGCTGAGGAAAAACGGTTGTAAGAGAACAATTTTAGCATCTGTAGAGGGCACTTTCAGTAGAATGTCATTCTGAGTCTGCATACTGCTCTCATATGCAATTGATAATATTTGGTTTAGTTTTTTCCCTCAATTCTTATTTCTTTTTTTTTACTTCTTTCAAATTCAAAAAGCACTGGGAGTTGCCAAGTCTCTTTTGTCTTAATCTTAAATAGAGTAAATATACCGGATTTAAAATGTACTGGTGGTATGCAGGGATAGCCTGTGAAAATTGAGTCTGGAAAATTGAGAAAAAGCCTAGAAGTAAAGGCTGTTTTTACTTTAATACAATAGTGACAGTTCTCCTAGTGTTCTGGCCTTTCAGTGTCATTTCTCTTATGATCTTGCTCAGCAGCATGAAAACTAAATGACATTCAGGAGCAAATTTTCTGATGGCTAGGTGGAAGGGAATGGGTATTGGTGATCTTAGACTTTACTTTTTTTCCTCTTCATTTCTTTTATTTGTTATGTTTTGTTTTAATGCAAAGTCTCATTGGTTTTGAAAGTAAGGTCAACTGTAAGCAGTAAGATAAAAATTCTTGGTGGAAATTATTGTGCATCATGAGTACAAGAACCTTGCTTTATTTTTTATTTGAATGTTTAAGAAATAGCAAATAGTATTGCCTCTGATATATATAGTGAAAAGAATTTGATTCATGGTGGCATTTGGAAATAACTTTTGTATTGTGAAAAATTTCAAACATACAGCAAAGTAGAGAGAATAATATATGAATGGTCATGTATGCATAATCCGGGGTCAACAGGTATAGTTACCATCATCTCTCCAATTTTATTCCATCTATCTCCTTTGTCCTGAAATATTTTAAAGCAAATCTCAGTCATCATATTATTTAACTTATAAATAATAATTCAGGATAATTACATCTTTTTTTTCATCAAATGATTTATTTTGCTCGTATGTCATTTATAGATATTAACTGAAAGCTTTTGTCATGGAAGGTACTACACTAGGTCCATATGTTGTCAAGTCACTTCCCTCTTTGGAACTCAGTTTTTTTGTTTTTGTTTTTTTTTCCCTCTCACTTGGCAAACTCAATTTAGACAAAGATAAAACCAAACAAAGAAAACCAAAACATAGTGTAACATGAGTGAACAACAAAGACAGGTTTCTGTAAATTAGCAGCGAATAGCTACTTAGTAGAACAAATTGGAACCTAATTGTATTCCATAAGGGGATAGCATTCAGAAGAAGAGACCCTGTGGTACAGTATAAAGATGTACTATTGAAGCACAACTCCATTAGTAATGACTGGAGGAATTGAAAAAAAAATCAGTCCCAGTTTTATTACTTATTAATATTGACCAAAGGTATATAATGTTAGTCTTCATAGAGTTGTTATATTGATTAAATTAAAAAATAAAAGGTAATGTTTAGAATTTGATAGATTTTTACACAAGAGGCAGCATCTTGCTCATAAGAGAAACCCATTGGTCTTTTGTTCTCTTACTGTAGACATTCTCTCTCTTCTTTTTGAATATTTGCTTTTTTAAAAACAACTTATTTTAGCAAAGTCAAAATTTTACCATCTTAAAGAAAAAAATTATTTTTCAACTTATTATATAATATTCAACAACATTATTTTTTTCATGCTCTGGATTTTGTAAAATTATTATTATTTTTATATTTATGATTTTACTAAAATTATTTCCTTGAGCTGTAATGAATTTTCCTCATCTAAGTTTGAAAAAATTATAAAGTCCAGTCCTTTTCATTTTCATCAAAATCTGTCACACATGAAGGACCGATGGGTGCATTTCTCTAGCTCTAATTAAAAACAGATTAGCCTCAAAGTAATAGATTTCTCCATTAATCTCTTCCAAATGCACATTCTCTATAGTTCCTTTGCAGTTGGCTTAAGATTTTAATTCAATTTCTTTTGAAGTGGTTAAAAACTTTAAAAATGCATCAGTGTCATAATGGCCAATAGAAACATTAGAATTTTCACTACTTTGGGCAACTTCTTAAATGTACTGTTAACCAGAAACCTAGTATTTAACTGATATTTATAAAAATGTAAAATTACAGAAAGTTATCCATGAAAAGAGATATGTTTTTAGTATGTAGGTAGACATATGATGTAGTCTCTATTTTTAATTACCTCAAATGATTTATTCTTTTCTTTTAAACCATATCCATCTTACTTTCAATAAACACAGTATTAATTACAGTTGTTACCTGTATAAACAAAAGTTATGCTAGGAAGATACAGAGGTATTTTGGGAAAGAGAAGAAAGATATATATCAATAGAGAACAAGAGAAAATGAGGCAGATTGACAAAGATTAAACACATAGCTAATTGCATAGAAACCTACTTGGCTTTTTGCATTTTATTAGAAATAATCAATGGAAAAATTAAAAGCTATTTACATTAATATCCATTCTTGTGTGTCCTAGTCACTGGGCTCTGTTCACAATTTTTAGAATTCAAAATTTCCAATTCAATTTCCGCAGGAATATCCAACTCAACTCCTATTAACAAAATCATCATCATTCTCATAAATAGTGATAAAAATAATAATCTACTGTTTTTGAGTGCTAGCAACCTCTCAGACACTGTGGTAAAACCTTCACATCAGTGCTGAGATGAGGATACCATTATTACCTCCATTTTACAAACAACAGAAGAAAACAAAAGTGTTGACTTAGAGATGCTACAGAAATGGTTCAAGGAGGCAGACTTAGTATTTCATATCAGGTTTGTTTCCAGGGAATAAACTCTTAAATCTTTTGTGATGCAAAAATCCTATTGAATAAAATTTATCCTGAAATGCTAGTGCACTTAACTCCTGTAAGAAACAAGTGTGAATCATCTATTAAAGGAGATAACATCAAAATATTTCATAATATTTTATAAGTAGTAGCTGGCTCTCAGTCAGAAATAATATGGTATGAGGGAAAAAAGCGATGAACAAAAAACCAGGAGAAATAATAGAAGATAGGTGGAATCACAGGTTATCAGTGCAGGGAGTGGAATTATTATCATCATCCCAGTAACGAAGTTATGAAAAAGACTTTAAAAATAATTATACGTAGTATGTTCACTGACATTTTATAAAGAAAAATCTATAGAAACTGGAAACTCTGAAATGACCCAAAAGATCCAAATGGGAATACTGAAACCACGTGAAACGTAGCTGAAGAAAGAAATAATAAACTAGAAGACAGATCAGAAGAAAATACTGAGATTGAAAAATGGAAGCTTGATGTGAAAGAGAGAAAAGAGAGTAAGACCTAGGGATACAGTAAAAGGGTACAATAGGCATGTCATTTGAATCTCCGTGGAGAGAAGAGAGAATAAGGTAGAAGCAGTATTTGACCAATTTGTGTGTGTGTGTGTGTGTGTGTGTGTGTGTGTGTGTGTGTGAAGTGGACAAAGATCACCATCATAAATTCAAGGAGACCTCTGAACACAAAACAAGATTAATGAAAAACAAATACACTTTTAGCCATATTAAAATAAAACTCCTGAAATTTGAATGTAAAGAGAATAACCTAAAAGACACCCAGGTTAAAAAACAACAACAACAAAAATACATCAATATAAAACAATTAGATTGACGGTGATGTCAACAAGAAACATGGGGGCCAAGATGCCAGGGAATTCTTTATATAAATTGATGAAAAAGAGTATCTGTCAATCTAGAATTCAACATAGAAAAAATATGTCAAGAAATAAGTGTGAAATAAAGACAAGGATTAATTAAAAGAATTTAGTATTTGTATACATGCTCTAAGGAAATAATAAAAGGTGATTTTCAAGCGCCAGGGAAATATTCTAGATGGAAGTTCAGAAAAGGCAGGAAGAACGGAAGAGTAAAAGCAGAGAAATTATGAAGTTATGGGGTGCCTGGGTGGCTCAGTCCATTAAGCATCTGCCTTCGGCTATGTTTATGATCTCATGGTCCATAATCTCATGGCCCGTGAGTTCGAGCCCTGTATTGGGCTCTGTGCTGACAGCTCAGAATCTGGAGCCTGCTTCAGATTCTGTGTCTCCCTGTCTCTCTGCCCCTTCCCCACTTGTGCTCTGTCTCTCAAAAATAAACATTAAAAAATAAAAAAAAAAAGAAATTGTGAAGCTAAATCTAAATGAATATTGTCTTTATAAACAACAGCAATAATAACAATTATAATGTTTTTGGGGTTTAAAATCTCTAGAATTCAAATATATGAAACAACAGCATATCAAGTGAGGCAAGGGATAACTATAACCTATATGTGAAAAACACAATTATATAGAGAAAAATTAACCTTTGATGTATCAAGAGATGTATGTTTTCATCTTTAGGGTTATAACCACAATTTTAGTAAAATAACATATAATAAGTTAATACAGAAGAAGATAAAATATTTAAAATTTTGTAGCTAATAAAAAAAAGATAAAGCAGAGAAAAAAGGTATTGAGAAGAAAGGATATATAGAACATGTTAAGGTAGTATATACAGATTCAAATCTATGAATAATTACATTAAATATTCCCACGACAATTAAATGACAATGATTCACAGACTAGGTAACACATACAACACTACTACATGCAAGTTTTCAAAAGATACATCTCAAACTTAAGGATACAGAATGGTAGAAAGTAGGACTAAAATAACTATATATGCTGTAAACACTACCCAAAGTAAGCTTACGTAGAATTGTAAATAAAAAAGTGGACTTTAAGAAGAGTCTTATTAGATGTGTAGAGATACAAGTACAACTTATGACATTAAAATGTTAAATTCATCAGGAAGATTTAATAATTCAAAATGTGCATAAGGCTAATATAAGCTCAAAACGATCACAGCTATAATGATCACAACTATAAATAAATAGATATTCACAATTGTATGAGGAGATTGTAATGTCTTTTTCTCAGTAAGTGTTTGAATCGGCAAACACTTTGTATAGATGTAAGAAACGTGATTTTCATTTCACTTACCTTCATTATCTGTCCCTCTGTTCAGGCATCTATTTTGAATATTTACTACACTGATTTTAGTTATTCTTAAAAGTTTATTTTTAGCCAGGTAATCACCCCAATATCAAGGGAATAAGTCGTTTTGATATGGCACTTTTCCTCTGAGATATTACTCTACCAAAACTCAAGCTATGGTTCGAATGTTTATGTCCTCCCCGAATTCATTTGATGAAATTCTAACTTCCAAAGGTAATGTTATTACTTCCAAAGGTAGGGCCTTTGGCCAGTGCTTAAATCATTAAGGTTCAGTGTAATTAGTGCCTGCAGCTTCAGAGAGCTCCCTACCCCTTTCAAGTCTGCAACCCAGGAGAGAACCCCCACATGACCACGAGGGCACACTGATCTTGGACTTCCAGCCTCCATAATTGTGAGACATAGATTTCTGTCAGTAAGACTGGAAATTTTGTTTATAAACTACCTAGTCACTGATACAGCAACCTGAATGGATTAAAATGACCCATAACTCCAGTCTAATCATGAGAAAAAACATTTGATAAATACCAATTGAGACGCATTCTACAAAATATTTGATCTATACTTCTCAAAATTATCATCAAAACCCAAGAAATACTTGAGAAACTGTCACACCAAAAGGAGCTTAATGAGACATGATGACTAAATGTAATATAGTATCCCAGGTATGATCCTAAGAGAAAAAGGACACTGGGTAACAACTAAGGAAATATGAATAAAATTTGGAATTTAGTTATGATAAGATATCAGTATTTGTTTATTATTGCAACATATGTACCTTACTATATAGGATGTTAATAACAGGAGAAAGTGAGTTTGGGTTATAGGGAGCGTTGTGCTATCTTTGCTAATTTTCTATAAATCTAAAACTATTCTGGACAATAAAGTTTCTTAATAAAAGTTCATGTTTATTATTACATTGTATACTTGAGTAAGTGCCATGCTACCTGTTTTAGAAGACTTAATGTTTAACACATGTTTGACACTCAGTATTTTTTATTAAGTAAATATAATAGGCGGTAGTGCTACTTTAGTAAACAAAGGATCATATCTGTGATTTAAAAAAAATAGTCCCAGTTTATATTCTACCCATACTTACTCGTTGGTTAAACCTGAATATATTAACTGGCTTCACCAGCCTTAGTTTCAACATTTGTAAAATTGTCATGATATTAACTATTCTTAAATATTCTTTTGAGGACCAAATGAAATAACGTGTATAGTTACCTAAGTGAGGACAGCTACAAGCTATCATCAGGATGTAACGATAGCAGTAGACATCCAATGAATAATTTGAGTAGCTTTCTACTGATGAATGTAGCTGACTAAGCCTGTCACACTAAAAGAAGAAAATTATCCCCCAAAATACATTCCACAGCTCCATATCTGCTTTTACTCAAATATTTATAATCTTTTTTTTTTTAGATGTTCACATACATTCATTCATCATACCCATTACAGATTAAAAATAAAACTCTGTTGTGGAGAAATTCAGGAAGTTGTCTTCCACTGACATCTCATCCTTTCTAGAAGTCCTTAGAGATTATCTAAGAGGGGTTTTCACTATGTCAATTTCCTAGTCATGATGAATGAAACTTGTAACTAATGATGCTATGGAACTGAAAAACTAGCCCAGCCTCTTGTAATCATCTGCCAGTGGTTTAGAAAGAGACAAATTATTTGCCTGTTGTGTACTCTTAGAGCTGAATAGCACCATGAGGATCCATGTTGCTTTACCTCCTTTGAAGAACGTAGTGACTCCAATTGCCTGCCTTGTATAATCAATCATTGGAGAAAATGTTAAGAAAAATAAATGACATTGATAGGCCTATAACTAGATGTTTTAGATAATTATGATATTGCATGGTCCCTGAGATATTAGATTGATATTGTGAGGTACTTTTGAGTAAAAGAAGTTATTTTTTAGTAATAGAATTTTACAGAATTATTGTGGCATTTGTGAATGCTTAAAACGGACAAAAGGATGTAGTTATTTCACAGAAATAGAATTAGTTCAAAGAAATTTAAGCCAATTTATCATGTCTTTTTACAGTTGTCTTCATTCAGACATCAAAAATACTTATTAGAAAATATAGTACTTAATTTCAAGTTAATATTAAATGATATTTTATTGATATGCATTCATGTGGTATACGTTCTTGTAAACACCTTTATGCGTGCATACTCATTAGTCCCTATAAAAATGATTGAGAATGATTCACTTCCTATCAACTGTCAAAAGAGCCTCAATGAATAAGTGAGATTGCTGAGCTTCTAACCCATTAAAGTCCATAGCCATCCTAAAGAATACACATGAAGTTTATAAGGTTGGCCTATAAAAGCATGCCTTAACTTAGATATGTAGGACATACAGAATTCCCTTATCACAGTAGACAGTGACACATAGTGATTAATCAGCCTCACAGTGCTGAACTACATCTAAAACCAAACCATTATATTAGAGTAGGCAGTTGAAACTAAAGGGTCACTTTCATCATCTTCCTATTGATTGCCTTCACAATTGAGTTCACCTAAGATTTTGTGTTCCTAGTCAGGAATCTTTTATTGAGTGGTTTCTCTTGCTTCACCCCTGCATGGTATACCATTATTACCATATTTATTATTTCTTAGTTCTTGCTCTTCATTTGATTTTTTGAACTGTCGATATTTTGAAATGTTGTTATGATCTTTCGATACTCTTTATTTGCATTTACTTCTTTATGTCCTTTGTTATATGGGTCTTTATTTTCTGATTTCTGCCATTACATCTACAATTTTGGAAACCGAAATGCAACTTTTGAGAGACAATGTTCCAAGAAGGAATGCTGAAAAATATTTTTCTGATTTTTCTTTTTTCCTTTTCTTTTTTTATTATTTTTTAAATGTTTATGTATTTTGAGAGAGAGGGAGAGAAAACAGTGGAGTTGGGGCATAGAGAGGGAGAGAGAGAATCCCAAGCAGGCTTCACACTGTCAGTGCAGAGCCCGACCTGGGGCTTAATCTCACAAACCATGAAATCATGACGTGGGCTGAAACCGAGAGTCATATGCTAAACCGACTGAGCCATCCAGCACCTTTTAGTTTTCTTTTTTTTTTAAACTTATGTTCTTACAGATAGAGTTTAATTTATTGTTTAATATATAGTGAAGTATATAGAGGCATTACATAGTTCAGTAAATTATATGCAAAATAATGATCTTTCAACTATAAACATTATTGTATGTGTTGTAACTATTATAAATATTTCATTAAGTGCATAAACTCTATTCCTTAGCAGGCAAAGTAAAGCAAAAGTTTTATTGGAAAAAGCAATGGAAAGGATACCTCAGCCTTCATTTCAGCTCTATTGCTGTCATGAATGGTGTCATTTATATAATTGAATTCCTTTGCCATCATCTGGAAAATTGGAAAATTGGCTCTCTCTCCTTATTACCCATTCCATTAGTAACATCGCGAAATAAATAATCCCAACACCCATGATTGGCATTATTATAACATATCAGCATCACCAGTAGTTTCTGGCCTGCATTTATGAGTTAACATTTATTCAAAGAACTAACAATAATTCAACATGTATTGATATTTTGAGGGAAGGAGCCCCAAAAAGCAATGTGCCTTAGAGGCTGAGAGGTCATCGCCTACAAGGAATTCACAAAATACACACAAGACATAGGCAGCTAACTTGGATACAGGGAAGAATAGGCTAGGATCTAAAATGAGGGGACTTTAGTGAAGTAGAAGGCAACAAAGATAAAGCCTATGAGGACTGCCTGAGAAAACTTTGTGCAGAATCATAAACTCATAGACTAACAAGAGCTCAGAAATGATCTGGTCCAACATTCTCATTTGAAAAATAGCAAAATAAGCAGAAATGTTAAGTAACTTGCTCAGTTTGCTCTGCCAGTTTATTGATAAAAATAGAAAAAAAGACCCAAGTGTCTTGATGGCTAGATCAGGACCATTAAAGATGGATAGGAGTGAGGAGCTAAGATGGCAGAGTAGTAAGGGGACCCTGGGTTTGTCTCATCCCTTGAACACAGCTAGATCAACATCAAACCATTTTGAACACCTAGGACATTGACCTGAGAATTAACAGAACAACCTGCATAATTTGAGGGAGAGAATGTGGCAGATAAGGTGGTATGGAGAGATGAATTGGGGAAGAGAAGACCTGCAGTGCTGCCGAAGGCAGAGAGCCCTTTTTGCGGAGAGGAGAAAGAGAGGGGGAGATTGAGCACCACATCCAATTCACACAAGGAAAGCACTTCCCCTGGAAGTTGCTAGAGAGAAAGAGAGAAAGAGGGAAAACACGCAAAGGGGATTGCACAAGAAAACTGCTCCCCAAAGCCACTGATGGGGGAAAAAGGAGAGTGTTTCAATACCACCAGTTTTTTAAATAAACAACAGAGCACAGAGTCTGAAGTTTCTGAGCTCAGGGCCTGGTGGTACTCCAGTGAGGAAGCAGGGCAGAGCTCTGGGAGCAGGCAGCATAGTCTGAGAATTCCCTGGTTTGCACTAGGAGAAGTAATTCCCCCACTTGGAGTGCATTTGGTAGAGGTGATACAGCCTCCTCATGGGCAAAAGATCCTGTGGGCAGCACAGAATTACCCTGTTCACCAGTATAGGAACAAAGATGCCAGCTGAGGGCAGCAAACTTTGGCACTGGCTGAGTGTTGAGTTACCATAAACTCTGAGCTACTGTCACTGTATGGTTGCAAGAATGTTTTCTGGGACAAGCTGGTACAGGCCACAGAGCGGCAAGACCCACACTCAGAAGATCAGCATGGATCTGAGCTATGGGATTCTATGAAGTACGGGGTTTTGAACCATAGATGCACCTGAGATAAAACTCTGGAGGGAGTCACTGCCTGGCAGGCAGACAACTTGGACACAGACAGGGGGAAGTGGGGAGCTGACAGAAGCTGGAGACACAGGAGAGATGATTGATTGTGTATCTGTGAGGATGTGAACTACCCACTCCAGAGAGCGGAATGAAGCCATCTTAACTATTAGCCCACCAACACTGATCAAACCCAGTGAGCTAAACAGCACAAATTGGAGAACAGAGCCCTACCCACATGCACCCTCCAGGAATGTCTTCACTAGGGCAAGTTGACCTGAGAATAAGAGCAGCAGACCCCTTCCTTAGAAGACCAGCATAAATCCCTTCGAAGAACTTAGTCTACTGATCATAGTATGCTGCAAAGTCTCAACTCTAGGGGAAACTGGATCTAGCTTCATTTGGCTTTTGTTTGTTCTTTTTTTTTTTGCTTCTATTCTTGTTTTTATTATTTTAACCCCCCCTTGGATATAGAAAGAACAAAAATTTTTATTTTATTTTTCTGTATATTATTTTTTTTAATTTAAAATATTTTTTCTCTCTTTTTTTTTTCTATCAAGCTTAACAAGCAGACTAAAACACACCTAAGATCTAGCTTCCTTTATTTGTTTTTTTACACTAATTTTAATTTAATGTAATTATTATTTTCTTCCTTGAAAATGACAAGATGGAGGAATTCACCCCAAAAGAAAGAACAGGAAGAAGTGATGGTCAGGGATTTAATTGATAGAGTTATAAGTAAGTAAGATGTCTGAACTAGAATTTAAAACAATTATAAGGATTCTAGCTGGCTTGAAAAAAAGTATGGAAGACACTAAAGAATCCCTTTCTGCAGAGATAATAGAGCTGAAAGCTAGTCAGGCTGAAATTTAAAATGCTATAACTGAGGTGCAAACTCAAATGAATGCCATGACAGTGAGGGTGGATGAAGCAGAAGAACAAATTAGTGATATGGGAGGTAAAATTACAGAAAGTCATGAAGTTGAAAAGAAGAGAGAAGCAATGGTAATGGATTATGAAGGTAGACAAGGAATTCAGTGACCTTAATAAAATATAATAACATTCATATCAAAGAAGTCCCAGAAGATGAAGAGAAAAAGGGGCAGAAGGTTTATGTGAGCAAATTATAGCTGAAAACTTTCTTAATCTGGGGAAGGACACAGACATCAAAATCCAAGAAGCACAGAGAACTCCCATTAAATCCAACAAAAGCTGTCCATCACCAAGGCATATCATAGTCAAATTCACACATATGCAGACAGGGAAAGAATCCTGAAAGCAGCAAGGGAAAAAAGGGAACCTTATCCTACAAGGGAAGACAGATCAGGTTCACAGCAGATCTGTCCACTAAAACTTGGTAGGCCAAAAGGGAGTGGTAGGATATATTCAATGTGCTGAATGGGAAAAATATGCAACCAAGAATACTCTATCCAGCAAGGCTATCATTAAGAATAGAAGCGGAGATAAAGAGTTTCCCAGACAAAAACTAATGGAGTTTGTGACCACTAAACCATCCCTGCAAGAAATATTAAGGGGACTCTTTGGGGGGAAAATGCAACAAAACAAAAGAAAACACCAAGTGATGGGTAGGATTTTCCCAGGGAAAGTCAGAAGATGATTATAGGTCTTGGAAAGATCAGGATAAAGCTGTGGAGGTGGAAAAAGTAGAGAACAGTAGAGAAAAAGGAAGGTAGAAAAAGTTTGACATACAGTATACTGTGGTTAAAAGTTTAAAATGTATTTCCAGGTGTTGTGGACTGAACTGTGTTCCCTCAAAATTCACATGCTGAAATTCTAACTCCCAGTATGATTGTATTTGGAGATAAGGCCTATAAGGAGATAATTAAGGTTAACTGAGGTTATAAGGGTTGGCTCTGATCCAATAGGATTAGTGTCCTTACAAAGAGCACAAGAGAGCTAACACTCATTCTCTCTCCTCTCTTCCTTACACCACCACCAACCTCCCCCATCTCCTGCCATCGTATGAGGACACAACAAAAAGCTGGCTGTCTATAGCCGGAAAGAGCTCTCTTCAGAAAGCAAATTCGCTGGGACCTTGATCTTGGACTTCCCAGCCTACAAAACCATGAAAATAAATGTCTGTAAATTAAGCTACCCACTCTGTGGTGTTTTATTATGGCAGCTTGAGAAGACTAAGATATAAGGTAGTCATGGGAAAAGAAGGCTCCAGTTAAAGACTGTATGGAGATGGATTGGTAAGTGCTTTCTATAACATGCAGAGAAGTTTCAATTTCATTTAAGAATTAACAACAATAAGTGATTTTTAAGTAGATCAAAAAAATCGGAAAGATGGAAGATGTTCAATAATAGAGTGAGAGTCAGAACAGGAATGGAGGACATTGATTTCTTCTCCAATTAAGAGTTAGTAAGGGTTTGAATTAGGACCAAGGCAGTGAGGATGAGAAAAATGTGGATATGGAGTATTGGTTGGGGGAAATCCTCGGATTTTAGGTACCTTTGAACATAGAACCCAAACAACAACATTAAAATCATTAGAATTATGGTCATGGCATCTACCAGATGGAAAAATCAAAGGTCAGAGCTGGTTTTGCATATTTTGCACTTTATTTAACTCTAAAGCCATTTAAATGAATTAAAACTGAAATGAAAAAAATTTAAAAATTTATTTTGGAAGTTTTATTAGTTAAAATCAATTTTAAAAATATAGAAAAAACAGGTGGCATACATTTGTAGAGAAATATAGGGTTGAGATTATACTCATAGTGAGATACATCCTAACTTTATACAGTAATATGATTAAAGTTTAAAATAAGGCAAAATAAATAGTTCCACTACTAAAAGATCAGGGAAAACAAGATAATATTTATTTGTACACCTTAAATACCATCAAAGTTCTCTATTCAATAGTGATTTCCTAACATATAATGTTTCTGTTGCTTATCTCTTTCTACCTATTGGTACAAAGAACATTAAAGATTGAACAAATCTTATTGTACTCTGACATTAACTTTTATCGACATTAAAAAGTCTGTATATTGTATCTTATCTCTCTTGTTCTCTCTATATGAGTACTTCTAAGATTTATTTTCTTTGAATATCAGCTTTTTGGAATTAATGTTGCAAGTTGTCGCATGTTATTTGAGCTTAAAATTTTTCTTTATCTGAAACTATCAAGGTACTGAATGTGAATATGAGGTAGAATAACAAGCTTCCAAATTTATGATCAGATTGATTTTTAGTTTTATAAACAATTGAATTTCAATGCTATAAAGATTCCATCTCCAGGAAGAACCCTCTCTAATATTTAACATCACTAAGACAACACAGCATTTACAATTGCTCCTAACTTCAATTTTAGCCTTTACTTGGAGCCACATTTGTAGAAATTTTGTGATAAGTCAGATCCTTCTTCATGCTTTGTCTTAAAGTCAGATTTATTAAAGTATAATTTTAAGGTAAGGTTTATAACTTTTAATTGTATAACTTGATGAGTTTTGACAAACATGTATAGAGGAATAATAACCACCACATTCAAAGTAAAGAATATTTCCATTATACCAAAATGCTGTCCTTGATCTGATTTCTTTACCAGTGATTTTTACTTTTCCAGAATGTCACAAATGTGGAATCATTTAGTATGTAGGCTTCTGTGCCTTTTTAAATTTCATTCAGTGTAATGCTTTTGAAATTGATCCAAGTTGTTGCATATATCTGTAGTTCATTGCTTTTTATTGCTAAGTAGTATTTTATTGTGTAGATATATATAGCACAATTAATTTGTCAATTTACCAGTTAACAGATATTTGGGATGTTTCCAGTTTTGAGTGATTATAAATAAAAATGCTAAAACATTTATTTACCAGTCATTGTGTAGACATATGTTTTTAATTCCTTTGATAAGAGTGGGATTCCTGGATGTTATGGTGGGTGTGTATTCATATTATAAATGACCATGCCATTTACATTACCAAAAGCAATGTATAAGAGCTCCAGTTGCTTCAAATATTTATCTTAGTACTGTCACATCTAAATTTTAGCTCTTGAGGTAGATGCAGAAATTTTTCTAATTGTGATTTTAATTTGTTTACCTAATGACTATGAGAAGTACTTTTTCATGTGCTTATTTGGAATCCATATTGGCCATTCATGTATATTCTTGAGTGAAATGTCTGTTCAAATGTCACAGACATTTTGCCTACCTGATTGCTTCTTTTCTTATTATTGAATATTAAAAATTCCTTATGTATATTCAATGCATGTATTTTGCCAGATTTGTGTTTGCGAAAGTTTTCTCCTAATCAATCTGTGATTTGTCTTTTCATTTCCTTACTATATTAGTCAGTGTTTTCCAGACAACCAAGAAAGTATTTTAAAAGAGGAAGGAAGGGAAGAGGGGAGAAGGAAAAGAGAGAGATATAAGGAATTGGGTCACATGATTGTGGGTATGAGAGCTGGTAACCGGTTCAAGAGATAAGGATTCAAGAACTCCCATGTTCATTGCAACATTACTCACAATAGCTCAGAGGTGGAAATATCCATTGATAGATGAATGAATAAAGAAAATGTGGTATATACGTACATTGAAATATTACTATGCCATAAGAAAGAAGGAAATCCTGTCATTTGCTACAACATGGCTGAACTTTGAGTACACAACGATAAATGAAATAAGCCAGTCACACAAGGACAAATACTGTATGATTCCAATTTTATGAGATATCTAAAGTAGTCTAACTCATAGAAACGCAAAGTAGAATGGTGATTGCCAGGAGCTGGAGGAAGGGGAAATGGGGAGTTGTTAAATGGATATAAAGTTTCAGTACTACAAGATGAAAAAGTTCTAGAGACCTACTGTATAATATTGTACTTAAAATTAACAATACCTACTATTCACTTAAAAATTTATTAAGAGGGTAGATCTCACATAATATATATACATATTATTTTAACCACAATTAAAAAAAAAGAGTTGGTGTTACAATCTTGCATCTGAAGCCTGGAAACTGAATTTCTGTGTTGCAGTCTGGAGGCAGAACTCCTTCAGGACCTTTAACCTGTGCTCTTAAGGCCTTCAATTGATTGGCTGAGGCTCACTTACATTATGGAGAGTAATCTTAAAGTCAACTGATTATAAATATCAATCACATCTAAAGAATATCTTTATAGCAGTATCTAGGCTTATGTTTGGCCAAACAGCTAATTATATTCAGTATATTCTAAATAAGTAGGCATAAAATTAACCATAACATGCAGTAAGAAACGTTTGTCTAAAGATTATAAAATTTTTCTTTTCTGTTTTTTTTATCAAAAATGTTATAGCTTCAGATTTTATATTTAGGTCTATGATCCTTTTGTGGTGTGAAATAAAGGTTGAAGTTCATTTTTAGGGCGGTGGGGGAAAGGTATGTCCAATTTGTTGAAAAGACTATTCTTTCCCCATTAAATTATGCTGCACCTTTGTCACATATTATATGACCATATATGTGTGGGTCTATTTCTGTCTGTCAGTTCTTTTCCACTGATATGATATGTTTGTGCTTTTGCCAGCTCCACATGTTTTGATTACTATAATTTTGAAATAAAGTAGTGATCTTCCAGTTTTTTTCTTCTTTTTCAAAATTGTTTTGACTCTTCTACGTTCTGTGCTTCCCCATATAACTGATATAATCAGCTTATCAATTTCTGGGTGGCTATATTAGCTATTTACCAGTAGTGTGCAGGGCATGTCCAGGGCACAGACCTATTCAGAGAAGTGAAGACCAGTCTGTTCTAGTAGCCGCTAAGTGCATTATGGGCAGCTTGGGGATGGATGTGGACTCTGAGAGGGATCACGTGGGCTCCAGACCGTAACAAGTACTGGCAATGGCTCATCTCAGACTTGCTTCTGCCCATTCGAGAGATGCAAATGTTGTTACAGATATGGCTCATTCTCTGTTTATTTGCATCATTAATTTAAATTATTGGGCTCTCCCCACCCCCCAAAAAGGTGTGCTGTCTCCTTTTGTCCTTTTTTATTTTGCCAGGAATTGATGTTCTTTGTCCTCTTTTTAGTCATCATTTTCCCCATGTTACCAAGCGGTGAGCTATATTTAAACATTCCTTTAATTTATATTTCAGAGGTCCTGTCCAGCACTTTTTATGCATTAAACAGCTAACAATTCATGGGGTATACTAATCCAATAAGAGAAGAAGATGTGCTATGCTTGTACCAATGAAATGTATTAAGTCAGGGAGGAGGATCCCTCTTTCACAGATAGGTTTTTTTTCCCAATGTAATAAGAGTAGAATCTCATGATTTGACTTCAAAGATACAGTTAATATTTCTTAATTTTTCTGTTTTTCCCCAAGTATATTTAAGGGCAGAGGACAAATAAAAGTAGCTTTGTTACCAGATCATTGTTTTTCTTCATTTCCTAACATTTTCCAAACACTTCATCTAGAGAACAAAAAAGTTCACAGAATGGTGAAAGAAAAGGCTGTCAATATATCTCCTGTCTCTGGGGTCTATTAGTTTTGACAAAAAAAAAAAAAAAAAAAAAAAAAAGGAATACTCTCTACCCTTCTTCACCATTCTCTACTGCCCCACCCATGACCACCCAATCTGTCCATCTTTCTTTTCTCATGTATATTTGAGCATTGGAGGGGTTTCTCATAGTATTCCAAGGGAGAAGTGGCTTATAAGCTGCAACTTCTGGAATAGGTATGCTTGAAGATAGATCCAATCAATTAGATATAGTTTTGATGAATAACAGGCAGAAGCCTGCACTTGATATTAAGATTTAAGTTAATACTCATTTAAATAATGTCCCATAGTAATGTTCAGACCCAACAATTCATATACCTAAGGCAAGTCTTAACCAAAATTCAAGTAAGTATTAAATTTTGGGTTGTCAAGATGTGGCCTCTGACAAGTTAAAAGTTTTGGCTCTGTTTCTGATTCTGTGTCTCCCTCTCTCTCTGCCCCTCCCCCGTTCATGCTCTGTCGCTCTCTGTCCCCCCCCCCAAAAAAAAAAGTTTTGGCTCATAAATGATCTTTATTCTACAAAGGACAGTTTACTATTGACTTGCAGGAACTTATCTGTAATTGTAGACAGAACCTAATACCCCTGTGATATAAAAAGAACTTCACTCTTATTTCTAAATTCTATTTTAAAGATCAATATTATCAATATGATAACAAGAATTACTTTTTTTTACAAATAAGGTTGAATGTACATAAATATGTATTTATAAATATTTCTCAATATGCCTACTTTGATTTTGTTTCCTTTTAGAAAAATTCAATTGGCTATCAAGTGGGAAGGGATTATAGAAAAATGAGAAGATGCCCTTGTTTACAATCTAAGTGATAGCAATAATTTTTGTTTTGAAACATGTCAATGTTTTTGAATGTTTTTAATAACTTGCCTAAGGTCAGTCTTTCACAACATGAGAAGATCTAACACCATATTCCCTCCCTTTATTTTCTTTTGTATTCCAAAAATTCTGCCTTCTATGTGGGCTAGGCTTTCTGGTGCCTATTTTTCAAGTTTCACCTTCTCATTTTACTTTGATGCTCTCCCCTTGAGAACAGCTGTCTTATAGCACAGTAGCATAATTTTCCATGAGATCAGGAGTCTTGATCTAGAGGAGGGACTAATATTGGGAGAAATGGCCAATGATTACCATTTTATATCACCTCCCCAAATATATATTGTTTAAGATGGTCAGAGCCTACTGGGGATCCAAGCCTGCCTTGGTGATCTTGTGCTATAGATCATATTATAGTATCTGGCGTATGTCAGCCATAAGACTAAAATTTAGAAAGCAATGTATCCACAGTACTATATATTTCTAGTATATTCTTTGAGGTTAAATATAGGCCTTAGCTCATTAAATAAAACAAATTATTTGACAGCAA
Organism: Prionailurus bengalensis; assembly: GCF_016509475.1. Lineage (NCBI taxonomy): Eukaryota > Metazoa > Chordata > Mammalia > Carnivora > Felidae > Prionailurus > Prionailurus bengalensis. The sequence goes on from NC_057350.1 coordinate 118,923,568, forward strand.
ATATCTCCTGAATGATCATATATATAGCTCTTTTAAAGAAGCACAATTTTTATTCTAGTAAATATTACTATATTATCTCTTTATAATAAATAAACTTAATGATCAGTTCCCTATTAGATGTCTCTTAGCAATAGAGGCATTATGCTATATAGTACAGTATATACAAAAGAGCTTGCTTTCACACATAATACGGCCTGTGGGAAAATAATTTTAGGGGCAGATAACTGAAAACCCATGTAACTTTATATCCAGAGCCCTAAAGGGAAAATAATTGGGGCCTTTGAAGATAATTTGGACAGTGTGGACAGTGGGGGGCTCAAGGAATGTAAAAATTCCCAAACACAATCAATTGGAAATACTGGCTTATGGCCATTGAGAGAAGTTGGGCACAGATGGACCTGTGAGCACAGGGAAGTCCTTTGAGGCTGTTGGGAGGCCTCTGGGAAGGAGCTATTAAAATATAGATGAAATGCCTCCTGTCTGTGCCAGGCTGAGGGATATTTCCTTTCCTGATAAAGGTTCTAATTCTATTCCCTCTCTCCTGTCTTCCTTACCTATGAAAAAATCCCACATGATCCAACGTAACAATCGTTATGCACTGATATCACTTCCCTATTCACCAATTGCTTCTGTGGTAATTGTTGTTAATTGAAACACATGTCATAGCTAAAAAGACTGAGCTGAATTTCTTTGGAATTGTGAGGAGTTCTCTCCCTGCTGAGCTTGGCTCTTCTGTAACTACAATTAAGTAGCCCTGAAGCAGAGACAAGACATTCTACCAGAAAGGAATGATCAAATTGTTGGCAAGTGGACATTTTCCTCTGTTGTGGCTTGATGGCCACTTACTGATGGTATAAAAATTACCAAACAATAATTTCTAAATATTAGTTGCCTTAAGTAGTGAAACAGATGTCAGATTGCTCTCAGTCAAGGGAGCAATTATTTCATTTCCTTAGAAAGGAATGAATTTATTCATTAAAGTCCAATACCTAAGCCAATTTGAAGAATGCACTTTGAAAAAGATAATGATGTATATTTAAATAGAATTTGGTGCTAACTATCCCTCTAGGAATTTCTCTATTTCCATGAGGGGGCCTGAGGATACCCCAGAGAGAACAGATAAAGTTTCACTGCTTGTCTTAAAAATACATCTAGCATGAAATGTGGTAGAGAATTTCTTCTAACAACTATTTTTAAGAGGGAAAATTGAGCAGTGGGTTAGAATAGGATTTTAAATATTTTTTAGCTTGTTACTCTTCCCATAACATTAACATGGAAGGACATACAAACAGCAATGGGATTTAACTTTGGTTTATACTTTTTCCTAGATAAATTATTTAAGTCATCCCTGAGTAATCATTTTTAATAAAGAAATGCATCCCTTGGCATTAAGTGACGATCAAAGATTTGATGCTGTGTTGAAATTTCATTTCAGGATAAACTTGCTTAATTATATTTTGAGGGAGGTGTCATGATTTAAGTCCACACAGATTTCACACTCTCCATTTCTTTCCTACAGTTCATGATTACATATAATTTTGTAGAGATGCCCTAAATTTTGTTTACCAAATAGTTCAAGTCTGGTAAATTCTAAGAGATTCTCTCTCTCTCTCTCTTTATTGTGTGCAGTTTGTGTTTATTTCTCCCAATTTTCCACCGGGAAAAGTTGACAGCAAGTACATTTATAAGAAACCCATCTCACACTGGACACTAATCTTTTCAGCTCTTTATTTCCTAAAATAGGAGGATAGCCAGATTAACTTTAGCATGATCCAGAGATTTGTACTAAGAGTTGTTAGCTTTTGTTTTTGTCTTTTTGACATGGATGTTCTCTACTTTTGGGGACTGAAAGTTTGTCTTTTTTTTTTTTAAAGTATTTATTTTGAGAGCATGAGAGAGAGCACACACACAGGGAGGGGCAGAGAGATAGAGGGAGAGAGAGAATCCGAAGCAGGCTCCACACTGTCAGTGCAGAGCCCAACATGGGGCTTGATCCCACCAACCAGGAGATCCTGACCTGAGCAGAGATCAAGAATAGGATGTTTAATGAACTGAACCATCCAAGGGTCCCTGAAAGTTCATTTTAGAAAGCATCTTTGACTTTTCATATTTGTAACACAGATGTCTGTCTTCAAATCTCCTACCTGTTGGAGGTAATGTGTCACAAGATATTTACATTAAAATATGTCAACTACCATTCTAGGCTTCTAGCATTCTGTTTTGGGATTTCTTAAAGGACTCCTTTCTCATCTTTTGCTTGTAGTGCAATAGTGTGTAGATTATGAATGGTTAAGAGTAAAGATTTTGAAATCAGACTTTTGGGTCCATATTCTCTACTACTTAGTTGTGTGTTCTTGAACAATTTATATTTCAAAGAAATATTAGTACTTACCTGATAAGATGATTGAAAAGATGAATTAATATATATATATATATTTACATTTTACATAAACATTTTACATATATATTTATATTTATATATGTAAAATGTTTGTAGTGGCTAGCACATATTAAATACTATATAAATACCAACTATTCTTCTTTCTCTAATGATATTCCTTACTTGCAGTTTTCCAAATTATAACAGTAATAGAAGTCAGTTGTAAAAAAAAAACAAGATAAATAACACAATAATAAAAATCAGCCACTCATATTCTTTGATTACTTATATGTTTACAGGTGGGTGCTTTTCTTTTTTAAGGTTAATTTCTCAGGAGTAATCTTGTTCTGTCCTGAAGTTTCAAGAGATGTTGCCAGTTTGCTTTTTCCAAGTTACTGGAACAATCTACATTTCTACCAGTGAAAATTAGTTTTACCTTATATCCCTGTAAGCATTAGGTCTTATACTGAAACATTTTTTTTATAATATGTTCCCTTATTTTCATTTCCCTAATTTGTAGTGAGTTAGAATGTTTGTTGTATTTATTGATCTTTTGCTAATTGTTCCTTCTCCTTCGTCCATTTTCTATTAGATTCTGCCTTTTTCTTGTTAGTTTATGAGTTCAATATATATTTCTCTTATCATATTTTGATACTATGTTTTGTAATAGTTTTTCAAGTCCAATCTTGTCTATTAACTTGATTATAACTTTTGCCATGCAAAGATTTTAAACATTTTTTTGGATAAATATAACCTCCTTCCTTTCTTTCTCTTTCTTTCTTTCTTTCTTTCTTTCTTTCTTTCTTTCTTTCTTTCTTTCTTTCTTTCTTTCTTTCCCTTCCTTCCTTCCTTCCTTCCTTCCTTCCTTCCTTCCTTCCTTCCTTCGTGAAAGTGTGAGCAGGGGAGGGGGCAGAGGGTGAGGGAGAGAGAGAATCTTAAGCAGGCTCCATGTGTGGAGCCTGATGTGGGGCTTGATCTTAAGATCATGAATCATGACCTGAGCTGAAATCAAGAGTCAGAAACTTAACCAATGGAGCCACCCAGGTGCCACTCTTTTTCCTTTTTTAGATTCTGGATTTCCTCTCTTGGTTAAGAATGTTTCCCCAGCCAAACTTTGCATAAAGTGTCTTTTTTGCATTTTTGTTTTTACAAATTTTATTATATTTTAAATATATTTTAAACATAAGAGATAAGTACCAACTTTATATATTTTTTCAGATATGATCATTTTCCAGTACAACTTATTAAACAAACAACCTTTCTATATTGTATTGAAATGTCAGTTTTGTCATTGTGTTAGTTTTTTATTGCTGCATAGAAAATTACTAAAAACTTACCAGCTTAAATAATGCATATTTATTATGTCAAAGTTTCTGTGAGTCAGAAGTCCAGGCATAAATTAGCTACTATTCTGCTTAGGGTGTCATCAGGCTGCAATCAATGTGTCAGCTGGGGCCTTGAAATCATTTGTGGCATGGAATCCTTCTCTATGCTCACTGGTTTAGAGCAGAATTTAATTCTTTATAAGACAGGGGTCACCATTTTCTTGCTAGCTGTCACCTGGGGGTTGTTCTAAACTTCTAAAAGCCATTCTCAGGTTCTTGACATGTGGCCTCCTCGATAAGCAGTTGCTGACATGTCTGATAGCTTCTTCCAGGGCAGCAAGATTATCTTTCCCACTTCCAATCTCTCCCAGCAGAGTAGTCCTGAAAGGTCAGACTCATAGATGATAATGTCCCCTTTGATTTTAACTCAACATCAACTGATTAAGAACTTTAGTTACATCTGCAAAGCCCCTTTCCCATATAATGTAAGCACGTCATGGGAATGAAATCTTGCCATTTTCACAAGTCCTGCTTATACTCAGTGGGAGGGGAATATACAGGGTATGTACATTTGGAGATTGAAAACTTGAGGGAGACCTTAGATTCTGCCTACTATAGTCTTATTAAATTCCCTATCTGTAGATTCTTTCTTCTAGTCTAGTCATTTGTCTATCCTCCTGAGTACTATAAATTCAGTGTCATATTGATTTGATTATAATGGTCTTATAGAATTTTCTGATATCTCATAATTCAAATTACTCATTATCAAGTCATTTGTGCATCATTTCATACTTTTCATGGCTGTTCTAATGATTTCTTTTCTTTCTTATTAACATTAAGATGACTTTTATCCATTTCCCAACAAAATGAAACAAAACTGTGAGGTTTTAATTTGAATTGCACTAAAACTATATATTAATCCTCAGAAAAAATATATTTCACATCAGGGTGCCTGGGTGGGTCAGTCAATTAAGTGTACAACTCTTGATCTCAGCTCAGGTCTTGATCTCAGGGTCATGAGTTCAAACCCTGTATTGGTCTCTGTGCTGGGTATATAGCCTACTTAAAAAAAACAATATATTATAAAATATACAAATATTTATATACAAAAATTTATATTTATATATATACACATATATATTTATATTTATATATATACTCATTTATCTTTGTACTGTATATCTTTCAACCTAAGAATAGACGATATTTTAGAGTTGTTATATACTGTTTATTACTCTTGAAAAAAGATTATAGAGATTTTAAAGGTTTTAATTTATGTTTATTTTCTAGTTTCAAAGGCAGTGTAACTTAATAGTTAAACATATGGAAGCTTTTTTACCTTGGGTGATTTCTTAACCCTTTTATGCCTTCATTTCCACATCTGAAATATAGGGGTGAAAATAATAGTACATTATTGTGCAGATTAATTAACTTAATATATGTAAATCATTTAAAATATTACCTGGAATATAGTCAACACTTTGTGAGCATGTAGGTGTTGTAAGCATGTTGGGTGTATTACGGTATCTTGTGATTTTATTTACATTTTCTGATAAACAACGAGGCTTAGAACTTTCTTATTGGCTATTTGGAGTTTGGAAGGTGCCCATGCAAGTCTTTTGCTCATATTTCTATTGATCTTCTTTCATTTTCATATTTCTCTGTGTTTTATATATATCAGGATACCAGTCGTATGTCAGATATTTGTATTAGAAACTTTTTTCAATTTATTTGTTGGGCTTTTCACTCTTAATTTTTTCTTGGGGTGAATAAGACATCTTCATTTCAATGTAATGCAACTTCCCAATTTTTCTCTTTATGGTTCATTCTGTCAATTTGATGTTTAAGAAATTTTCCCCTGTTGCAGGGACATAAAGTTTTTTTCTTTTGTTATCTTTTAGAAATTTTATTATTATACATTTGTAAATTAGGGCTATCATACATCTAAAATAGATTTGTCAAAATTCATTTTTTTCCAATTGATGACACCATTTATTGAAAAGATCCAATACACTTCAAGATTACTTTTTTTTTTAAATAAATCAAGTAGCCATACATATGTATGGTTATACATACATACATATGTAGTTCTTTTCTTATACCTTCTGGTGTTCCATTGGTCTTCTTATCTAACACGGTAATAACTTTTAATATTTCTTGGTCTAGTAGTGTTAATCCTCCAGCTTTATTTTTTTCTTCAAAATTTTCTTGACTATTATTGGCCCATTTCATTTACATATAAAGTTTAGAATATCTGCTTGTTAATTTATACATCCAAACACATGTAAACACATGCATGTGCAACACACACATACAGAGATTTCTATGATGCTGGTTGTGATTACACTGAATTTATAGAACAATTGGAGAATAATTAACATCTTCATGATGTTTCAATCCATGAAAATAACATGCTTCTCCATTTAATTTTGGCCTTCATTACTGTCTCTTAGTAACATTTTAAATTTTTTAGTAGAGGATTGCATAATTTTTGTTAAATTTATTGTCAAACATTTAATGTTTTTGACACTATTTATGAATGATATTGTTCTCAAGTTTTAAGTTTTGTTGCTAGCATAAGGAAATGTAAGCAATTACATGTTCTGTAAATAATAATAGTTTTCTTTCTTTCTTTCTTTCTTTCTTTCTTTCTTTCTTTCTTTCTTTCTTTCTTTTTTTTTTTTTTTCTCTTGCCTTATTGTGCTGGTCAGTACCTCCAGAACATTTTGACATTGATATGGTAATAGCTGGCTTCTTTTCCTAATTCTGATTTCTGGGAGCAAATTTCAGTTTAAGATGGGTCCCTCTATTCTATTTGTGTGTATATTTCATGAGTTTTAATTTTATCAAATTATCTTTTTGTATCTAGCTAAGTGAGCACATTATATTTATCCTTTATTCTGACTTTAAGTAGAAGACATGTGAACAACATCACCATTTATATATGTGGGAAGAGATAGATGTCATATGATACACTAGAGAACTCATGGGAAAGATCTTAGGGTTATTGTAGGTAGGTACAGTTTGACTTAGGCAGTGGTCAAAGGATAAGCCAAAAAGGAAAACACTGCTATCAAATAGTTGTGTTATAAAAATGGATAAAAGAAGTCCAAATTAAGTGTAGTGCAAATGCCTAAGAAAAAATATTCAAAGCTACAATAAGGATATTGGCATAAAGATCTTGAATTAAGGATATTGGCCCATGGTCTAAGTCAATAAAGACTAAATTCTTAAGTACTTAAACTTATTAGTAAAAAAAAAAAAAAGAAAGAAAAAGAAAAAACAAAGAAAAAAACTTACTGGTTAACTTGGATTGGGATTCAGGTAAATTGGAATAAATAAGTTGATTTAACTGCTGAGCCAGAAGTTGGATTCTCTAATATAAGTTGAGTATTCACAATTTGGTTACCTGTGTGCATGTTATACACATTGACTCTTGAGAATGGTAGAAGAGATTATATATTGTAAATGCCCTGCTAAATGGCCATTTTAATTACCTTCTAGAGAAGAGAAATTATTAATAACAAAAAGAGCAAAGTTATATTTCACATGCTTATTCATAGTGGATATAGTAATATAAGTTGTGCTTTCCAATTTTGTAACAGATGGGTTAATATGTATATGAGTACTTAGTAAATGTACAATACTACACTGATATAAGGAATAGTTATTTATTACTGCTAAAAAAGCTATCCATATTTCTTCTCTAGGTGATGATTGAACAAAACCATTGGTGGTATATCAATCATTGAGCAGAGAAGCAGAGAAGTGATAGGGAGTAAAGGGTTTATTATAGGGATTTTGCATGATGCACTCGTGAGACCTGGGTAAGCAGTTTACTATGGCTGTTATTTCCATGTATGTTTCTAGGTCTGTAGGCAGCCAGGGATGGCAGTGGATCAGGCAGTATTAAAAAAGAGTCAGACCTGAAGGTGGGGAGAAACAAAGGCAAACTGAAACTTTCAATGATCACCTGGAAGAATAAGGTCAAACTGGAAACCTCATCTTATCTTTTTTTTCTGATTTTGATGACTGGGTGACCTGCTTGAAAAGCTAATGCCTTTCTTCATGAAGCTAAGCATGCCAGGAGTTAGAGAAACTAAAGAAATTCGGTCCAACTTCAATTCAGTCTGGGCTGGAGGAGACAAATCTCACCAAGGCAGACCAGGAGTAGGGCCACCAATTGTCCTGATCTCAGGACTGAAGAGTTTCCCAGGAGAAGGACTTATGGTGCAGAAACTAGGACAATCTCAGTTAAATCAGAAATGTTGATCACCCTTGCAGGAGACCCCCAATAATTTACTTGACCTGCACTAGATTTAATACTACACTGAATTTGCAAGTGTAAACGCGGCAGCTGCTTCACTTCCACCTTCCAAATCTCATGCAAATTTCTTACACGGTCTGTCCTACCAATACAGGGAAGGGAACTCTGGGAAGTGAAGTTCCAGTTTAGCTGAGTTTGCACAGTAATGTAATCTCTAGAGGTAGCCGCTGAGAATTTTTCTGATTTGATTATGTGTTTCAGAATAAACTATAATCTCCTTTACTAAGCAGTTTTGCTGTAGCAAATGCACAAAAATCCAACTCTTCAGAACTGTGAATATGTCTAATTCACTTACAGTGAGGCATAAGTGTTTTAGCCAAAACTGATAGTAACTTGTAAGGTATACATCATAAAATCATGAGGTATGTAAAATAATTTAACATCCCCAAGTCCTTTTGAACGTATACTTTATTTTTAGATAAACTAATATAGTCTACAAATATCTCACTTCATCAAGTTCTCCTCCATTATTTGTAAGTATTTTTTTTATTTAGACACCACAAATAAATGGAAATTCACCTCTGTGTTTCTGATACATAATAGACTATATCTCATTTTGTTCTCTGTGATTTTAAAAGCACCTAATGAATTTCCTTTAAGTTATGATTACATTAGTCCCTCCTTATCCACGGTTTTGCATTCTGTGGTTTCAGTGACCCGTGGTCTTCTGTGATCCAGAAGCAGATGATTCTCCCCTGACATATGGTCAGAAAGTCTATAGTAGCTTAAAGAGATATCTGTATCTGCGTCATTCACCACACTTCATCTCATCAGGTAGGCATTTTATTACCTCACATCATTATCAGAAGAAGGGTGAGTATAGCACAATAAGATATTTTGAGAGACTATATTCATCTAACTTTCATTACAGTATATTATTGTAGTTCTATTTTATTATGAGGTATTATTGTTAATCTCTTACTGGGCCTAATTTATGAATTAAATTTTATCACAGCCATGTATTATTAGGAAAAATCATAGTACACATAGGGTTGGTACTATTGTGATTTTGGGCATCTAATGGGGTCTCAGAACATGTCTGTATAGAATATGAAGAAGCAGTCTACCTGTAAAAAAGAGATGCTGTGGCCTTTTTATCTAAATAGAAGTGATACAGATGATGCATTTACACATATTTTAATTATTTATTATTAACTGTACAAAATTGGAGGCCATTTTTAGGCAAATTAGGGCAATCAAGAAATCACTGATGGGCTTGACTTTATAATTTTAACCTCCAAGCAATTCCTTTTCATTTTTTTAATAGACTTTAACTTTTCACAATTTAATTACTATCAGATTAAACCATTCTCCTTTTGAAAACCAAGCCTTCAATTCTGGAGAATATAGAGGCCATTTCAGGCAAAATTGCTGGAGATTCAACTGTTCATTGTCATTAAACACTAAACCTGGTGCCATGAAATATAAATGGGAGTAGCCAGAGGAAAACTTAAGTGCAGTCTTTTAGCAAATTGAAGCTGCCAAACATATTTAGTTTTGAGAAGAAAACCTCATGAAAAAAAAAAAGACTTACATAGCTGATTTCAGTTATTTGAAAGGTTTCTGTGTGGAAGATAATGGATTGTATTTTCTATATGATTCCAGAGAATAGAGGTAGAACTCATCAGGAACTCCCAGTGAGTTCCCAGTGACAAAATCCAGTGGCCATGGGAGGTTAAATTTCAAGTATCTATTTAACATGAGACATTTAAGATTGTTGACTTCCACCTTCTCTTAAAAATTTTGTTTTCTCTTGCTTGAATGCCCCTGCCCATTTCTTTGCTTTTATAGTTCCTTTTCCTTTGCTTTAATCCTAAAACTTGGATATTTCTGAAATCTCATCATTGTCTCTCTTCTCTTCCCTTCTCTATCCTACCCTTCCTTTTCCTTCTCTGCTATTCTTCTCTTACTCTACTTCTGGCTTCTCATTTCAGAACTTGAGCTACTCATTTTCAGACCTTGAGCTACTTTCTTTTTCCTACTCTGGAAATCCAGTCCAGTATGATTTATTTTAAGAAGTTCTAGATCAATATATCCTACTAAGAATCTCTCTTCAGAATGTTCCAATGTAACTGAAAGCTCAATATCACTTATTTCGAACCTATTAACATCCCCTTTCCCAAATCCAGTTGTTTCTCTTATAGTTTGAATTTCTGGAACTGGTAGCATAATGTGCCAAATCACCAAATCCACAAATCAGGAAATGATCTCTTTTTCTCTTCTCGTATCATTATATTCAATTGATCAAGAATTCTTTATCTCTTGAATGCTTTATCTCTTCAACATGGCTTGCAACTTCTCTTTTCTATGTATGCAATGCCTCTGTAGCTGCCACAGTTTTGTTTTTCAATTATTTTTCAACCATTGCAAGTTTCCTGGTTAGCGTGCCTGAGTTCAAATTTTTCATATTCTCATTCATCCTCACCTGTATGTTAGATGGGATGTATTATAGAGGAAAATAAAGGAAGATGGGGTTGGAAAGTGTTGGGTAGTATTTAAATTTTGTAAAAGACTGGTAGGGTAAGTTTTCCTGAGAAGTTGATGTTTGAATCATGAATGGAAAGAGACCAGAGAGCATGCAATGAAGATATCTAGGGAATGAATATTTCAGACAGAGGAAACAGCAAGTCCAAAGGGCCTGAGATTGAAGCATGGGCGCCCTTGTTACCTGAAAGGAATGAGTTAAGAAGAAAATAATAAAAGATGAAGTTTGAAAGTTACTGAGAATATTTGGGGGTGGCCAATGATGTAGAACTTAGTCAAGCACACAAAAGATGATCAATTTTACTCCCAAAGAAATGGGAAACCACTAAACACTACAAGCTGAGGAGTTAAATGATTTTAGGTTTTATAAGGATTATTCTAGGTGCTGTGTTGAGGAGGAGGAGGGGCTGGGTAAATGTTGTAAATAGAGAGGAAGATTTGGAAGAGATAAGAGTGAAGGTCAGTGGTACATGGACCAGGGTGGTGTTATTGGAAATCTTGGGAAGTTACTGGAGTCTTAATAATTTGAAAAGAGAACCTAGCGGATTCCTCATAATAGATAAAGTGCGTGATAATTGTAATCTAGTGGTTTTTTCTTCTTTTTTTTTAATGCTGTCTTGACCTTGTTTTGATCCATTCCTTTCCTTGAGCAGCCAGTTAAGTTCACATCCTCAATCGCCTTCCTTATCAGTCTCCCACATTGCTGGTCACTGTACATTTATCTTAACTGCCCCAAGGCCAAGCTCTGGACACTCTGGGACAAGCCCTATTTAGAATCCAGCTTAACTGATTCAAATTAGCCACTCCTAAAAAAGTGTTCTCCCTTCCCTTCCATTGGACCCACAATAAAGATGCTTGCTTATGGCTTCCCTCCATTCCTCTGCTTTGTGACACAACTTAGTACTTCACTGAGTGGCCTTATGCCATTTCTCCCCAGGGACCTGGGAGCTGCAATAACAACAGCAGCAAAAGCAACACTGGAAATCTCTTTGCAGCTTCTGTCTCTCTTGATAATGCCTCTGGCCTCACCATACCTCTTTCAAGGTACTGTGGCTAAAACAAATAGACAATATACAGTCCATAAATATATTTACTGAATGAGCTATGCTTCCTGGAAAGTTCTCTAAAAATTTAAAGAAGTTCCAACAATTGATAGTTGCTCAATAAATATTTGATGACTTTCTTGAATTTGTGTTAAAAATATTTTCTAACAGAGATATCAGTAGGGAAGATACTGCCTTAATGTATGTACTCCTTAGAGACTTTCACTTAGTGTGTTAATTCAGAAGAGACTCAAGTACTGGTAGGATAATTATAATGTTTCATTTAGTTTTTATTTTTTATAGTATTCTAAATATCTTAAATTAATGTTTTGCCAAGCCTGAGAGTTTTTAATTCTTTGATAGCTGTTGTTGATAATTAAAGTCTACTGAGATAGCGCAAACCAATGCAGCAGAAAAGCACACATAAAAGAACTGTAGAAACATTAGAGCTATCTTCTGTATTAAAAGGTTGTCTTTCAGGGCCGGTATTGGTGGTTGGCAAATATAATTTTCAAAGAGGACAGGACTTTGGGAGAAAAAGAGATGAGTATTGTTAGCGCAAAAAGTATTGTGCCTGGGGTTTTAAAACGGAGGTAAAGAATTAGGAATCTGCACCCAAAGTAAAAGCAGGAAAGAGTCTTATTAAAACAACTGTACACTCTCTAAGGGAGAGCAGGCAGGTTCCTTGAGGTGGAACAGGCCCCTATGTTCTTTTGAGATTGAACATTATTGGGTCTCTGGGCTGGGTGGAGCTGTGACATACAGGAGTTGGTCCCTAGTGGGGACTGCTTCCAATGACGTGGGGGACTCCTTCTGTACATGCGGGGAACGTTTGACCTATAAGCTTTGTACCAGAACACTCCTGGCAGTCTTTCTACCTAGGGGGAAGGCTGTAACTGTAATGCAAACTCATTATAATGAGTATAGGGGTTACCTTGGGGCAGAGGTGGAAGAGGAGAGGCATGCTCTTCACCAGTGGCTCTTGGTCTGTAAGCCACAAGGTCAGGATGTTGTGTCGTCACATTTCTAATGTGTAACCTATGTATCACCATCCTTGTCTCCAGCCCATGTTTCTGTCATTCCTGCCCTCGAGGACTGAGGACTCTGCCTCTGGTATTCCTTCCACTTCTCATATCTAGCTTGTATCTAACATAGTATTCAGGGGTTTCTGGCAAGAAAAAAAAATGCTTGGACATCGTTCAGTGACATGTAGTGATGAGTCTTCTGTGTTCAGATACCAGTTGATTTCCTTGGTTGGACTGAGACTGAGATCTGCGATACATGAAAGCATTTAGATAAAGTTGACAGATCCAGGAACCATTATTATTTAATAATTTTATGTTTTCAAATTATAATGCAGTGTAATTAACCTTTTTGGACATACTTCTATGGATTTTATCAATTGCATAGTTCCATATGAATATCACCACAATCATGGTACATTCTGTCACCCCCCAAATTTTTCTCATGCTATCCCTGTACCTCCTCTCCCTACCAGCTCCTGAAATCACCGATACAATCATGCCACTCTAGTTTTGTCTTTTGCGGAATTCTATATAAATGGAATCATATGTAAAGATTTGAGGCTAACATCTTTTACTCAGCATAATGCTTTTATGATTCATCCAAAGGATTCAAAGGGCCCATAGTATAGTATGATGGTCTTACTCATTCACTCAATGAAAGACATGTGAATTGCTGTCGGTTTTTAGAACTTAGGTATATAGCTGCTGTAAACGTCCAGGTATAGGTTTTTGTGTGAACATAAACAATTATTTCTTTAGGGGAAATACCCAGAAATGGAATTGCTGACTCATATGGGGAGTGTGTGTTTAAATTTATGAGAAAGTGCTAAACTGTTTCTATATCATTTTATTTTCTCACCAGCAGTATAAGAATTCCAGGTACTTTACCTCCTTGCTGGTGTGAGATGTCAGTACAGCATTTTCATTTCAGCCATTCTAATAGAGTGTGATGGTGTCTCATTGTGTTTTTTTAAATTGTATGCATACATCTTTTAACCTTTGGTTTTGAAATAATTGTAGATTCACATGCACTTGTAAGAAATAAAGAGATATCACATACACCGTTCATCCGGTTTCCCTAGTGGTAACTATCTTGCATAACTATACAGTAATATCACAACCTGAAACTTGAAAGGCATTGATTAATTAAATAAAAAAATATTGAACACATCAAATAAATAAACTGGCTTATTCAGATTTCGCCAGTTTGACGTTACCCGATTATGTATTTAATTTCATGTAATTTTTATCTCAGATGTAGATTTACGTGACTATCACCATACTCAAGACACAGAACAGTCCCACTGCAAAAATTTCTTAATATACCCTTTATTAGTCACAGCTACCTTCTTCCTCCTTCTATCCCCTACTTCTTGGCAACTTATCTCTCTATAGTTTCTCTACCATTTTTTCATTCCAAGGATATATAAGTGAAATAATGTAGTATGTAACATTTTAAGATTGACCATTTAAAACATAATTCCCTGTGATCCATCCAAGTTGTGGCATGTATGGACAGTTCATTCCTTTTTATTGCTGAGCAGTATTCTGTGTATGGCTATTTCACAGTTTGCTTAACCATTCACTCACTGAAGAAAATTTGGCTTGTTTCTGGTTTAATGCTATTATGGATAAAGCTGCTGTGAACATTTATAAACAGGTATTTGTATTAACAAGAGTTTTCATTTCTCTGGAGTAAATACCCAGAGGTGCAATTGTTGGGTCATACGCTGAGCATATATTTAGCTTTGTAAGAGACCACATACTATTTTCCAGATCGACATACCATTTTCTAGTCCCACCAGCATCAAATGAGTGATTTGATTATTCTGTATCCTCACCCACATGCGGTGTTATCACTATTGTTTTTTATTTAGCCATTCTGGTAACTCATTATAGCTTTAATCTAGATTTCCCTAATGGCTAATGATGTTTCCAGGTCATGTGTTCCTTTTTCATCTGTATGTATCCTCTTTGGGAAAGTATCTGTTCAAGTTTTTTGACTATTTGTTAAATTGGATATTTTATTTTTTTAGGGTTGAATTTTAAGAATTTTTTGTACGTACTGTAGGCATGGCCTTTGTCAGATAATGATGTGCAAGAATATCCTACCAGTCCATTGCTTGACTTTTCACTCTATAAATAGAGTATTTTATACAGCAGAAATGTTATTTATTTTTCTTAAATCCAACATATTGATTGTTCCTTATGTGGATCTTGTTTCTGGAGTCATATTTAAAATCTCTTCGTCAAACCCATTTATGAAGGTTTTCTCCTAGGTTTTCTTCTAAAGCTTTTAGAGTTTTATATGATACATTTAGATATCTATTCACTTTGAGTAAGTTTTTGTGTACAATGTGTGATTAAGATGAAGATTATTACTTTTTAAGTCATGTAGACTATTTTTAATGTGTTTCCTTTAGTTTGGTTAATATTTTATATTGTGTATGTTAATCAGTATTTATAAGAAAGGTTATTCATACAGATTGGCATCTGAAACTTGTCTTGAAGATCTTCAGTAAAAAATCTGTAGAGGGAGCTATCTTTTCACTAACATGAAAGATTTTCAGTTGAAGTTTCCCCCAACATTATATTTTATTGTGGTCACATCTAGATTTCTTGTTTGTTATGATTCCTGGATTTGTGTATTCATGTTTTTTTTAATCCGTTCTAGAAAAAGTATAGCCATCATCTCTTTACAAAATAGCTTCATTTCCTCTTTTTCATTTCCATCTTCTGAGATTGTCTTGCTCTAATCTTGCATATTTTCCATCTCCTTATCTCTCTTTGACATATACTATATAAATTAGATAGACCTTGTAGTTCATTAATTCTCTTCTCAAATGTGTCTATTCTGATGTACATTTAACCTGTCTTTTGAGACTTTGACTTCCATGATTGTACTTTTTTCCTTCTGGAAGTCCATTGTTTTTGAGTTTATATTCTTATTTGTGAAATTTTTCTAGTGTTTGTGTCCATTTTTGCAATTCATCTTTATTTCTTCAAATAGTTCATCTACAGAAATTCTCAGTTTTAATATCTTTAGCTCTTGGATTTCTAAATCTGCCCTTTCATATGTTGGTGTCACATTTCATAGTAACCTGAGGTGCTAATGAGGGATTCTTTCCTTCAAAGGGCCTTTGACCTCACTTCTGTCCTTGTATATATTATTGGGGACAAGTCCTACCTTCTGTCTCACAAGCCTTTTTGGAGGCTTTTGCATCAGAGTTGGAGTCTCAGAATTGGCTTCCTTGGTCATTACTGATCCAATGGTCCATGTTATCTATTGTTACGCAGTCTTGATACAAGCTCACCCCTCACTGTTACCTACAGATCTATCTTGGTTTCGTATCATATTGACTTTCTCTCAGTTGGGCTCCCCTACATCAACTTCCCGATACTGAATCCTGGTTCCCACATTTTAGGGACCAGCTTCTAGAATCCTGGCCTACCTGACTTAGAGAAACACTTTGGCTAAAGGTGTTAGGAGCCCATGTTTTTTGTGCCTCCAGGCTCATTTCTAGTTAATCGTTCTGCATGTTCTCAGTTGGTGAGGTGATCCTGGAAATCCCTTCTACCTCCAGTGAAACTAAGGATGCCTCTAAGCCTGCATCTTATCAGGAGTCTAGTGGCTGTGTTGGGAAGAGAGGCGGTATAACCCAGCTCCTACTTACTCATAATGTTGAAGCAGAAATCTAGAATCTCTCAAAAACTAAGCAGTTCTCTAGAGAAAATTAGAATAATTTGCCACCAATCTCATTTTTCATATCATCGCATATTATTGGGAGGACATGTATTATTATATGAAACTATTTGCCTATGCCAGAAATACTGGTCTTTCCTTAGTAACCAAAGCATAACCTTAATAAAGATGGACAAGAGATTCAGCATTTTTCTAAGTAATGCAAAAGCAGTTTAAGAAACATGTCACTGATAAAACTCAACAGAAAGCAGAGTTCAGCAAATTTTGACCTCATGACTACAAAACAAACCTAAATGTCATCCAGTGATAGCCATTAGATATACATGTTGTACATTTTTATTAAGCCCTTTCCAAATGGTTCTGGAATACAGATAGGAATATTATTTTTTCTCAAAATGTTCTCTACTTATTTCTGGATTGCCCACATCCCCACCCCTACGCCCCCCTCATTAGATCCTCTCAAAGCAAAGAATCTCTGCAGGATTCTTATGATGCTGTGATGCTCTTCTCTTGCTCCCTCTCTGCTGGTACACATTGAAAGTCCACAGTATCACTAGAAAGAGGTGCCTACCCTGAGAATGCCAGTGCCTAAACTAGTCACATATCATCTGCCTCTTGGTTTGCCAGAGTAGTTTGGATTCCATTCAGGGAGTAAGAAAGTACTTCTGTCTGCAAAGCTAAGCCTCATTCAGGTCTGCCTTTGTGCCCTGTGCTTTACAAAGGGTCCACAGTACTCACAAAAATCATTCTACTCTCTCAGCAATCACATTTACCTGTCTCAAATTATTTCACAAATCAGTCCTATCAGCTTCTAGTCCTTTTCCATAGTAAACCTACTCCAAGGGATTAATCAGAGAAGAGATTTCACGTCACTACTGTGTTCAGACTTCTCCCACATTTTTGCTTCTTCCACTTTTACCTCCCACAGTTAATAATCATAACACCTCTATAAATAGCATTGATAAGCTCCTTGGGTGAGGTAGGTGAGGAGGCACACAGCTTGAGTGTACAAGTATTACTTGAGTCCTGATTCAGGTAGCCAAAATATCCTTTTCCTAAAAGAAGTTTATTTATTTATTTGGAGAGAGACAGAGCAAGTGAGAGTGGGGGAGGGGCAGAGAGAGAGAGAGACTGAGAGAGAGAGAGAGAGAGAGAGAGAGAGAGAGAGAGAGAGAAAGAGAAAGAGAAAGAGAGAGAGAATCTCCAGCAGGCTCTGCCTATTCAGTGCAAAGCTGGATGCAGGGCTCAATCTAATGAAGTGTGAGATCATGACCTGAGCTGAAATCAAGAATTGGACACTCACCTGACTACTGAGCCACTCAGGCACCTCAAAAATATTCTTTTATTTAAGTTAAACAAGGGTTTAATAAGCTAGGCTTAGCATTCCATTCCTTCACTTTATATATCTCACCTGATAAACTCAGCCACCAATGAGGGAGCAGTGACATCATCAATAAGGAGTACTGGGGCAAAACAGGACAGCTAGTTTGAATGCTTATTTGATAACAAATAATTAAGGACCCTTAGTCTCATTACAAATACACATACATACACACACACACACATTTTAGAAAGACATTTCGAACATTTCTTGTGCTCATAATCTAAAGATTATTTGATTATTCAAAATGTAAGAAAATAAAGAATTAATATTGTGTTCTATAAAATTTTTAAATATCTCTATCACAAAACACATATTTTAAAAGGTAGTGAAGGTTCTATTTCCATTAAGCTTCAGTATTTTCCCTGGCATTGATTTCTGTGACATAGTTCTAGGATGATTTTTAATAAATACCATGGCAATTTTGTTAGAGGTTTTAAGATTCAATAAATAAGGAGAAAAAATATTTTTTTCTTATCTAATTCTCAGCTGAGCAGGTTCATTTTTTCAATTGCATCTATCTTATAAAAAGCTCTTTGCAGTTCAGCTTTTAAAATTAGGTTGAACATATGAAGTCACCATTTTTTATAAAGCCCAGAATTTATTCTAAATTCCTATATTGACTGCATCCTCCTTATTGCCAAATATTGTCAAATTGTTCATTCCTCCTTATTGCCAAATAGCATCCCATAAACTGGATGTACCACATTTTGTTTAACTCCTCACCCACTGAAGGACATCTAGATTGGTTCTAGTTTTATGAATTAATAAAAATTCTTGTGCACAAAAAATAAAAATAAAATCCTATATTTCTTCCCTGTTTGTTTTCTTCTTAAATGGCAAAAAGTTTTATGTCTATGTGTGTATGCCCTCTATGCATATATATACATGCAAACTTATCCATCTGTTGCCTAAGCATCTATTATATATGTACATGTCCTAGTGAGTTTATGCTCACACATTTCAATAATAACATGTATTTGACAACTTGAATCTCTGAATGAGTCTTAAGCATAGACAAGTGAAAAAAATAAGTAAATACAGTCAAGCTTTTTAATTGAAAACTGGATGAGAATTTCAAATTTTAATTCACTCCATGGTGAAAGTAATAGGAATCTAGAATACATGGCATATATTTTCTTGAGTTTATCAATGCTGCAAAGTTTGTTGAAATTCTGTTCAGTGTTAAATCTGGTCATGAGGGATGGTATTTTTTTCCTTCCCTTTATCTCCATTTTCTCTCTCTTCCTTTCTTTCATTCCTCCATCACAAAATTATTCCAAAGGCACTGGTTGAAATTCTGACTTACATTGACTTCAGAGAGAACCATTGTTTGGTCTTCTCTTTAACACATTCTGTGTGCCTTACATATAAAAGTATTTTGGTGTTTTTAATAGTTTATTTTAATTAATGCTTTAATTAAAATGGAGTATACAGTTTTGCCCTTTAATAAATATTTGAGTGGATTTTGTATTACTATGATTTTAAAAAGATTTTTGTCTTTGAGTGTTAAAATAATATGGGCTAAATAATTGAAAATTTTAAATCCAGAGAAGACCAGTGATAAAGAACTGGTTAAGAAAATGTGATATAGCATGATATTGAGATATTATACAACTACTAAGTTAATAGTTTATAAGTATTTAAAAAACTGATAAAAATATAAATGAGTGAAAAGGAAAATAAAGCTGCATATATAGTATGATTTATTTTCAGCAATATGCACCTATCTTATTATATGTATGCACATTTTTGTGTAATGAAAAATATATATTAAGATACACAAATATTAAGCTTTAATCTCAGTACTCAGCCCAAATCTGCCATTAGGCACTGTCTTTGAGTTTTGACAGGTTAAAAGTCCACTTAAATGTCATTTACAAAATCCCTGAACTTTGCACAATCAGTGGTCCTATGACTGTATTGCTTATCATACATAAGCATCATGACAATGTCAATAGTGCATAGAAAGCATGTCATTGGGATTTATTGTTAATATTTGATTATCTAAATACCTATTTCAAATATACGTCATCATTCTTGTTGCAACTTCTATTAAATCTTTATGTGCTTTATATGGTTAAATTCTATTTGTCAGGAGGAGTATGAAATTTTATAAATGTTCTAATTGAATTAATAATTCTGAAAACAGTTCCATTTATGTAGTCACTTTTTGAGAATATTTGAATGTTTATATTTGTTAAAAAGCAGATTAATAATAGTAATGCTAAAAGAGAGAGCATCAATTAGATAACGTTTGGGAGAATGTATCTTTTTTAACCAATTAATACTTATTTATAAAACTCTAATATAATGCTGAATAAAAGACAAATGAATTATTTGTTTATTTTTTAATGTTTATATATTTATTTTCTAATGTTTATTTTTGAGGCAGAGAGACAGATAGAGTGTGAGTGGGGGAGGAAAAGAGAGACAGGGAGACACAGAATCTGAAACAGGCTCCAGGCTCTGAGCTGTCAGCACAGAGCCCGATGTGGGGCTCAGGCCCATGAACTTGGAGATCATGACCTGAGCCGAAGTCCGGCGCTTAACCCACTGAGCCACCCAGGTGCCCCAATGTTAAATGAATTATAATGCCAACGTCAATCTTTGGAGACTTTTTTGTGTAACAGCACTTATACATTAAGCAAACCAAGAGCGCTACATGATTCTTAGATATTTAATTCCATTTAGCCCAAGTCTTTCTAGCAAAGAACTTATTTTGTAATTTTCTGCCTATTGTGAGGATGAAATAAAAGTAGAATGCCAATGCTACAAGTCAAAATTTCGTGAGAAGGAAAAACATAAAAATTACGTCAATAATAAATCATTTTTCGATAGGGTTTTTTTTTAAACATAGAGAACAAGGAAACTAATGGAGTGTTAGGGAATAAATGAGTTACCCCTAAGTATCTCGCTTTTTCACTGACTTCATTTGAAAGTGAACATCTATTTTCTGTTGTCAATTTGCAATATGCTGACTGCAGCAGCAATCCAGGAGATGTCAGTGAAGGGAAATTATTGTTCCTATAACATAATTTGAAGCTGTGAAAATTTAGCCATTAAAACTTTTGATGAAGCCAGTTGTAACTCTAATTTTGGTATGTTGGTAATGTTTGCAATTTATTCTTGATCTCATAAGGTCATTACAGGATGCTAATATTCTAGGTTGAACAGAATAATATGATCACCTTTGGCTTTGGGGCATTTGGAAAAAATGCATGTTCAGAGCATCTCTAAGCATACATATTCATAGGACAATACGAGGAAATTCTGAAAAGAACTCATTCTTGATTAGCTCTATTATCTCTACCTTGATGCGTGTTTTATTTCTTTCTTCTTTCCTGGCTTTATAAGGTTGTTGTTTGAGACCCTTCACTAAGTCAAAGAGCCAACATCAATAAAAATGATTGGTGTTTCTTAATAGTAGGATGAAATTGTGTGTTATTGAGATTTGGTAGTGCAGTGAACCAAATCACCAATGCAAAACACAATTATGTTGAATAAAAATCGGTTTTAACACAAAGAACTTAAAATGTGTCCATTACTATTGATCTTCAACACTGCAGTTTTGTTTAATGTTTTTTAATGTTTATTTTGATAGAGAGTGAGCATGAGTAGGGGAGGGGCAGAAAAAGAGGGGGACAGATAATCTGAAGTGGTCACTGCATTGACAACAGAAGGCTCGATGTGGGGCTTGAACTCACGAATTATGAGGTTATGACCTGAGCCGAAGTCAGATGCTGAACCGACTGAGCCACCCAGGCGCCCCTCAACACACAACAGATTATTCACAAAACAGGTATTTATAGCTCACAAATCATGTGGCAAGTATCATGTTAGGTATTATGGAAGAGGAAGTAAATAATAATAAGAACCACAGGAACTAACATTTGTTGAAAGCTCTTTATATGTTAGGCCCTACCCAAATGCATTATATACTTATCAATATTCACAATAGCAAAATAACATCTTAAAGATAAGGAAAGTAAAGTTAATTGGGTAACTTGTTCAAGGCTATATAACAGCCAGTATAAGCTCTAAGTCAGATCAGTGTCTATAGAACTTTAATATCATTGTGTTCAATACCAGTGTACGATGTAAACCATTGTTCCTCAGTGCACAGGGAAGGTGGGGACAAATCTAACATATATCAAGTAATTTGTGAACAAGAAAGAAGGTTTAAGTGGTGTGGTCAAGACAATATATATGGTTAGAATTGAAAGAGAGGACTGAGGGCTGGGGCTTTAAGGATGGTCAGGGTTTTATTTGGAGGAAGAGACGAGGGAAAACATTCTAGATAAATAATCAATAATGTGAACAAAGATACTTGGAAGGCTGATTTTTCTAGGGAAGTAAGGAAATAGTTTTTGGTAGAAGGTATAGTGAGTTCGCCATCTATATTATTTCCCTAAGCACATTTCCACATTTTAAATCTTTACAGTTTTGATGCCCTGTTATTCAACTACTTTTATTAAAGATACAGATTCTGATATAGGCTGGTTAAGGTGTTTCCTAATAAAATAGCACACCATGTTAAAATTGATGATTAATAGATAATCTTAAAGTTGATAAGATGGGAAACGCAATGACAATAATACTCTCTAAGTATTCTGGCATAAATATTTCCTTTCTTTCTTTCTTTCTTTCTTTCTTTCTTTCTTTCTTTCTTTCTTTCTTTCTTTCTTTCTTTCTTCTTTTTCTTTTTTCTTTTACCACTGCAATGAAGTTGATCATTGAGGAGGTATTTCTCATTTACAGATAAGGATTCCATAACAGAGACAGAATAATTTGCTCAAGACACAGAACTGCTTATCAGAAAGAAGAGATTCTAACCCTGTGATTTTGGCAAGCCAGTACAAGTCGAATTTTTATAGAAACTTATAGCTGTTTCTCACATATTTTTCAGCCTTCAGACAGTCTTTTCTCTACATGAATACTTACAAAATTCAATAACTACAATTCTTTCACTTAAAAAGATTGTCTTCTATTTTGGCATTATTTCAGAGTTTGATTTCTGAGACTAAAATAATCAAAAATAAGCATATAACTTGTGACTGGGTCTGTTATTACATGAGGAATAGTTGTCACTGTATATCTGGCATTAAAATCTGTTAGACTGAAAATATTTCAGAGAAAGTCACTGATGTGCTATATCACTATATCACTGTGTATTAGATTTTTTATTCCATGCCCTTTTTTTTTTATCAAGAAAAGTGAAAAATTTCTTATAGCCAGGCATCTGAATACTGGATTTGGACTGCATATTTGATAGAATTCAGTTGCACATTTTTTTCCCCAGTAAACTTGGGATATTACATATATTGCTGTTCTGAAATGCACTTTTTAGATGCCAGTTTCTGGAGGGAAATACTGCACAGAGATGGATTTCAAGGTAACCATCAGAAGCCAGAGATGTCTGTCAGAGACTCAAGGATTCTCTTTCAAAGTCAGGTATTAGAGAATGAACCAGATGTCCACAGTGCTTAAGCATACACACACACACACACACACACACACACACACACACACACAATGGGTGGAGGAAGAGCAGAAAAATGCTAGAGGGAGATTATTTAATTTCGAAATCTTATTCTGCCATCATAGACCAGAAACGCATGAGGGGATAGGAAAATTATTATTTACAGTATGGACTGTGGAGAACAGTATTATGGAGAGATGAGGGTGAGAAAACATTACTTTGGTCTAGGTACTACCAATTCCCCACTGTATTCTAGGAGTTAATAATGTGAAGATAGGAGACTGGGTTTCCAATCTGCAAAGTAGAACAGCAGTCAGTAGATTGTTAGAATTTTGTATTGATCAACTGCAAGCATTTCTATAGGACCACTTTGTAAGTTTTAGAAAGCTGTATAAATGTTTTGTTATTAGAGCCAACACCCATTGTTCATAGAATTCACCCACACAGGAATTTTGGAATCTCTTGCTATAAAGGTTCCTTTCATTTCCTACCTTTCCAGAATATCAGAGAATCTCTGTTTACCTCCAGGATGCCTCTGGAAACCACAGGAATTATTTCTCAGTCACTTTATTTAAGTTTGGGGTTTCCTGCCAGGAGGCTGAGTATGGAATGGTGTTAAAATTCTTTCAGGACCACACAGAGGTTAAAATGCTGTGCAAATATGACAAATGCATAGGAGAGAAATACACTGAAATAAAAATGGGGGTTGTAATAAGGTGATACATAATTTTTTTCATTAAATAACATTCATGTAACTTGTTTACTAAAATTTCCAGAAGAATCAAAATTACATAAATTAGGAAGGGGGAAAAAATGCTTAGGTCTTTAAAAGTACCAGTGTTGCTTCATGACAAAATTTTGGAGTAGAAACTCTATCACAGCTATACAATTATGGTAATTACATGCTTTTCCATTTTTTATATTTTAGAACCTCAGCAGTAGTGCAACATTTGGAATAGTAAACAAGCCTGAGTAGCTTTAGAGGAAGGCTCTTGTCAATAAAAGCATTCATTAGCATTCTCATGGATACAGTTTAGTGCTTTGCCATAGGAAATAATATTGCTGCAAATTAGATAACTGTAATTAAGTATTTTTTCCAGCTTTAATTTTCATTATAAAAATATGGTTACCTCCACATCTAAATTTGCTTTCATTTCCCTCATGTAAGAGCAGGTTGCAAAACAGGTCATTTGTGCTCTTTGAAAAATATCTATAACTTCATGGAAGAATGGTCTGTATTTACAGTCTGGGAAGTAACTGACCTAGAAAATCTAATGTTATGTTTCTGCTGATTTACTGTCACTTTAATGCTGTGTTATCACAATCCTCTTATACTTTTATAGGCTAGTGTAGTTTTAGGTTAATGCACATTTAATACAAAGTGAAGTGAATGGTACTGGTCATATGCAAATCTAACTGCTATCACCTGAGTGAATTGCCTCTTAATATTACATATAGCTATTTCTAAAATATAACCGTGTACTGTGGTAATTGAGAAGGCAGAATTTTACATTCATGATAAGTTGGAGATGAGATAGGTTATAGGTTTGTCTGATAATCAACACCTTGTTTAAAGACATCTCTGTCCTTACTCATGGGCAAGTAAGGCCGAGGATGCCGGGGTGAACAAATGTTCCCTCCTCTTTTGGAGCAAATACATTTTCCTCTGCTTTTGCAGGAGAAAGGAAAACTTTATGGGGCAAGGTCAACTTCGCAATGTCATACAATAATGTTTGACTAGGAAAGAGAAATGAGGGTGCATTTTTAAAGAGCTATTTATCTGCCATTAACGGTGCCTCCCCTCAAAAGTTTCTTTTTTGTACTGTTTACATATGTCTAACTGGAAATATTATTTGGGGGAAGACCACTGGAAATATAGACTTCATAAAATGTCATCTGTATAAATGAAATGTAAGAAATGGAGCATCTTAACTGTCTTGGTAGATAGGTGAAGAGCATGAAACCCTGGTGTCTGTGGTGGCCCAGAATGGAGACCTAGGTTTCAGACTCACTCAGCCACTTTTCCTTAAGGAGTACTTAGTTTCTTTATTTGTACGACATATGGTTGTCTGAGATTTTCTCAAAGTCATCTCGAAGTCTTTTATTCTATTTTTCTGAATGAAACCTTGAATTCAAAATTCACCCTGCAAAGTCCTGCATCTACATGGTTCATGTTATTTTGCTTAACCCTCTCCCCCCTCCCGACTTTGATGAAATGAAGGTTTTAATTTTTTTTTAAATTTCTCTAAGTATCCTAACATCTTTTGATGTCAGTCAAGCTTTTAAAAAAGCAGATGTGGGAAGTGATCAGATTGAATAAATGATTTTAATTTATAAGAATATTAAAAAGTCATTTTAGTTCAGACTGTATCAGCAAAACAAACAAAAACACAGACGTTATGATTATACCTTTCCTTATAAGTAAATAATTGGATTAGTACAGAAATCTCCTTTACAAATTATACTAAGTCCATGTTCTGAAGGAAAACTCATTCACAGATTATAATCCTTGCTTTCTTTCTATAAATTTTGCTTAAAAAGTGATCTAATTGGGGAAAACTGGAGCCATGTGTGTGGATCTAAAAAAGTTAGTAATATTAGCTGCTGCCAGTGTCTTCCTTTGTCCAGATTGAGCTACCTGTGATCTTGGGGAAAGCGTTCTATTTATAGGAAATTTGGGGGTGGAGGTGGAAATTTGAGTGTTAAATCCTGTTGGGGAAATGGATCTGTGGTTTATGATGGCCTAAGGAGGAAGAAAGAGGAAGGAGAAGAAAGTGAAAATAAGCATGCATTAATGCTTCTGCAGCTAGAATTAGCAGATTGAATTTGCTTTTGAGGTTCATGGCTTTCTGCTTTTGTAAAACATTGATATTCAACTTGCTTATACAAGAGGGCAACAGTATTTGCTCAAGGAAAGTAGTTCGTGACAATCAAGAGTTAAGTGCTTTGCACAAAGATGTGAAAAGATTGTATTCCTTGAATGAAAAGATGATTGTGATGTGAAATTATTTTTGGCTTCTAGTTGGGCCAGAGGCTGCAATTTGAAGCCTGAAATTTGGGAGACAGAAGAAAGCAGGCAGGGGAGAGATGGGAAATATCAATAGCCCAAAACAAGGCTGAAGAGAGGCTATCGCCAAACAGATAACCTGGAGAAGAAGGAAATGCTAATTGGGGTAATACCTTGAAAAGATATTCAGGTTTCAGTTTCCTTCCTTGCACTGTAATTTCATTGTTGCTCTGGAAATCCTCATAGTGTTGAACACTTCAGCCTTGTGTCAGTTGTAGGCGGAGCAATGAAAGGCATGGGTGTCACTGAGCCACCTGAGGCATAGTGAACTGGAGAGTGAACATGAAATGATATGTGTAAGGCAGGGGTGCCATACAGAACAGGGAGGGTGAGAGGGACAGTAATGATAATATCAGACATTTGTTTTATTTCCATTCTAGAAATAAATAAGGCTTTAGGCCATGGAGAAACAGTCCATGACGTGGAAGCCAATCTGATTACCAGTTGTAAGAGCAAATGCTATCCAGTCACGAGACCTGGAATCTGAAGATCAGAATTCTAGTTCAGCTTTACAGTATTTTAGCTATAAATTCTAGGACAAACCTCATGATTTCCTTCAGTTCCATTTTTCATACCTACTAACAGATTTGCTAGAAAGATAAAGTGAGATTATATGTAGAGATGTTAAGTTTAAAGTCCTGTATATTGTTGGCGATTTTCATATTCTTTTTATTCTCCTTTTCTGGTTGTACCTTAAAAGATTGGTGAAATGACAAGTTTGGGGGATGGGGTAGGAATGAAATTAATGAAAAATGCTAAATTAAGAACGGTCCTTATCTACAATATTCTGAGTGTTCCTTCTCAGTTCTTCAAGCACTGGGGCAAGATATTCAGGGAATCTGACAAGCCACATATTTTATCATCTTTCTTGAAAATATAAGTCTTACGTTGATTGTTGATGGTAGTATTTTTCCAGTTTTTAAAAAATGTTTATTTTTGAGAGAGAGAGAGAGAGAGAGAGAGAGAGAGAGAGAGAGAGAACATGCAAGCAGGGAAGGGGCAGAGAGAGAGTGAGACACAAAATCCGAAGCAGGCTCCAGGCTCTGAGCTGTCAGCACAGAGCCTGACATGGGGCTCAAACTCAGGAACTGTAAGATCATGACCTAAGCTGAAGTTGGATGCTTAATCAACTGAACCACCCAGGTGTCCCATTTTTCCAGTTTTTAATATTACAAAAAAAAAAAGCACAACCTGAGACCCCTCTATCAGTGGTGTATTATATATATTATTCACTAATTTCCTAATCAGGAATATTATGGAGTAGAATGTAAAGACTAATAAAAATGAAGATCAGAATGAGAGTGTAAATTATTTAAAATGCATGTAAAAATATTTAAAAGGTACCACTTTCCCTATTGCCCATTAAAAGCCTAAAATATCCAGGGACATGTTAATGATTTATCATGAAAAAATAAATGTTTGAAACTCTTTTTAAATAGTTTTAAAGTTTATTTATTTATTTTTGAAAGAGAAAGAGGGAGGATGGAGGCAGGGGGAGAGAGAGAGAGAGAAAGAGAGAGAGAGAAGCAGAGAGAGGCAGAAAGAATCCCAAGATCTCCAAGGTATCTCCTCCAGCAGGCCTGGAATCCCAAGAATCCCAAGCAGCAATCCGTGCTGCTAGCGTAGAGCCCAATGTGGGGCTCAATCCCATGAGATCATGGCCTGAGCTGAAATCAAGAGTTGGACGCTTAACTGATTGAGCCATTGAGGCACCCCTTAAATAGTTTTGAATAGTGGGATTCTTGTCCTCATATACAGAGTCTCTTCTTGCCAGAACCTAAATAAATTAATTGCCATTTATGATTCAGAACTCTAAGAGACATCAGTCCAAAGAGTTTCCAACAGTCATCCTATCTTTCAATAAAATGTAGATATTTATTGTTAGATCAGCTTTTAAATAAAAATTAAGAGATCCAAAAATGTTAGTGGCTTGCCTGAAATCACTCAGAGAAAATATAAGGACTGCAATCCACATCTGATTTATCCTCTACTGCTTTTCTCATTATATTTCATAGCTTCTTATATATTCATGTTTCATATATATTCTGTTTTTAATAGAGTCTACTCTACAGGCTTTCTGTATTTATTTTGATCATTTAGAAAATGTACTCCTTTCCTAGATTAATATTCTGTAGAGGAAAAGAATAAATCTCTTTGACAAGAGAAAAAAAGTTGGCCTCCTACAAAGCTCCATAGAAACTAGCTACAGCCAAGTGCATGGAACATTCAGATCAACCATAAGGTTTGGAAACTGTCCCGGTCGTGCTGGTGTTCACCTGGCCATGTATTTATTCTGAGCAGGCAGGGTAGGGCTGGAGCCAAGGTTCTGCCACATTATAGTGCTGTTGTATTACAGCCTGTGATCACATGCTGGGGTGCTGAAACTTGCCTAATCATAAAGTTCAAAAGCCCCACAGCCCAGGATCAGAGTTTATTATTTTCCAGAGTCTGCCACCCAGTGCTGTCAGATTGCTGTGAGCTGCTCCAGTGTGTGTGGGATAGTGGGGGGACCCACCTGCCTATGTATGGTCCTATCTCTGTAGGGTTTTCTCCAAGGGATCTCCTCCAGCAGGCCTGGAAGACATGCTGCTCAGCACTTGCCCTTGTGTTATGGTCTGGTCTTCAAGAGTCCTATCTATGTATGTGAGTCGTGAAAATCAAGCCCACAGACACTGCTACATATCTCAATAAGCATCCCTTGTGATGGTTTTATATAACATATAGTAGGTTGAACCATATCAAATTCAATTAATTAAATAGTGGTTGTAACAGTAATTTCATATTGCCATTACTAGGTTTGTTTGTTTGTTTGTTTTGTTTTTATCCAGGGCAATGTAGAGTTCAATGAGTCACAGCTTCTCCTTTTTCTTTTTTTAATTAAAGAAACATTTCAACATATACTATTCAGTCTAAGAAATATATGTGTGCACAATTCAGATTTAACAAATGTTAGCATTTTCCTATGTATATTTTTATTACATTTTAATTTTCTTTTGGAAAAAAATAACATAGGTATGACAGAAGACCCCTTAAATCCCTCCTTGAATCTGTTTCTTTTCCTCTCTCGTTACGAACCTAGAGAGAGAAACTCTCAGGGAGTTGCTGAGATAAACAACATATTTTTCTTTTGTTATCAAACTTTTGTGAACACTCTATAGTATTATTTTATATATCTTTATAATTCTTACATTCGAGTGTGATAGTGGTATTGTGGTCATGCAGGAAGACATCTTTGTTAACGGGACACTATTGTATTTAGATATGAGAGTCATGGGGTTTGCAAATTGCCTTCAAATGGTTCAGGAAGATGTGTATGCATACGCATGTGTGTAAAGAAGCAGCAAACATGACACAATGTTAGAAATTGGTTATTCTGGGTGGAGACTTTACTGGTGTTTGTCTTACTATTCTCTCATTTTTTTCATCTGTATACTTGAAATAAAAAAATTGGGAATTTCAAAGCATCATATAACTAGCATCCTATATGTATCAGTAAATAAGTTGCCTTAATTTTTTCATAACTCAATACTCCATTTGAAATGTATCCAGCTTGTCACATAAATGTATAATTCATTTATTAAAACTCACATATATACTAACCTTTCCCCTCTGAAAGGGTCTTTAGGTTTTGTTTTGTTTTGAGTAATGAAAGAATGGGCATCTTGTACACCGTGCAATAATTTGTGTATATGTAAGAGACCTACTACATAAAAGTTATGTGTATTTTTTGCTTTGTTTGGGGGACCAGCCAGAATAGTGCACATATTTTCATGTTGATGAGAGATCTTGGCTTTGGGGCCAGACTTGAGGTCATATGCTTGAGGTCCAATTAATTGCATCATATTCAAGACACAGGATGTACTCGCATTGAAACGGAAGGTGGCTGGGCTGTGAGTTCTGGGTCCTCCATTCCATGTATTTCTGGGGCTTAATGTTTAGGTGACTCGCAAACTCAGTTGATGTCTCCCTTCTTTCCTGCTGTCTGTGGTCCTTTTGATTCCATGCTCTCAGTCCAAGAGGATGATCTTTCAGAGAGGAACATTATTTGTTCACAAGTAAGCAAGTAATAGGGCTTTCCTGTAAAACAAATATTTTTAAGATAAATGTATCAAATATTCAATTTAATGTAACAGGGTACCTTTCATCTTGTTCAACTTATGTAACTTTACTTCATTACTGAAATGTATTTGAGATAACTTAAGGTTTAACTTCCCCTTCAGCAAACAGTAACTTTTCATAAAATCCCCTTCAGCCAACAGTAACTTTTCAAAAATGTGAATCTTAACGAAATAAAAAAATAGGTTTTTTTTCAGTATAAATTGGTGCCTCCACTTTGGAATACAAGTTTGGCAGTTCCTTGGAATGTCAAGCCTGTAGTTACCAAATAACCCAGCAAGTATAGATTCCTGGCTATATACCCAAGAGAAATAAAAACATGTCCACACAAAAGCTTGTATATGAATGTTCATATCAGCATTACTCCTGGTATGCAAAAAGTGAAGCAACCAAAATGTCCATCAAACAATGAATGGGATAAAAAAATGTGTGGTACATCCCTACAATGAAATGTTATTCAGCAATAAAGAGGAATGATGTATAGACACATGCTTCACCACAGATGAACCTTGAAAATGTGCTAGAAAATATGATAGAAACCAGTCACAAAAGACCATGTGTGGTATAATTTGATTTGTTATGAAAATTCCAGAATAGGCAAATCAATAGAAATAGAAAGTGCATTATTGGCTGCTTGGGACTGGGGTGGGGGGAGGGGAGATGAGGGGTGACTGCTGATGGAATGGAGTTTCTTTGTGGGAGGAAGGCCAAAATGCCTAAAATCAGATTGTAACAGTGATTGCACGACTCTTCAGACATAATAAAAACCACTGAATTGTATACTTTAAATGGATGAATTTTATGGAATATGAATTATGTATATTTTAATAAAGCTGCTAAAAATAGCCTTTTTTATGAAGTTAGGAAAAACAAAATCTTTTAAGACTAATTACAAATATGAAACTATAAAGGTCTTTGCTTATTTTGAATCTTAGAAAATGGCAATACACTGAAATATATTTTTAATATATAAAAGTATATTAAATATACTTTTAATATACTGAAAGGTGGGCTACAATATTAATATCAGGGATAAGTAATTAAAGCTGACCTAGATTTATTTGAAAATGTGGCAGTTGTGGGGTGCCTGGGTAGCTCAGTCGATTAAGCATCTGACTTTGGCTCAGGTCATGATCTCATGGTTCATGAGTTTGAGCCCCACGTCAGATTCTGTGCTAACGGCTCAGAGCCTGCTTTGGATTTTGTGTCTCCCTCTCTCTCTGCCTCTCCCCCACCGGAGCTTTGTCTCTGCGTCTCAAAAATAAATAAACATTAAATTTAAAAAGAAAATGTAGCAGTTGTATCATATGTTGATACAGTGTTTTTCTGATCGTAGTTCAAACCCTGTAGTTTACAAAGAGGCTAGAAATTGTCAGAAGTGCATTTTTTGCTCTTGACCTATGCTTATTTAAATTTTGGATGAAAAAGGAAAGGAACATTGAAATAAAATATGCATACATTTTAAGAAAGAATGATTCATTCTTTTTTTTTTCCATTTCAGAAAGGACAATATATATGCCTGTTGTGTTTTGATTTTTTAATAAATTAAAAGTCTCCTAATTACATGAACAGTCTATATAAAAGTCACTCACTTGGGATGTTTTAAGTTTTATGCAGCAAACCAGATACTTTAAACAAAATTCCCCATGAGACTTACTTTCCAGGAGTGGTTACAAAATTTAAACAGTAAACCTAATAAATAATTGAATGATTGCATGTTAGAAAATAAAAGAACATTAGAAAAGAAAAAATGAGAGCGAAGAAAGGGGAGCAAAAGTACAAGGGGCAAAAGGTTAGAGTTGTCACCACTGAGATGGGGAGGCTAAGGGAGAGAGGTTTTGGTATGTCAGCGTGGGAGATCACGAGTTCAATTTTGACATGTTAGTTTTGAGATATCCATTAGACATGCAAATGGAGAGGCTGCATTGGCAGTTGCACAGATAAATGTGCAATTCAGGGATGTGATTTAGGCTGAAGGCATTAACTGTGACACAGTAAGTACCAAGAGGTTGGTATTTATGGATGTCATACTGGATGAATTCGTCAACGTAGTAAATGTAGAGAGAGAAGAGAATCTGCAAATCTCAGAGGTCTTATAGAAGAGGAAGAATCACCAACGGAGACTGAGAAAAGAATTAGCTATTAGTTTAGCCACAAACAAAAGTTATGTGGTGTACTATGAAGAGAGGGTGTTATCCAGAACTGGCCTTGAATATAACTTGGGCATTTTTAGCAGCTATAATCGCAAAGACAACATTGAACTGAGAATTTCTGCTGATCAGGTTTAAGCTACCCACACTTTAGATCTTACTGGATCACCCAACTTGCCTCGAGTTATGGTGTTCATAATTATCAGCTTCAATGGAGAGGGGAGGATATCTAAACAGGCAGTTAATAACTGTTGGGGAATTGCTGTATTGGGTGAAAAAAAATTGGGGAAAGAGGAGAAAAAAACATATTCAAATTTGAAAGTTGGAGGCTAGGAGTCATTATAATTTGATTATTAAAATCCATTTTGTACCCCAAAATGGTAAAATTGGCTTATGTATTACAACAAAAATTCCACATTCTAGCAAAATGCTTTATGTAAAATAATATTCCTTTAGATCAGAATGTCCTCAATGCATTTTTGTTTCCTGGTAATAGGCTAATGATGCCAAGCCTAACAAAAAGATTCCAGAGACTTAAAATTAATAAAAGTATATTGCACATCCTTTTCACACATGCAGTGTAGATAGTCACTAAACACGGTAATTTCCAGATCCATCCATAATGAAATAGGAATTGAAACACATAAAAATTAGCGAACCTTCAACAGATAGGCAGAGGTTTTCATTCATTTTAATCACTAGAGGATCATAGCTGAAGGAAACACCAACAATTTATGACACTATCATCTCATTGTGAGGCTTCAAGGGTTCTCCATGACTGGGTCCAGTGTAGACAATGAGGATTGAATACTAAATGCTCAGGCTCGTTATGACACGTATCTCTTCAGCTCATATTTTCCCGATGAAAACAAAACACTTGGCTATCCCTATTTTTCTGGGTACAAACAGGTGCATCTTCTGTGTCTGGAAGCAGGCTCCCAGGTGTGTTGGGGGATGATAGTGATGTCTGTTAGATCCAAGTGTCTCTTGTGGCCTGATAATCAGAACTGCTAAGCCTGCACCTGCCTGTTGATTCTCCCCTCTGCATTTATTTAAAAAAAAAAAACCCTTAAAAATTTCTTTTAAGCTTAGTTTATTTATTAATCCTGAGAGAGACAGACACAGTGCAAGTGGGAGTGGGGAAGGGACAGAGAGAGAATCCCAAGCAGCCTCCCTGCTGCAAAAGCAGAGCCTGATGTGGGCCTCGAACTCACCAAACCATGAGATTATGACCTGAGCCAAAACCAAGAGTCAGATGCTTAACGTACTAAACCACCCGCGTGCCCCACCTCCCCTCTGCATTTGTAAGTACTGTGTATTTGACTTGAATTGGAGAAGGTGAGGAAAGAAAATAAAATAGTTCACTATGACTCTTAAAGAGTTTATTAAGAAAAGGCGGGGGGATAGCATGATAGCAGGAAGTGTGGAGTGTCAAGAATTTTTTAAAAAGACAATCTTAGATTGTGTTTGTAACGAAGTATTTTGAATTATTGGATGATGCGTTGTTATGTCCTTTTCTTCTCCGTCACCATCATTCGCCCTTCCTCACTGGGAGGACATTCCTGCTAGTTACAGTAAGCCATGTCACCCATTGATTTGGAGACGGGTGACCATAGCAAAGAAATGATGGCAGCAAAATTAAATTTAAATTTATGAACTCAACTTTGAAATCTTATATAAAAAATGTTTAGATTTGAGCAGTAGTTTTGTTTTTGTTTTTCCTACTCTCAGACTACATTGTGACTCCTTTGGCTAACAGAGACAGCCCAAAGATGTAGGTTGTGGGCAGAAAGAACAGAGGAGAGATTTTCTTCAAAGATTTTTCTGCAAGTCTTAGATGATAAATGTTTCAGAAAAGTAGACACACCTGTGGTAAGTTGGAGAGCAGTGGGGATGTGAGAGGGCAATAAGTAGTATCTGGGAATATGAACAGATGAAATCTAACAAAGAAATTGATGAAGAATAGATAGTAGGCTTAAAAGGACTGAGGTGAACTGAGGGAATGTGAACTTGGTGTGAGGTAAGTAGGTTTTGGTATGAAAATTTCTTCTTTGTTGCCTGAAGCAAGAGAGAGGAGAAATGTCGGGGAGATGTTTTGGGGCATGGCAGAAAAGGTTATATAAGGGAAATTTAGCAGAAAACCCTGGGGTCCTACCAACAATACCATCTTAAATAACAGAATTATTATAAACTAAACTAAAATACTGTAATATACCTTTAAAATTGTTCAAAAGCAAACTTTCCAAGGGAAAAAAAATTCATCTTCCTTAGAATGCCATTTTAGAAGCTTCTGAATTGTTTGTTTTCTCAGCTCTGGAAATGTTAAAAGCCTTTGGGAATATGTTGATGTTAAAAGAAGTTAATACATTCCACATGCTTCTATGGTTTTCTATTAAGTTCAAGTTATACTCATAAGAAGTGACACAATAAATCCTTTTGATTTTGTTCACTTTAACTCTAGAGTCTATGAGGTTTTTCTGGATAAGAGGAAGCATGGTATAACAGTAAACACAAACACCTGATGGCCAGATACAGTTTACTAGATGTGTGTACCTCAGTTTTCCCAACTGTAAAATGACACTCATCATACACACTTCTCAGGTTTGTTGTGAAGACTAAGTGGCTTATGTGTGTAAAATGCTCAGCAAAGTACCTGACACAGGAAAGGCTTTATGGCTAAGGTAGATTACTTTTTGTGTTACAAGAGATCTTGGTCTTTAGAAGCAGCTGTTCTCTTGTGATAAAATTTTGTTATAAAGATAATAGAAGGTAGAGCTAGATTGATCTCCATAGCATGGACTTCAGTCTCCCCGCAGAGCTGGACTTGTGTCTTCAGAGTTCCAGATGACATTCCCCCAACCTGCCCTTGAATAATTTCATTGTCAGCACACATGTGATGTTAAAAGGGTGCTAGACCCAAAGGAAGAGAGCGTCAATTGTTGAAACATTGTTCTACTGATCCAGCTTCCCTTCCTCTGAGAGTCCCACACATTGGTATTTGTTCTGCCTGTGGAACTATATTGAGAAAAGCCTTTGCTATCTTCTATGTGGAAATCCTTGAAATAACAACATATTTAAAATGTTTCCCCTACACTTATTCTTCAGGGCAAAAACAATCTTTGTTTATGGATGTGGATTATAGTAGAAAATCCTTATCATTCAGTAAATACTCATTTTTTGAGAGCACAGTTCAGTTTAAAAATATAATTTAAAAAGGTTACCTCCCTTTTTTTTTCTCTTCTAAAGTAATATTACTATCAGTCACTCTTTAAAATGTGGTAGAAACAACAGTGATATATGAAATAGAAAGTCATAACACATAAAATTTATCCAAATCATTTGTAGGTTAGGTAAAATTTAAAATGCTGTATCACTTGTTGGAGAAATATAACTGAAAACAAAAACTTCCCCCAGCCCAGAAAATATCTCCACGAAAGTAGAAGAGAAAGAAAACAATTTTATTATTGTATAAACATTAAACCAGAATGTGATGGGCACTGGTGTCCATCTGGTAAGAGATTGGAGAGACAGAAAGAAATCTCATCCTTCTTTATAAAGCCAAACCTATACCCGTTTCATACATGCTTTCAAGATAAACCATTATATCTCAAGTAAGAAGAATTAATAGCATTATTTATTATGCATAGTTTATCCTAAAGTCACCTGGTAATTGGGGTGACCATCTGTGTTAGTGTATTGGTTTTATTCAAAGGAAAAATAAATTTCTATCTTTATGACAGGAGGTAGTTTTATAACTGGGAGAAAAGCACCCACCAAAGTTAAGCTCCTTCCCTCCCACAGAAACAGGGAGATACAGGAGCCATCTCTCTGGATGTTTTCTATTTCAAGAGGTGGCTCTCAGGTCCAAGAATGCCCTATTCAAGGCAAGGAGGCTTATTTAGTTTCTAAAAGGATTTACATATATTTCAAAGAGACAGAAGAAGAACTTACAACCTTTCTAAAGTTAAGTATCTAAAAAAAAGGGGGGGGGGGAGAAATCTCTCCCTTTTTTTTCAGTAGAGAGACTTAAGTCTCTTATTTGTAATTTTTATCTGTCTTTACACCCTTTAATCCATGTTTGTTATTAGATTTTGGATTATATAATTATCATGGAATACTATGAACTAGAAAAGTTCTTTCCTGGAAACTGGTAAGCCCCAGTATTTCATGTGTCATGTAGGGACACATTAGAAACTAGAAGAAAATAATGAAAGGAATTTGGGTGTGTTGCAAAGAGACTTTGACACCTAAATTTATCCATTAACAAGACAGAATGATGGGATCTTCATTGTGACGTCTGGAGAGTTTGAGCACTCATCCTGACTCAAGAAGAAATGGAAAGAAATAATCTCCTCTTTAGGGCATAGTAGAGCATTCTTGAACCTGATATTTATAAAATGTATGCCTACGATGCACACCAGGGTTCCATAAGGCTCAATGAAACATTGACTCCCAAGACACTTGGCATGAGTCTACTCAGGACAGGAACCATAACCTGTTAGCAGGGCAGCCCTGGGCATTCCTTGATCCTCTCAGCAGGAATCCCTGTATTAACAGTTTTTGCAGCAGTTCAAACAGTTGTCAGGGAGTTTCCTTCTCCCCAGGTGACAGCTCATGTTCAAGGAGATGGAACCCATATTGCTCACATGTGGGAACTGTCCTGATTCAAAAGCTTCTGCTTAGAAGCTACATGGACCACAGGAGAACATCTCTCTTATAACAACTGTATAGATAAAGGATCCAGGATTCCTGCAAGGAACTGTTTATGAGTCTTTGAACCCAGGGAAGCTAAAACCATGGCATGTCCAACATTGACTTATAACCCATTTATAGTTTCTTCTATTCCAGTACAATTTACCAATCGGGGTTCATTTTTGTAATAAGCAATGTATATATATCTACATGACATTTTATATTTAACAGAGCTATGAGTTAAATTGAAAGTGAAATCCATCAGCAAAAGATTATGTTGATCCATGATCCATCATGATTTTATGTAAACTCTCCGTCTGTTTTCATCTCAACTTTCTCATCTCTAAAATGGAGGTCATGTCCTTATCTCATAGTATAAGCTGTGTAGATGTGACATGATAAGGTGAGAGAGAGTGTCAGTCAATCATTAAGTGTTGTTTGAAGCTGTCAGTGATGGTGTATGAAGTTATGATTACTCAGATCTTGTTTACGGAAAGTTCTGTTCTCTAGAGGCGTTGTTGAGAGAGTAAATCTGGAAGTGATGGAAACAGTGACCACTCTCATATCTGGAAAACTCCTCTTCAAGGTGTAATGATCTGTAGCTGAATTGTAGCAAACTCATGGTTATGACTAACCTTGAACACAGGTTTCACGTGAGTGGTGGGCAAGGTGTGAGGCCAGGGGATCTGGGTTTCAGTCTAAGTCCTATTGTGGTTAGTTGAATAGAAATCATGTAATATACTTTAAGAAAACATTAATCAAGGTAAAGCAATAATATATTTTAATATATGTGTGTATGTGTGCATATGGATGTGTATTAATTTTTGAACCAAATTGCTTCCTTGCTTCTCAGTCTTCAAGCTTTATCTTACATTGTACCTTCTATGGAAAATCACATTCAGAAACCATAGCTAGTGTTGATCTCTGCTTCAAAACTTCATACCAATTATATTCAACTTATTCCATCTCTGATATATACCTAATATATCTGTATTTGTTAGAGCACAGGACTATATTCGCAATACTTTGCAATAATTTGCAATAAATTAAAAAATTTAGTACTCTACATAGTGGCTGAAATTTGATGATTGTTTGACAAAAGGTGGTTAAAAGCAATTTGGAAGAGTAAAGTCCTCTTAGTGGATACCTTCTTCCCCATCCCAAATTAATGGCAGGCTGGATTAATTTGTTTCTTCCTTTATGTGGGGGCCTCATCAATATTTCAATTCCTTGAAATATTCCTGAATCTTGTTCTCTTTTTTTTTTTCTGCTTAATTGTGTTATCTCCTTTTCCAGCCCTTCCTAGCAGTAACTATTAATAAACTCCATGTGCAAATTCAGTCCTGCATTGTATTGGAGTCAGGGCAGGAGGTATGTCAGAAAACCGAGCCTTCCTAGCTAGAAAGGCAGTGTTTGTCTTGCTATATTTAGGCCCTATAATTTATATGCCCAGACTGAATGCTGGCATCCTTTGAGCCTTCTCTCCTAGTAGTTTGTCTGCTCTTGTCTCACTCTTCTGTGGGGTACAAGGATTTTCCTGAGTCTGGTGCTCCTATCAGACCAGCCATTCACCTCACTCTTGTTAGCCCTGTTTGTTCTGGACTTTTCTCTCTCTTCCCAGTTACCTGACTTTATATTTCAGTTTGGCACTCAATTATGTCTTGTAATACTTTTAACTTTTCCTAGTAGGTTTAATTACTCATATTAAAAATAATTATCTCATAACTTCTCTGGCCTCAAACTACCCGCACACCCAGTTTCACTATCATCTAATGATCTTCCTTCATTCTTCACTTCTTTCTGAGAGTTTTCTCATGTCCCAAGTTCAAATTTGGAAAACTATAGTCATTTCAATATATTGTCTCCTACTTCCCATGTATAATATTAAAGGAAGTGCCCTTCATCATGGCCTATGAGGTTGAATTCTCCCTGTCTATAATTTACTCTTACTGGCACTCACCTAAGCACTCACTACACGGCAGCTTTTATCTGGAATGTTCTTCCCTATAGTCTTTGCATGACCACCTTCTTCCCATTCACTGAGACTTATTTTGAATGTTACAACCTTAGAGACCCCTTTCCTGACGACCCGACCAAAGAAGATCCCCCCCACTGTTACTTGTGTAGAGCTCAGTCTGTAATCGATTCCCTGCAGAGTGTCTATACCTTGTCAGCCACCTCCACTAGATTGTAATCCTTGAAGGGAGGAAGTGTGTCTCTCACCTTGTCCCATCCATTGCCTCATGTCTTGGTATATAAGTGTCCTGCCAATGTTTGATAAGAAAATAACTGTGATTTCCAAACTAAAATGTAAACCCGCCATCGCTACCTCAGTTTCTACCTCTTACACATGCCCCAGTGCAATTGGACATATTGCATCTCAGCTAAATATTTGGCATACTATGTGTTTGGTTCCGAGTTGCTGCATGTGGTGATAACATTAAACAAATCTTAGGGCCACCAGAAATTTGTATAGGAAATTCATCAAATTATCTAATGACTAGTTACATGCTCCATTACCCAGACACCTCATGGGCTCACAGTTCCCAGGTTTTCTTTATCCTTGGACAACAAAATATAGAAAAATCCAGATGTTTTTTTCCCCCTGCATGTAAACACTTGTTATAGGACTCTTACCATGTGCTCAGATGCTGCTTTTTAAATTGGACCATTCACACCAGATTTGCACTGCTTGGCTGACTTATTGGACTCAGTCTCTGAGCAAGACAAGATTCTCTGAAGCAGTCTGGCTTTGTTCCATGCCCAGTTCTTATGGCTGAGGTTCACATGTGTTCTACACAAAAGACATTTGTTTATAAGTATTGTTTGGTTTATAAGGCAAAACAAAAATTTTAGAAAAAAGTCCAAACAACTAAAGCACAGGGATTATTAAATTGTAGCAAAGCAGTATAAAATAATGTATTATAATAATTACTAGAAATTATTAGCTATTATATGTAATATTTTCTATTTCTTTAACTTTATTGGTTAAGAGTGGTAAGAGAAATGCTAGTGCTTATATAAAGCTGCAAATGTGATTATCTTTTAGCAAAGAAAATATAGGCCGAGCTTGAAAATATAATTTTACTTCTTAGTTTTTTGAGATCCTTAAAAACTTAAAATTTTTTAAAATGTTTATTTATTTTTGAGAGAGAGAGACAGAGAGAGAGAGAGAGAGAGAGAGAGAGAGAGAGAGAGAGAGCGCACAAGCAGGGGAGGGGCAGAGAGAGAGAGGGAGACAGAATCTGAAGCAGGCTCCAGGCTCCGAGCCATCAGCACAGAGTCTCATGCGGGGCTCCAACCCACAAATCATGAGATCATGACCTGAGGTGAAGTCAAAAGCCTAACCTACTGAGCCACACAGGTGCCCTGAGATCCTTAAGAACTTTAATTCAATAAAGCAACTTACCTATCTAAAAACAACAAAAAAAAAAGCTATAAACTTTCTTCTTTTAAAGTTTCTGATTATTTTATTGTCAACCTGTGTGGTCTTCAACTTTTATTTAGCTGGATAGAATATGAACATGCGTTTTGTTCTCAAGGCTAAATGTGAGTAGTGTATTTTATTTCCAGAGAAACATTACTCATAATGGTCATATGATTTCAAAGGTTTCAATATATCCAATTTTTAAAAAAAAATCACTGTTGCATGCACACACACGCACACACACACACACACACACACACACACTATAGATAGATTTTTGTAGGACAGAAAGTGTTGAGGTAAAGATAGAGATGGAAGAAAAACTGCAGGTCAACAAATTTCCTTTCTTGAATACAGACATTTACCAGACTGATGTGGATATGTGCAAGGTATTTTATGGATATAATTATGTGAGTATTATGAATATAATGTAGGTACTACACTAAATTAGCCTACTCTCTAGTTCAGATAGATTAAAAATGTCTGGGGATGGGGCGCCTGGGTGGCTCAGTCAGTTGAGCATCTGACTTTGGCTAAGGTCATGATCTCATGGTCCGTGGGTTTGAGCCCCACATCAGGCTCTGTGCTGACAGCTCAGAGCCTGGAGCCTGCTTCGGATTCTGTGTCTCCCTCTCTCTCTGCCCTCTCCCCCACTCTCACTTTGTCTCACTCTGTCTCTCAAAAATAAATAAATGTAAAAAAATTGTTTTAAATGTCTGGGGATATTATTTTATGGTAATGTAGTTTTATACTTCCATTAATGTGGGAGATAGTTTTAAGTAACAGCTGCCATCACCCCAGAAGAAGCCCTGATTTGAAACAATGGCATATACTGGTAAGAAACTGAGTATTTCAACTCAAATGAATTTACTTCAACTTAAAAATTGTTTCTCTTGCATACTTGGAAATTGCTCAGAGTAGATTGTAAGCATTCTCAACACACACACACACACACACACACACACACACACACACAGGCATTATGTGAGATGATGGATATGTTAATTTTCTTGCTCTTGGTAATTCCACAATGTTAATGTCTATCAAACAATCATGCTGTACTCTTTAAGTATATACAATTATATTTTTCAGTCATTAAAAAATAGTTAAAAAATGTTTCTCTTACAGATACCGTGTAAAGATTTTTAACTTCCTTTCCTGTTAAGTATATCTGTTGGCTATAATTCTGCACATATCTCCAGACCAAATCATCAGGCTTTGAGATTCATGTCTTCTTTAAAACAATATTCTTTGGGAAGTGTTTCTGGAGACATTGGTTCTAGCGGGCTGTTTATGCCCATAGTAGCCTTTGCCTTTGTAGGTTCCAAGGTTCATTGTGACTATGGGCCTGTATGAATGTTTCACTGTTACTGGGCGATGCTTTATTTTTCATTTTTTTGAAATGCGATTGTAGGGCTGAACACATTATAATACATAACAGCTCAACATAATGTTTTTTTTTATATAGTTAAGTGTCCTAACATAACTTTGTTCCTATATGCCTCAATAAAACAATGTCTGTAGCAAATGAAAACAGGTATATTGCCTAGCAGTCATCTTTCCCATGCAATCAGAGTTACTTTATTGATAAGAGGGGATTTAGGACAGAGTATTAAGATTTTACCCATCTTCATCTTGAAAGGTCCTCTAGACATGAAACTTTTATTGTCACCTGTACCTGAAAGTGACAGAAGGAAAGGTCTTATCCAAAGAGCAGCTGCCCCAATTATAGAGATTTTGTGAAAATCCCACCATTAGTCAATCAGGAATGTTGATGATCGGTTAAAACAGCAAATGCCCTTGACATCTGTTTCTGAGTTGCCATTTTTCCTTGATTGATGGTGGCATATCCTGAGAAGAAAGCTGTAAAGCTGTACAGGAGGATTTGTTAAAGATAAAAATATATTTTAGAAAGTTCCAGGAAGTGATAGGAGAGAAAATAACTAATGATTTGACTTGACATAATTTTCTATAAATTTAGTACTGATTCAGTAAATTCAGCAATATGAAACTAAATAAATCATGGTATTTCATACTGAAGAATGTTGTGACATATTCATTTTGAATTAGGTACAGACGTAATGTGGTTCATTACGATTAAGCTGTGGGAAAACAAAGAGCAAAAAATAATCGCTCTGATAATGATTCTACTACAAACACTTATATTAAAAAATGAAGAAAAAACTATTAAAATCCATAAGGGCCAATAATACTTTACTAAGTAAAATTTGAAACAAAATTTGCAGTTAATTTGGGAAAACATATGACACAAGGGAAATTTTAAATACTAGTCTAAAATTAATTGCAAACATAAAATATTAATATTTACTTTTGAGTTGAGTAGAAATTATGCCACTCTAGCCTTGTGGTATATCCCTGACACATTCGACTCCCACCATTGCTACACATTCTCGCTCTTCTCTACTTTCTTCTCATATCCAAGGTGCCTTGCTTTGAAAAACGTCTCTTAATGTGGCCAGTGATATTTAAAAAGTAAAAAATCCTTTTGTCTTTCTCTAACCTGTACACCATCTTGGTAGTGGAAGCTTATTGGGGTCAAAGTTCAGAGATATCAGAAAGGATCTTTTTTTGTCAATGAATTCTCCTTTGACCTCAACAACCTGAAATTTATTTTTTCCTGATGTCATTTAGGAGATGGTGGCATTTGCTACCTTATTTTATTTTATTTTTTTAACATTTACTTATTTTTGAGACAGAGAGAGACAGAGCATGAACGGGGGAGGGTCAGAGAGAGAGGGAGACACAGAATCTGAAACAGGCTCCAGGCTCTGAGCAGTTAGCACAGAGCCCGATGCAGGGCTCAAACTCAGGGACCGCGAGATCATGACCTGAGCTGAAGTTGGACACTTAACCGACTGAGCCACCCAGGCGCCCCTACCTTATTTTTTACTGTAGAATAAAAAGGCTTTGTCTCAGTGTTGAGGGTTGTGAAGTATCATTAGCGGGTAGGGACATGAACTTATCTCTGAAATGGCATCACAAAGATAGTCACATACTCTTTTCCAACCAAAGACAATCCCTGGGTCAAATTCATCTGCACTATGACCCTTGAAGTGGATTACTTTATATAAAATCATTTAGAAAAACAAAAATAAAATGCAAATATATATACACATAGAGGATAGAGTATTACAATTCTCAATGGTAAATGCATCAGAATTTAAA
Source organism: Prionailurus bengalensis (assembly GCF_016509475.1). Classification (NCBI taxonomy): domain Eukaryota; kingdom Metazoa; phylum Chordata; class Mammalia; order Carnivora; family Felidae; genus Prionailurus; species Prionailurus bengalensis. Next base: position 118,967,356 of record NC_057350.1, read on the forward strand.
TCTTAGGGGTGCCTGGGTGGCTCAGTTGGTTGAGCATCCAACTTTGGCTCAGGTTTGAGCCCTGCATTGGGCTCTGTAATGACAGCTTGAATCCTGGAGCCTGCTTCGGGTTTTGTGTCTCCCTGTCTCTCTCTGCCCCTCCCCAACTCATGCTCTCTCTCTCTCTTTCTCTAAAAAATAAATAAATAAACTTAAAAAATTAAAAGAAATAAATCTAAGACATGGGCTAGTTTGATCCTATTAGTTATTGGATCAGATGTCTTTCAATATTATAAACCCCTTTTCTACTAAAAGTGCTTCTGAAAATATTTAAAGCTTATATGTGTCCTGAGGGGAAGGGGCTCCTTTTCTCCAGGGCTACAGAGAGATTATGCATTACTGGAGATTCTTGTTTCTCTTTTTGAAAAATCATTTAAGAGCATTAATTTTTTTTTGACACCGGTGATGAATTGTTCCTGCTCACTGAGAACTGAGTTAATTAGATAGCCCAGGTACTTTAAATCAGCAGAATTGTTCACATGACATATTTGAAATAACCTAACATTTTAATTATACACACTATATAACTGAGAATATTAGGTTGTCATTAAAAACATGCTATAGAAGAATATTTAGTATCTGACGAATTGGCCAAATTATAAAGTTAATGAAAATAAAAGTCAGGTTACGAATCTCTATGGACAATGGATCCAACATAATCTGTGTTGTATTTATACGATTTATATAAAAATGGAATGGAGTTTTTATTAGTGGTGGGGCCACAGATGAACTTAAAATATATTCAGCGCTGGATTCAGCATTTTTCTTTCTGTTTATTTTTATTAGTTTTAGTTTTTGTCCAAATTGCACATGCCTGTAGTCTGAGTCAAAGTATTCTATCAAGTTATTTCAAAACTCAGCTGTCCTTGCCATTTCCCCCTCTTCGAGAGTCATCTACTTGCAACTTCTGTAGCAAACTCTGTGGCATTTCCCTCCACGGCTAACCACTTCTGTGTAGTTCCATCTGTTGGCTCTTTAGTATAGGTGCTGTCTTTGGGCTTGCTTGCTTCCATCACTTTCCACCAAATAGGAGCCAGTTCCCTTGACACGATTACATGGCACTTTTGGTTACGTCAGTATTCAGTGTTCACATTTTATGATGAGACAGATGCTGTTTTCATCTGAGCTGTATGAAACAGTATGCTATTTTTTCTTTCACAACTGTTTGGTGTTCCTGGAAGTCCTAATGGCCATGGCTTTTGTTGATGTTTTTGTTGTTTGCTTATTTTTCTAAGAATTTCTCACTAATGTAAATTCTTGACCAGTTATCCAGTTCTGCTCTCTAGGCATCTGGACAGATTATGTATTACATGAAATTTATCTTGTAGAGTGGTGCTTTTGATATCTTTTGTTGTGCTCCAGTTGGGGATGGTTGCCTCTATGCTACTACTTGGGAGCTCCTTTCGACATTCACCTGGGCATATCTGTGTTATTTCCAATGTTGGATCTCCTGTTTATTGGCTCTCTCTCCCCTTTCTTAAGTTACTGTCCCCTTTTAGGTGGAACCTATCCTCCAGAGGCATCCTGAGAAAGATGGATGATGAAAATGCCCTTATTCTCCATTTACACTAGATTGACGGTTGGATTGACACAGATTTCTGCATAGGGGATTATTATCTATCATGATGTTGAAGGACTGGCTCCATTGTTTCCAGCCTTTGTATTACATTTGAGAAATATGATGTATTTTGATTCCTGCTTCTTTTGTTTAGTCTTTCTTAATTTTTTTCTCTAACCCTTTGGCAACTGATAAGATCATCCTATCTAGAGTTTTCTGAGATTGTAAACATTAAGTTAATGAAGCTATCTAACTTTATCCATTATGTGGGCATTAATAGATCTTTTTCACTATGAAAAATTGTGTCTCTCAGTATTTGCTTGCTGGCTTATTTGCAGCTTTACTTCTCTCCATTGTTTATGATCTCTTTCTTTCTGGAATGCATATTACCAAACATTAGATCAAATGGGCTGCTGTCTGATTTTCTTATCTTTTCCATTATGTGTTTGTTATACATTTCATGACTTTCAGGGAAGCCTTCTAAACTTTATTTCCAAAATGACTATTGATATTTTGAAATCTCTGCAATCAAATTTTTAATTTTCAAGAGTGTTCTGAACATCTTTTATTTTTAAAGTTTTTAAAGTTTATTTATTTTGAGAGAGAGAGAGAGAGAGAGAGAGAGAGAGAGAGAATGCACAAATGAGCACAGGTGGGGAAGTGGCAGAGAGAGGAGAGAGAATCCCAAGCAGTCTCCATGCCATCAGGGTGGAGATCTCAACAATCGTGAGATCATGACCTGACCCTAAATCAAAGAGTCTGATGCTTAACCCACTGAGTGACTCAGGTGCCCCTTAGCATTTCTTTTAACAATGCAATATTTTCTCTTTTTCTCCAAGGCTGTTGGTTTAGTCCTTGATTTTTCCCTGTTGCTGACCATAAGATACAGGTCATTCTTTTCTTTTCCCCTCTTCTTCTTCTCCTTTCCCATCTTTCCCTCCTCCTTCTACTTTGGTTTTGTTTGCTTGTCTACCATTTATCCATCTGCTCTCCAGCTTGTAAGAAGTCTATTACTATTATCACCACTCTTCCCATTCCTGTGGATTTATTTCTCTAAAAACTCTCTTACTGTTGCTTTATTGCTTTGTGGGGAGAGAAGAAAATCACTTTTTCCATGTTTATCTGGACAGATACTCTTCTGTATTTTCATGATTAAAATATGTTGATTTGTAATAAAAACTGTACAACTCTGTACTATGTATTTTAAAAATATCCCCAGATCATCTTTTCACATATTTTACCCATTTTAGTTTTGTTTGCAAGTATCCTACATACTTCAGTCTAATGAAACAAAAGGTTTTCGTTAAATTAGCACATTTGGTCTCTTAGAGGTGACTATTTTATTTCTAAATAATACCAACAATGTTCCAATCTGTGTGCATAAATATGTGGACACTGTAAGTCTTTGGCTTACCCATTTAAAGACCGTTTTAAAGCACCCTTTCTGCTCCAGGTCCTGTGGTAGGTTCTGGAGAATAAAACGATGAACCCATGTAGTCTCCTTCCCTTAAGGAACTCCAAGTGAGGAGAGAATTCTGGAGATAATCTCTGTGTTAAAAAAGCTATACTCTAAAGGAAGTTAACACATCTAAGTTCACCTGTTCATTAGCCTGGGTTTTTGATTTGGGCTCCAGCGCTTTTTCTATTACAATACATCATGGTTTAATTATGTGTGTGTGTGTGTTTGTGTGTGTGTGCGCGCGCACGTGCGCGTGCGTGCCTTCGTGTGTGTTTGAGTATATATGCTACCTAAGTTATGGAAGCACCAGATTAAGTACCTTGCCTAAAATGATTAGTGACAGAACTGATATTTAAACCCTAGCTGAGGAGATGCCAATAATTTATATGTCCCTGCAATGTTGCTGGTGCATTTGGTAATGTGGTAGTGTTCCTGTCAGGCATTCTAGAGCTCTACTTTGATTCATGATGCTGTGTAACATTGGAACTAATTGCACATATGAAGAAAACAGTCTGGCTAGATATGACTCCTGTGTCATTGTAAGCAAGTTACTTATGCCCCATGGTGCCTCAATTTGTTTCTGTGTAAAATATGTATTGTAACAGCATTGACTTCGTAAAGTTATTGTGATGATTACAAGAATTAAAATATTCAAAAGAGTTTGAAAATGCTTAGCCTTAGGAAACACTCTTCAAGTGTTAGCAATTGTTATGGGCTGAATCCTGTCTCACCACAATCCACATGTTGAATTCCCCCAATGTGACTCTCTGTTGAGATAGGGACCTTAGGGAGGTAATCAAGGTTAAATGAAGTCATGAGAGTGGGCCCTAATCTGATAGGGCTGGTGTCCTTATAAGAAAAGGAAAGGGAGTGGAGTCTCCTCTCTGTGCTTTTACAGAGAAGAGGCCATGGGTGAAATAATAAGAAGGTGGCTGTCTACAAGCCAAGAAGAGAGGCCCAATCAGAAATCAACTCTGATGGTACCCTGATCATGGACTTCTAGACTCCAGAACTGTGAGGAAATACCACCTAGTTTGTGGTATTTTGTTGTGACAGCCCACACAGATTAATACAGCTATCATTATTTACCTAATGGCTTTCAGTGATTTTTTTTTTTTGCAAAATGCTAATTAACCATCTACCCCATCTGTGACCATAGTCCCATGTGACCCTGGTGCTGTCCTCACCCTCATTAATGATAAGTATTTACTGATGGTATTTGGCTAGAGTCTGGGGACCCAAAAACCTGCCTGGCCTTTGGCAGGTCACTTATCCTGGCTCAGCTTTAGTGTTTTGTCTGTGAAAGAGGATGTAAGTAATAGTGCCTGATGTGTTGTCTATGTTTACCTTTCAAACACTTGTCAAGTAGTATTTATGAACATGACATGAAGCTGTTTATCACATGCTTGGGGTAAAATCAAAAACAAACTGAGAGAAAACGAACAGGAAAATTTTGGAGAGGAGCACTGTGGCCACATTTTGGACAACCCTGAATCATAAGTTTTAGGGTTCACCCTCAGAGGCACCAAGGAAATCCTGAATGTTTATAAGCGTGTCCATGGTATTGTTTTAGGACAATTAAGCTGTAACCTTGGAGTAGGATGTTTTAAATAATGACAGAATTAATATATACATATTACTAATATTTTACAATATTTTAGGAGACAGGATGCTGATTAGCTTTATGGTTATAATACTGGGAATATGAAAGGAAGAATTATCAAAAAGAAAGTAGTATCATGTGGTATGGACAAAATATATGTGGGGGAGTGGGCTGCAGGAGGTATGATTATGAGATTTTTGAGCCTATCCTAGTATCAAGGCAAGTGATGGGTAAATTATATTGCAGAGGCAAATGTGCTATTTTGGTTTGAAGTGATTCATGCACGTCTATGGGTACATCTACATGAGCGTGTGTTCGTGTGTATGTGAATATAATATGTACCAAGCTGAGATACTTTAGACACTTCAGCCATGAGGCTGAATGAAAATATGTGAAAATAAATATACATCTTCTGAATATAATGGCATTTACATGACAAAAGAAGACAGACTTTTAAGATAATACTGGTTAATGTGACAGAAATAAACCGTGTTTTGTTGCTGTTGCTTAATCACATAAGCAAAGAAAATTTGACTCCAGCCAGATGCGATCAGTAGAGCAAAAAAAGTTCAAAATGTCTATTAACATTTAAAATTTGAAACTTAAGGCACGCCTGGGTGGCTCAGTCGGTTAAGCGTCTGACTTCGGCTCAGGTCTTGATCTCGCGGTCCGTGAGTTCAAGCCCCGCGTCCGGCTCTGTGCTGACAGCTTAGAACCCGGAGCTTGTTTCAGATTCTGTGTCTCCCTCTCTCTCTCTGACCCTCCCCTGTTCATGCGCTGGCTCTCTCTGTCTCAAAAATAAATGGTAAAAAAATTTATAAAATTTGAAACTCAAATCTAAATCTCAGTGATGTTAATATATTTGTGGGTCATGGACCTTTTAGTTCTTGTTTGTTTGCTCACTTTTAATACCAAGGCATCAAATCTAAAGTCTGAGTGTGATGTATATAATTATTCAGCATGCCTTAGGAAAATCAGAGAGCAACCCAGACCAGCACAGACTTTCACTTACTACTTTAGAATAACGGTGATTTTCTTCTGTCTTGTGTGGTAGTTTTCTGACATTTTTTTCCTTGAAACTTATAATCTCTGTCTTACTCTAATGATAGATTTTAGATGAGTCAAGTCTCAAAATTAGCAGGAAGGGGCAGAGACTAAATGAACCTTTGCATCTCTTGTGATTCGAAACATTTCCCGTCTGACTGTCCGTCTTGTAAAAATCTTAATTCAACACCAATTTATGTTCACAAAGCAAGATGGATCTAAGGAAAAACATTTCTAAGAGAGTATGCAATCTGCAAGAAAACGTTGATTTTAGTAAGAGTGCAACCTTACATGTTCTGCATTATGAGCTATGTAATATGTGTAAACTTTTCCCCCTTCTTTACAGTTAAGTCATTGTAAAGTAGTGTTCTAAGGAACTTATAACTGTAAAGATTTTATTTTTATGGCAGCTTCAAAGAGCTGGATTAAAAAACAAAACCAAAATGAGAAGCCTTCTGTTGTTAAGTCAAACATTTATTCTTACCTAAAATGCAGAAAACCCAATTTTCCCTAAAACTTGTATCGATAAATCTGTTTTCCATCTTTCTCAATTTAACTTTTGACTGGCTGAACTCAACAGTTTTTTTTGTCATGTAGGTAGTAGGTGGAAGGGAACATTACCTCAATTTAACCAAAGTTCAGTAGGGTGAATTTCTGTCACACCAGCATAGGTAGACTTTACAAAACAACTTTGGGAACTAATTATAGCTAACATTTATTGAGTGTTTACCACCTTAGGCACTGGGTTCAGACAGATTAAGTCATTTAAGCATCATGACAACAGCAGGTGCTATTAACATCTTTATTTTACGGATGAGGAACTCTAGTCTTATTGCTCAAGTCAATAGTTCCCAAACTTTGGTGTGTATGAGAATCACCTAGATGATTACTAAAGAATATGGAGCCTAGACTTCTTGAAATAGAGGCAGGTCTGGGCCTTTGTATTTTTACTGATCTCCCCAGGTGCTTCTGAATGCCACCAAAGTTATAGAAGCACCAGCTTAAGTACCTTGCCTAAAATGATAAATGACACAGCTGATATTTAAACCCTAGTCATGAGATGCCAATAATGTATGCTCTTAACCAACATGCTATATAGTCTCCAACAGTATTAGAAAGTAAAGGCATGGCAGAAATCGGTCCATAGTGGAAGGATGTGTGGTTAAAGTTGACGAATTCTGAGATGCCTGCCAACTGTCGAGTCGACCAATCCTGCGAGCCTAGCCACACACCTCTCCAGCTTACAATACAATGAAATGAACGTTGAATACTGGGCTGCCCTTACGCACTGGGCATTCCAGTATTTGCACTATTAAGAGTCTAAAATGAAGCTAAACATTAATGGTTTAACAGGGAAACCATCCACTTTGCTGCTCTTATTCTAGATCTGTTTTTTTTTCTCCCTTAAACCAGATAGTTCAGCCCTGAACCTCGCCAACAACTACTGTCCCCATGAGAGACACTGATAGCAACTACAGATGTAGTTAAGTTTTTGTCTTTCTGGCCCATGAGGATTTTTTTCCTGTGTGTGGAGTAGAAAACGATTTTCAGTTTGTGAGAAGATTCTGAAAAAGCTCTGACTTGCATTTACGGACATATGGCTATAGCACCCCCTGCTGGTGACTGATGGGATTAACATTTGTGCGATGCGGACCTCAGAATCCACAGTTCCTAGAGCCATTTCAATTTATTGGTGAGACGTAAAAACAATGCTACCTCAACTTGTCTTATCCGATCTTTAAACCGCTGTCAGGTTTTCTCTGAGGCTCTAAATCCTCAAATTTCACTGGGCTATTGATAATTTTTATGACCTGTTGGTAATTTGTTCATTCATTCAACAAATATTTATTGAGTGTCCACTCTAGCTGAAGATGTTGTAGTTGTCCGTGATGTAGGTGTGAACCACACAAAACTTCCTCCCTCATGGGTTAACATGTGGGGAGAGAGAGACATAGAGACAAAGAGAAGACAAAGGCAGGTGCATATATAGTAAATCTGGTAATGATAAACATTATGGGGAATGAAAAAAGAAACAACATGACAGAAAAAGCATATGCAGGTGAGGGTTGGGAGAGTCTCTTTTTTATAGGTTTATCTGAATTTTGTGGTTTCTCTTCCCACCGTTTGAGAGAGTACACTAAATACAAACAAAAAGAGAGATATCTGATTCATAACACAGCTACTTTAGGAAAATGCACAAACTACTGCTCCATGACTTTGTTTCTAGTGCGAAGAGCTTCAGGTTCTCCTGCAGCAATGAGAATAGTAAAAAGTCTCTCAAAGGAGTCAAAGCACAAAGGGGAGGCAGTGCTAGGCAACCCACACCTGAGGGATGCAGTGGGGGGCATCTTTGCCTTGCATCAGAACCACATCTGAGGTGGTTTTTGAGATCAAACTGCTTTTATTTATTTCCTTTTTAAACATCTGAATTATCTGTCACTTATAAAGCTAGTGGAATAGAGTGCTACAACAATGATACAAGGTCACAGCTGTTGGCACATTGCATTTCAAAATCTGAAAGCATGTTATTATGAGACGGTATTTAACATGAGCACATCTGTGCAATGGAGAGGGAGGGCCTTGAGCTTCGTTTCTGTTTCTGGCCCCTGTCCGGAGACCCCCCTGGGTGACTATGGCCTCACATTATCCATCTCTGCTGGTCAGAGCACAGAGAGACCACTTGTATGGAGCTCATATGAGCTGAATCTCAAAGTAATGGGATGAATAATTTCGATTTCCAGTTATATTGAACCAGGAAAGGGAAAAAAACATAGTTGACTCTATTAAATAGCGTATGTCAGTAGGAAAAGTGTATGTCAGTAGGAAGATGGGAAACACTGCTAGGGCATGGATTGCCTTTTATTCCTCTGTTTCTTCTCCCCATGTGTGCCACCCCCAAGGTCAGCCCCAACTCTGACTCGATCAAGGCTCCTGCCTTCTCAACATCTACACCCGGGCTGCTCTACATGTTCAAGAAAAATCACATGATTTTGTGGGATTGGGAATGTGACAGATTCAAAATAGCCTGGAAAATGGTCCTCAAAATAGCCTCGAAGGTTCTCAGGGTGTTTCTAGTCAGTTCTGATTCCTATTTTTGACCTTGGCTCCCCTCCTTGACTGCTGATGTCATCACACCTTATCACAGCCTTCCATCTCAGGAGAAGAGCTACCTTTGTATCACAGGCAGAAAATAGAGAGACACTACCTGGTTGCTATTTCTTAATCTTTCTGACACGTGCAGCACCTGCAAATATTATGAGCATCTGCGGGATTCTTCCTCGTCCCCTCGTCCTCTCTTCCTCTGGAGGCAGAGCTGTCCTGGGATGACCTTCGCACATGGTCCCTGACATGGACGTGTCATTCACACACCCAGCTGTCCATCTTCTGCCTGCCGCCTTTCCCAGGCCCTGTGTATTACAATAAATGATGGGCTTTGGAGTTAGAGGGAAGCAATCCTGGACAAGTTGTAGAGTTTCTCTGAAACTCAGTTTCCAAATTTGACAAGTGGAGATCAGGGTACCTCTCCCACAGGGTTTTCGTAAGGATTAAATGACCTAATATGCAAGACCCTTGGATCACTGCAAGCATCAGGAAAAAAACAAGAGCTTTTAGTATTGCTTGTAATTACTCCTACTGCAGCATCCTAGCCATTTCAAAACGTGTTTACAAACATTTCGAATTTTATCTTACCAAAGCTTATAATAGAAGCAGGACGGATCTTGAAATGCAAACAAAATAAAGAAGTTGCTCTCTCAAGGTCACAGAAATAGGTTGGTGGTGAAATTGGGACTGGAAATTAGATTTTTTTGAATCCTCTTTCAGTGTTTGTGCACCTACATTTACTGCCTCTTTTAGTAGCTGATTCCTTATGGGAGGCGTGCTACTGTCTGTGAATTTTGGACTCATTTGAACTTAGGAGCAAATGAGATGCTATTGTTACAAAATAAAACTTGTATCTCTCTGTGCAGATATCACTCGTGTTTTCCTTTGTATGGCAGGTTCCTTGCAAGTTTGATGTTCTTTATATATGCAAAGTGGTACAGGCATTAATTGTATTACCTGCAGCAAAGAGTACAGCTGTGTGAGGTTAATGAAACTGCCATAGATTTTACAAAATGCTTTGTGAATAAAACTCCAAACACTTATGACAAAGACTGTATAACATATGGCTTAGCATCCATTTACACTTGGAAATGTACAGCATCCAGGGGGAGGAAGTATGTTTTGTGTTTTGTTTTTTTGTTTTTGCTTTAGTAGTTTTTTTTTTTTTTTTAATAGGCTTGTGGTTTAAGAGAAATTTCGAGGAGTCAATTAGTTAAGTTGGCTGTTTTCAAGAATATACTTAGGTCACTTGAGTTTCAAGATGCTTTACAGCTTATGTAAACAACTTCCATCAGTATAAAATCACTTTATGGGAATGGTTTCTTTATTCCATTTGGCAGGGAAATCACTTTATTTTTTGAAGTATTAAAATAAGAACAAATGTAGTAGATGAAGAATCAGGAATATATGAGGAGGTGCTGGCATAAATGAAGATGGGGAAAACAAAGTTCTTGCAGGAATTGTCAGGACCAAAGTACTCATTCTCCTAATTGCTGGGAATGTTGGAATTGCTGAGGAGGAAAAAAAATGCCTCATTTGAGATCATGTCTGATGCCAGGGACAGCCCCCCATCCAATGGGATTGTAGAAACGTCTGGTCTTCTTGCCCCAACTGCAAATGGTTCAGAAGGGTGTCAGAGAAAAACAGTACCAGACACTTGTTAAAGGTGGCGAGACATATTTTATTCACACTACTGCCCTAGGAGAGACTCTACTATGAACTAAGCTCAGCTCCAAGACAAAATGTAACTGAGATTTTTAAAGGGAAAACAGAGAGAAAAACAGAGGTTGGAGGAAGTGAAAAGGTCGGGCGGGGGTGGGGGACAAAAAATTGACCAAGGGCCTACTTGGAAATGGAAATTACAGAAGGGGAGTAAATAGGAAATTACTGAAAATGGCTTGGCAACGTGGGTCGGGACAATGTGCATCGTATGGCTTGTCAGCACTGCATTTTGTTATGCAAAGGATCAGCACAGGGTCACGGCCTAGTACAGGTGGAAGCGAGGCCAAAGCTTGGACGAGTCTCTTGGCAAGTGTTCATGCAGGTCCTTTGTGCCGTGTGGGAGCTCACAATTCACAAGGTCATACATTTTTCAGAACTTTCTTGTAGGGCTGAATGGGCATCTACTGAGACTGTAGTGGGGCATGACTTCTCCCTCTGTGCAGTTTGGCCTCTATTCACTCTCCTTTCTTCCACAGAGATGGATCCTAACATCCCTAATAAATGTCCTACATGCTAACCTCCATTCCTTTCGGGGTATCCAACCTCTAGCAATGTGCTTCTTACAACAACAGTCTCTAGGCAGTTTCTAAATCTGAAAAAGATGATTTTTTTTTAATTTTTAAAAGCTTATTTATTTTGAGAGAGAGAATGAGAGAGTGACACGAGCAGGGAAGTGGCAGAGAGAGAGAGAGAGAGAATCCAGGCGCCCGGGTGGCTCAGTCGGTTAAAGGTCCCACTTGGGCTCAGGTCATGATCTCATGGTCTGTGAGTTCAAGCCCTGCGTCGGGCTCTGTGCTGACAGCTCAGAGCCTGGAGCCTGCTTTAGATTCTGTGTCTCCCTCTGTCTCTACTCCTCCCCTGCTTACACTGTGTCTCTCTCTCAAAAAATAAATAAACTTTAAAAAATTAAAAAAAAAAAAAGAATCCAAAGCAGGCTCCTTGCTGTCAGTGCAGAGGCCAATATGGGGCTCGAACCCACAAACTGTGAGATCATGACCTAAGGCCAAACCAAGAATCGGATGCTCAATCAACTGAGCTATACAGGCGCCCTGAAAAAGATGATTTTCTACTCTCCCCAAAGACATCTTGTGATGTAAGTCAATCATCATTATAGCCTCAGAATATGTACCAGCTAAAGGATTGTGGCACTTCATTTTAGCTAAAAAGATATGATTCATTTTGGCTAACATGTTTTGAAGTCATCTGTATGTGGATTTCTTCACATTCTACATTTGAGTTTTTGTTTTTGTTTTTGTTTTTGTTTTTTTTGCTATAATGGTCTATAATATCCCTAAATAACTGAAATGCATCATTGGTTCAAGGGTGGCCCACTTAACCATAAATATAAAGAGACATCACAACATAAATGCTACAGCTCAAACATTATGAATACAAATATATTATATTTTAAGTACAGAATTAATTGGATGACCACAGCAAGTAAATCTGACATAATGCTTTTACACAAGTGGTCAAAAGAGTGTCAGCAAGAACTGTGTGTATGAAAACTGGATTTAATTAGACCAGTGATCCATCCACCTCTACTCCTTGGACTCTGTATTGACAGTTTGTCAAATAATGTCATGAAACCATTGAAGCTATTGCATAAGTTTCAAACAAAGCAATGATCTAGCAAGTCAACCAAGTTGTTTTTTCAAGAATAAGCGAAAAGTATTGCTTTGTTGCACAAAATTAATGAATTTAGTTGTTAAACGTAGAGAAGGATCCAAAGTTTTAGTCCTTGAACAAGATTCATACTATTGCCAAAAAAATTTAAAACCCAGTACAAAATTGCGAATAAACATTAGCGTCAGGAAGAAGCAGAAGCAATTGTCAAAATTTATTTTATTAAATATCGCTGATGAGTATCAAATTATATAAACACATACATTGTTGAAAAGTAGTCTCTCAGATAACCGTATGGTGGGACAAATCCTTGATATGCAGGGAGGAAATGAGTTCCTGGTTCATATGTGAGACACACGTGAGAAGTAAGAATCCTACCAGATTCTGCTTTCTTTTTTTTTTTTTATTTAAAAAAAGTTTTTTTTAAGTTTATTGTTTTATTTTGAGAGAAAGCAAGCATGAGCAGGGGAGGGGCGAGATAGAGAATCCCAAGCAGGTTCCACACTGTCAGCACAGAGCCTAATGTGGGACTTGATCTCACCAACCAGGAGATCATGACCTGAGCGGAAATCAAGAGTTGGATGCTTCACTCACGGAGCCACTCAGGTGCCCTGATTCTGCTTTCTTTATTATGAAAACCAAAACTCTCAGAAGAGTTGTGGTTTGATTTTTGTAATGATAACTTTGTTTCAACATAGTGAAGCCTAGAAAAAGTGTGCTGCTGTTAACACTGAAGAAATATCATTTATATCAAGGCAACAATGAAGTCCATTGCTGTTTGAAGGCAGCTATACATATAACTACTACAAAGTTTATAATATACACATATTATATATATGCATGTACATAGTATATATTAATATAATAATTATATATAATATTATTCAGCCATAAAAAAGAAGGAAATCCTGTCATTTGCAACAACATGAATGGATCATGAAGGCAATATGCCAAGTGCAAGAAGTCAGAAAGACAAATACTGTATGATCTCACTGACATGTGGAATCTAAAAACATCAAACTCAGAGAATGAGTAGAATGTTAGTTGCTGAGGGACCGGGAAAATGAGGAGATGTTGGTCAAAAGGGTATGAACTTTCAGATAGAAGGTATGTGTCCAGGACCTATGGTGCAGCCTGATGACTATAGGTAACAGTATTATATTGAATACTTGAAGGTTGCTTTGAAAGTAGAGCTTTAAGATTCTCATCATAGCGAGAAAACAACAACAAATTGGTACTTATGTGAAGGGTGTGTTAACTAACCATAGTCTGGTAAACATTTAGCAATATGTGCATGTCCCCAGTAATCACATTATGCACCTTAAACTCACAGGATGTTACATATAAATTATATCTCAGTAAAACTGGAAGACAGTTGAAGTACACAGATATTATGGATGTCCACTATAGTAATACCAATCCTAGAGAGTTTGGGTGGATTAAAGTCCAGATTTTCTGAATAATTTAACAGCTTTAATAAACACCAGAAGTATTTTTAAAATAGCCAACTTCTTTTTTTTAAACTTTTTTTTTAAATTTTTTTGATGTTTATTTATTTTTGAGAGAGACAGAGACAGAATGCGAGTGGGTTGGGGCAGAGGGAGAGGGAGGCACAGAATCTGAAGCAGGCTGCAGGCTCCGAGCTGTCAGCACAGAACCTGATGCGGGGCTTGAACTCACAAGCTGTGAGATCATGACCTGAGCCGAAGTCAGATGTTCAACCGACTGAACCACCCAGGCGCCCCTAAAATAGCCAACTTCTATATAAGTTGTACAAAATATTTTTTAATGTTAATTTATTTTTGGTTATCACCATAAATTATGCAGAGATGCTAGAGTTCATTATCTATTTTTATTAGAATTTATGCTTGTGTCACAAATAAAATCAGAACATGATTCCATGGAGGTATACGATAGTTAAAAGGCTTAGAAGATTTCGAGATGTGAAAAAATTAATGTGGAGTTAAGCTGTGTTTCCCGTTTTGGTTTTTACTATGCACAAATGAAATATTAATGATAGCAAAGCTAAAGGATGGAATGAGCAGCTCCAAACTGAACCTGTTTTATTGGTTAAAGTTCAGAATACCCTTAGAAGATAAGATACCTTTGCTTCCATTCCGAAGATGGTAAAATAAATAGAGGCAATGATTGTCGTGAAATTACATGGTAGTTGGGTCAGGAACAGATCTATGCATTTTGGGTCTCAGAATTTTTTTTTTTTGTAACAATATTATACTTGTGTTACAAGTACCACAGGAATTGAGGAACTAAACCACAGCTGATTTAGTATTTTCACATGCTATTTAGGTTTTCTTAAAAGAAGGGGGGGCACCATTTTCAGTGGTGAAAATTCTTTCAGCCTGAACTGGTGGTTTATGAATGGGCAGCTGGTTCAAAGGCAAGAGAAGGCAAGGCAGGGTGCCTGGGTGGCTCAGTCGGTTGAGTGTCTGACTTTGGCTCAGGTCATGATTTCACAGTTTGTGGTTTTGAGCCCCGCATCGGGTTCTGTGCTGACAGCTCAGAGCCTGGAGCCTGCTTCACATTCTGTGTCTTCCTTTCTCTCTCTCCCCTTCCCCTGCTCACACTCTGTCAATCTCTCTCTTGAAAAATAAATAAACATTAAAAAAAAAAGGCAAGAGAAAGCAAAGCTACCAATAAACCAGAGCATCAAAGTCCATGGCTATTCTGCCAGCAGGATGTCTTAATGTTATTGTTATCTACATAGAAACTCATATTGAGCTTCATGTAACTAATGCCAATTTAATTTTGCAATAGTTAAAATTTTCTTATTAAAAAAGTAAGGTCCAAAGAATAAATCCAAGACAAAATGAAACAAATGTGACACCTTTTTTTTCACAAGATAACTGATGTTAAAGGTGTAGGCTTTATTGTATATGTGTGAACATGTTTTTATGAACATAGGATATTTAAACATGAGATATTAGATATAATAACCTTAACCTGCATTCTTCATTTATCACTATGTTGTGAATGCCTCTTCCTTACTAGTGAATACTCTTCTACATTTTCTTTTCTTTCAAAAATATTAACAACTTTCTTTTTTATATGATAGATAAGACAGCTAAAGGAATAGCTAAAAGTATCATACAATTAGATTTTAGAGAAAGAAAATTACAGCATTTTTAAGAAGAACTAATTTAGATATTTAACCTGAAGTTAGTAATGCATCAACACTAGAATTTATCTTGTCTATACTCAATCAGTGTTAGATATTCAACAATGGGAAAGTAAAATGAAAATTTATATTTCTGTGAGTACATGATTGTGTATGCCTCTGTGTATATGTGTGTGTGTATATTTATGTATGAAGGTTAGCTTAAGAATTTAAGGAAAACATCTCTTTGCATAGTATGAAGTTCAGAAGAATATTTGTCAGGTGTCCTCATTGCCATAGAAATATTTCGACCAGTAGAGAGGAATTCTTAGAAGAAATAGATTATAGGGTGGGGCACCAGATGCTGAGAAATCCCCTATTACTAGAAGAAAATATCTTTGGGGGTACACATAGCCCAGCTGGAGAAGCAGGCATGAGGAGAAAAGGCAGAAAGTAATAGAGTAAGTGTACCTCTTTTGCTTATGTAGCTTTACAATAAATCTGCTGTACTGGTGAGGAGGGAAAAACTCTTTTGGTTCTCTCTACCTCAGGTTTTGTGGCTGGACCCCTGTAGATTAGACTGACAAAGACAGAGTAATGAAAGAAAACAAACAAACAGAGGTTTATTAACCTTTGCATCCTTCATAGGCATGGAAGTGCTAAGGGATGAGTAACTTAAAGCGATGGTTAGAACTTAGGCGTATATAGCATTTTAACAAAAGAACAATCATCTTTTAGAAAAGTGACATAACAAAGGGAGAGAACTTTGAGCTTCTAGGGGTGGCAAACAATGGGAAGGCAAACATACGGGGAAACTAATGGTAGATAAGGGATAGTTTATCAAAGTTTGTTATGTGGAATCCTCTGGTGCCATATCTGGGCTGGGAAGGGTCTAGACTCATCTCTGGTGATTAACGTCTGTCAGTCCTGGTAGAGAGGGAAGAGGAAGACATCTTCACAAATTTGCGTTCTGATCTTAGGCAGATAGATGGAGGGCAGAGAGCGTTTCTTTTATCTTCTTGTCAATTGCTGTCAGCTCAAAGTAATCCTTATGCCAAAGGGTCATATTTGGGGGTGACATATTCTGCTACACTCAATACCATTCTACAAGTTAGTACACATTGCTTGTACATCTGCAGTCCTAGTTAAAAATAGGTTGAAGTAAAACCCCCTTTAAAATACTACATAAGTTCATTGAGCCGAAAGTAAAGACAAATTCATTCCTTTTTCAGACTCTTGATTTTAAATTTTGGTTCATCAAAAAATTTAGTAGGCTCTCCACAAATGCAATTTATACATTATAATATGAGCCTGGTATCATCATTTTTGATATCATGACACAGCTTCAGTTTCCCGAGTTGCACATTCAAGCCACATTTAATGCTGTGTATTTGCCTATATCATAAGTTTTATCTTTGAAGATCCCTTCCTTGATATTAAGAAACATTTTACTGACTGTATACGACATAATCAGAAATTTGGCATGAAAGAAAATGAAAAAAGGCTGAATAATAGTGTAATATGCTGATAATGAGGTGAAGTGTCGCATAATTATTGCCTAATAAGAAGATTTCACAGACCACTGACAGAGACAAGGGTTAATTCTGTGAAGGAGATAGTTAATGAAAAAGGCATACTAGGATTATTCAAATAGGATAATAACAACATATTTATAATCTAGTTTTCATTTTCATAATACTGTCAAGAGTGGTATCAAATGCCAAGTTGTTAACCAATATCACCAGCTAAATATGTACATGTTTTGGATTTATAATTAAATCATTCAGGAGTTCAATAACACAGAATATATCAACATAAATTATTGCATAGGAGGCAAAGACAGTTGCTAATCAAATAATTCTTAAGTACTTCTGCTAGTTCTTCAAATTGGGTTTTACAATCACCTCATCGTTTGTGTTAAAATTTCTAATTCCTTTTCACCAAATGTTCCATCGTTTGCTGCTGCTAAAGTTTTACTGTTGTAAGGGTGCCTGGTTATTGTAGGTGGCTCAGTTGGTTAAGCACCTGACTTTGGCTTGGGTCATGATCTTACAGTTGGGTTTGAGGGTTTGAGCCCTGTGTCCATCTCTGTGCTGACAGCTCAGAACCTGAAGCCTGCTTTGGATTCTGTGTCTCTCTTGCTCTCTCTGACCCTCCCCTACTCCTCTTCTGTCTGTCTGTCTGTCTGTCTGTCTCTCTCTCTCTCTCAAAAATAATAAATAAGCATTAAGAAAATTTTTAAAAAGTCTTAATGTTAAATAAACTCCACTTCCTCTTGCTGAATTGCAAAATCATCAGCATCAACTTCATTAATCCTACAAATATTTATTGAGCCCCTATTAGGAGCCAGATAGTGTTCTAAATGCTGGGGTTACAAACTTACGAGGTTAAGTGTTGTTTGTTTTGTGAAAAGTATAAGCGTAAGTTCTATTTTAATAAATCTATAAACAAGTTTACTCTTATATCACAGAGCTCATTAAGGGTTTAAAGGGGTCACACATTGTTTCATGCAGCCGGTTGCATGGAAGTTTGGAGAGAGTTATGGGGTGCCTGGGTGGCTCAGTGGGTTGAGCATCTGACTTCAGCTCAGGTCATGAGCTCACAGTTCGTGAGTTCGAGCCCCGCGTCAGGCTCTGTGCTGACAGCTCAGAGCCTGGAGCCTGCTTCACATTCTGTGTCTCCCTCTCTCTCTGCCCCTCCCCTGCTCATGCTCTGTCTCTCTCTGTCTCAAGAATAAATAAAACATTAAAAAAATTAAAAAAAAAAGAAAGTTTGGAATTTCTTTTAAAAAAAAAGAAAGTTTGGCAGATTGGTCTAGCTAGTCAGTTTGTAATCAAGTATTCCCCAATAAAGGGAAGATATCTGGTTTTTTTTTTTTTTTTAATTTTTTTTTTCAACGTTTTTATTTATTTTTGGGACAGAGAGAGACAGAGCATGAACGGGGGAGGGGCAGAGAGAGAGGGAGACACAGAATCAGAAACAGGCTCCAGGCTCTGAGCCATCAGCCCAGAGCCTGACGCGGGGCTCGAACTCACGGACCGCGAGATCGTGACCTGGCTGAAGTCGGACGCTCAACCGACTGCGCCACCCAGGCGCCCCGGAAGATATCTGTTTTATCTATAATATCGAGACATGGTTCTTTCAGTTTTTCCGGGCTCTCCTCTGCACTCCTTCTCCATCCCAAATCCAACGTGTCCTATATGATTGAGGGCTCAACTTAGTCTTACTGTTTTCTTCATTTTGCTTCATTACCATCTCATTTTAATTGGTGAGTTCACCTAGGGTCTATAGCTTCCACAAGACTGAAAATAAATCAGTGCAGGCAGTTTTAATCCTGAAATTTTTGGCTGAACCTAACATTATA
This sequence comes from Prionailurus bengalensis, assembly GCF_016509475.1. Lineage (NCBI taxonomy): Eukaryota > Metazoa > Chordata > Mammalia > Carnivora > Felidae > Prionailurus > Prionailurus bengalensis. Next base: position 118,985,988 of record NC_057350.1, read on the forward strand.
CAAGACACAGTTGTACCCTCTTTCTGGGTCAGATCAGTCTTTCCTTTTGTCTGTACAGTTTCTACTTTTCCCAGAGCTAAAGAAGCCAATATAAATTCTCTTTACTTAAACATCTTTACTGCAACAGAGAGAAATACGTATCTTTACTTCATACATAGGGTTGTATGTAACAACGGAAGAAACAGAATATGTACTTATGTCTGCTAATAAGGCTTTGTGCTTTCATGACATACTTGGATTCTCAAAACGAATCTCATTATTTATTTTTGGGAAGTGCAGCTCTGAATTGTTCAAACAAATCAGTGAGTTGATTGTATACTCAGGTGACTGATTACGGAGAACGTGTGGAGTATTTATTTGGTTGGGGAATTTTTGATGCCAAGCTGTTTTGAGGGTTTTATAACAAAGCGCTGCCATGTAATGAAAAGAACCAGATAGACTGAGGCGTAAGCCTCCATCCTTTGGCCTCTCTTGTGTCACTTAACATCTGTGTGACCATATGCATATTATTTAGTCTTTTTGGTTCCTTATAGACTCATTCACATATCATGAGATTATGTTGTCCTGAACTGAAGTGATATCTTGAAGTCCTTTCTGATCCTCGCTGCTCTGATTCGATATCTTTCGAGTGGTAAAATTACAATAAGATCGAGAAGGTTAAACATGGATTCCAGTGTTAAAGAGAGGAGGAAATGGATGTTTTATTAGGTTCTAATGGATAGGCTGCTTTATTATGCTGAGAAAGTGGATTTCTTTAATTCTAAACCTTTGTTCTGTAAATTTGTCTAACTAGCTACTAGTTAAATAGGTCTGTAGTGCATTACACACTTCCAAATAAATTTTAAATGTGAGCCTGATATGTGTGGTTTTTTTTCCCACGTTTCGTCAGGGTGCAGAAATCTGGATCATATAATCCCTGGAGATACTTTTCGAGCTCCTTTAGTCTCTGAATCTATGTCAGAAAATAAGAGCCAAATCCATTTAATTTTTCATATCCGAAAGAGTTCATTGTACTGAGGCCTTCACAGGCCTGGAGACTTTATTCACTAATTCCACCCTGCTCTACTTACGTGCCTCTTACTTATATTTGATCTGAAATGATTTTAGGCATAAGTTTGTTCTGTCATAGAATAGTTATCCCTCGACTCTATTATTATATTGGAATCAAATAAAATGTATATACCAAACCAAAAATACATTGTGCATGGGTACAAGTTAAAGTGATCTGGCATGGGGGAAGGAGATTGGGGGGACGTTGCAAATCCATGTGACTTTTTTTGTGAAGCATTTTATTCTCGGTTTTGGATGTACAGATCCATAATATGTGAAATCAATGATGATACATTTCTATTTACAAATTTGGGGATCATCTAATCACTCTTGGAGTTTAGAGTTTACTTTAACTGTGACATAATGGATGTAAAGGATTGACTGCTTCTGTGTTAAAACATTCAGCGTTTCCTGAAAGTTACAGAAGTGAGGAAGGCTTTCTCTTGAATACCAACACAGTGCATAGTAATGGTGATTTTCTTACTCAAACTCCTTGGACATTAGTGTTTTTTCTTCTGTAAAATGATGTCTTACTGATAAACTAAACTTGAATTTAAGTTATTAAATTGATTTATAATAACTATTGTAATTGGGGTGCCTGGGTGGCTCAGTTGGTTAAGTGTCTGACTCTTGGTTTTGGCTCAGGGCATGATCTCAACAGTTTCCTGAGTTTGAGCCCCACATCTGGCTCCAAGCACATTGCAGAGCCTGCTTGGGATTCTCTTTCTCTCCCTGTCTCTGTCCCTCCACCACCCACGCTATCTCTGTCTCTCTCAAAATAAATAAATAAACTTAAAAAAAATAACCATTGTAATTTCTTTTTTGATTTTGTTTTGTTTCCATGGCTTTAGTTTTTTATTTGTAAGGTTGTGTAAAACTCGCTTGAGTAGTTTCAAATACTAGTTATCTTTTATGAATTGGCAACGAATCAAAAATACAGTCACACCTGCCACTCTGGGTATTTTCTGTTTAAAAATAGGTTGTATTTATTTTACATAGCTAAATGTAGAAAAAAATGTTTTTTCAAATAAGAATGATTATAAGAATGTCCTCTAGAGGGATCCATTTTATTGCTTTATAGCCACAGGCTTGAAGTTGCCCTAATTTTTTGTTTAATACCTATTAGGATATTGAAGATTTACTGCTATGACTAGTTGGGGGCGAAGGGGTGGGGAGGGACAAAATCACCAATAAATCATGAAAGATTCAAAAATTCATGTTTGTTTGTTTTTTTTATTTTTTTTGGTAGAGATGGAAAGTTCATTTTATTCAGATAAGCATCTTTTAATATGGTATGAAACTGATGATGAAATAGACTTTCATGAAAACGAAGAAATTTCTTTTTCCTATATTAGAACTCTTAGACCCTCAGTATTAATTGGAACTTACAATGTCAGTTAAATTTTAATCTTAGTTTGATACAGTATTCCTCAACCCATAATGTCAAGTCATGAATTCTCTTTGACATTCTGAACAGATGTAACATGGTGGCAAATTATGAAATGCTACAAATTTTCATTGGTTAAAATAAAACCATTAAAGTTATAGCATAACTAAATAAAACTAAAAACATTATGTTTTAAGTATTTATGTATAGGTATTATATAATGTGTAGGTATTAAATAATTTATGAGTTCATTGTGATTTCATATTTATAATTTTGAATTCAGTTTCTTTGAGGCATTTTCTAAAACTTCCTTTAAGCCTATTATTCCTTTAAACCTATTGTACCATTTATTTTACTTATATTAATAATGTAATCACATATTATTCTAATATTAGTGATAATAAGGAAAGTAATGCTATGTTTTGTTATTTTATTATTTATTTTATTTATTTTTTATTTTTTTAAATTTATATCCAAATTAGTTAAGTGGAGCAATGATTTCAGGAGTAGATTCCTTAGTGCCCCTTACCCATTTAGCCCATCCCCCCTCCCACAACCCCTCCCATAACCCTCAGTTTGTTCTCCATATTTATGAGTCTCTTATGTTTTGCCCCCTACCTGTTTTTATATTATTTTTGTTTCCCTTCCTTTATGTTCATCTGTTTTGTCTCTTAAAGTCCTCATATGAATGAAGTCATATGATATTTGTTTTTCTGTGACTGACTAATTTCACTTAGGATAATACCCTCCAGTTCCATCCATGTAGTTGCAATTGGCAAGATTCCATCTTTTTCATTGCTGAGTAATACTCCATTATATACATCTTCTTTATCCATTCATCCATCGATGGACATCTGGGCTCTTTCCATTCTTTGGCTATTGTTGATAGTGCTGCTATAAACATGGGCGGGGGTGCACGTGTCCCTTCAAAACAGCACACCTGTATCCCGTGGATAAATGCTTAGTAGTGCAATTGCTGGGTCATAGGGTAGTTCTATTTTTAGTTTCTTGAGGAACCTCCATACTGTTTCCCAGAGTGGCTGCACCAGCTTGCATTCCCACCAACAATACAAAAGAGATCCTCTTTCTCCGCATCTTTGCCAACATCTGTTGTTGCCTGAGTTGTTAATGTTAGCCATTCTGACAGGTGTAAGGTGGTATCTCATTGTGGTTTTGATTTGTACTTCCCTGATGATGAGTGATGTTGAGCATTTTTTCATGTGTCGGTTGGCCATCTGGATGTCTTCTTTGGAAAAGTGTCTATTCCTGTCTTTTGCCCATTTCTTCACTGGATTATTTGTTTTTTGGGTGTTGAGTTTGATAAGTTCTTTACAGATTTTGGATACTAATCCTTTATCTGATATGTCATTTGCCAATATCTTCTCCCATTCTGTCCGTTGCCTTTTAGTTTTGCTGATTGTTTCCTTTGCTGTGCAGAAGCGTTTTATTTTGATGAGGTCCCAGCAGTTCGTTCTGCTTTTGTTTCCCTTGTCTCTGGAGACGTGTTGAGTAAGAAGTTGCTGTGGCCAAGATCAAAGAGGTTTTTGCCTGATTTCTCCTCAAGGATTTTGATGTCTTCCTGTCTTACACTTAGGTCTTTCATCCATTTTGAGTTTATTTTTGTGTATGGTGTAAGAAAGTGGTCCAGGTTCATTCGCTGTGCAGTTTTCCTAGCACCACTTGCTGAAGAGACTGTCTTTATTCGATTGGATATTCTTTCCTGCTTTGTCAAAGATTAGTTGGCCATACATTTGTGGGTCCATTTCTAGGTTCTCTATTCTGTTCCATTGATCTAAGTGTCTGTTCTTGTGCCAGTACCATCCTGTCTTGATGATTACGGCTTTGTAGTACAGCTTGAAGTCCGGAATAGTGATGCCTTCTTTTATTTTTGGTTTTCTTTTTCAAGATTTCTTTAGCTATTTGGGGTCTTTTCTGGTTCCATACAAATTTTAGGATTATTTGTTCTAGCTCTGTCAAGAATGCTGGTGTTACTTTGATAGGGATTGCATTGAATATGTAGATTGTTTTGGGTAGTATCGATGTTTTAACAATATTTGTTCTTCCTATCCAGGAGCCTGGAATCTTTTTCCATTTTTTGTTTTTGTGCCTTCTTCAATTTTTTTCATAAGCTTTCTATAGTTTTCAGTGTATAGATTTTTCACCTCTTTGGTTAGATTTATTCCTAGGTATTTTATGGGTTTTGGTGTAACTGGAAATGGGTTCGATTCCTTGATTTCTCTTTCTGTCACTTCATTGTTGGTGTATAAAAATGCAACTGATATCTGTGCATTGATTTTATATCCTGCAACTTGGCTGAATTCATGACTCAGTTCTAGCAGTTTTTTGGTGGAATCTTTTGGGGTTTCCATATAGACTATCATGTCATCTGCAAAGAGTGAAAGTTTGACCTCCTCCTGGCCAATTCGGATGCCTTTTATTTCTTCTTGTTGTCTGATTGCAGAGGCTAAGACTTCCAATATTATGTTGAATAACAATGGCGAGAGTGGACATCCCTGTGTTGTTCCTGACCTTAGGGGGAAAGCTGTCAGTTTTTCCCCATTGAGGATGATATTAGCATTGGGTCATTCATATATGGCTTATGATCTTGAGGTATGTTCCTTCTATCCCTACTTTCTTGAGGGTTTTTTATCAAGAAAGGATGCTGTATTTTGTCAAATGCTTTCTCTGCATCTATTGAGAGGATCATATGGCTCTTGTCCTTTCTTTTATTGATGTGATGAATCACGTTGATTGTTTTGTGGATATTGAACCAGCCCTGCATCCCAGGTATAGATCCCACTTGGTCGTGGTGAGTAATTTTTTTAATGTGTTGTTGGATCCGGTTGGCTAATATCTTGTGGAGGATTTTTGCATCCATGTTCATCAGGGAAATTGGTCTATGGTTCTCCTTTTTAGTGGGGTCTCTGTCTGGTTTTGGAATCAAGGTAATGCTGGCTTCATAGAAAGAGTTTGGAAGTTTTCCTTCCATTTCTGTTTTTTGGAATAGCTTCAAGAGAATAGGTGTTAACTCTTCCTTAAATGTTTGGTAGAATTCCCCTGGAAAGCCATCTGGCCCTGGACTCTTGTTTTTGGCAGATTTTTGATTTCTAATTCAATTTCCTTACTGGTTCTGGGTCTGTTCAAATTTTCTATTTCTGTTTCAGTTTTGGTAGTGTGTATGTTTCTAGGAATTTGTCCATTTCTCCCAGATTGCCCATTTTATTGGTATATAATTTCCCATAATATTCCCTTATTATTGTTTTTATTTCTGCTGTGTTGGTTGTGATCTCTCCTCTTTCATTCTTGATTTTATTTATTTGGGTCCTTTCCTTATTTCTTTTGGATCAAACTGGCTAGTGGTTTATCAATTTTGTTAATTCTTTCAAAGAACAAGCTTCTGGTTTCATTGATCTGTTCGACTGTTTTTTTGGTTTTGATAGCATTAATTTCTGCTCCAATCTTCATTATTTCATGTCTTCTGCTGGTTTTGGGTTTTATTTGCTGTTCTTTTCTCAGCTTTTTAAGGTGTAAGATTAGGATGTGTATCCGAGATCTTTCTTCCTTCTTTAGGAAGGCCTGGATTGCTATATACTTTCCTCTTATGACCACCTTTGCTGTGTCCCAGAGGTTTTGGGTGGTGGTGTTATCATTTTCATTGACTTCCATATACTTTTTAATTTCCTCTTTAACTGCTTGGTTAGCCCATTCATTGTTTAGGAGGATGTTTTTCAGTCTCCAAGTATTTGTTACCTTTCCAAATTTTTTCTTGTGATTGATTTCGAGTTTCATAACGTTGTGGTCTGAAAATATGCACGGTATGATCTCAATCTTTTTGTACTTGTTGAGGGCTGATTTGTGTGCCAGTATGTGGCCTATTCTGGAGAGCATTCCATGTGCACTGGAGAAGAATGTATATTCTGCTGCTTTAGGATGAAATGTTCTGAATATATCTGTTAAGTCCATCTGGTCCAATGTATCTTTCAAAGCCAGTTTCTTTCTTGATTTTTTGATTAGATGATCTGTCCATTGCTGTGAGTGAGGTGTTGAAATCTCCTACTACTATGGTATTACTATCGATGAGTTTCTTTATGTTTGTGGTTATCTGATTTATATATTTGAGTGCTTTCACAGTTGGTGCATAAATGTTTCCAATTGTTAGGTCTTCTTGGTGGATAGACCCCTTGATTATGATATAATGCCCTTCTGCATCTCTTGATACAGTCTTTATTTTAAAGTCTAGATTGTCTGATGTAACTATGGCTACTACAGCTTTATTTTGTTGACTATTAGCATGGTAGATAGTTATCCATCCCCTATTTTCTTTTTAAAAAAAATTTTTTTTAACGTTTATTTATTTTTGAGACAGAGAGAGACAGAGCATGAACAGGGGAGGGGCAGAGAGAGAGGGAGACAGAGAATCTGAAGCAGGCTCCAGGCTCTCAGCTGTCAGCACAGAGCCTGACGAGGGGCTCGAACTCACGGACCGTGAGATCATGACCTGAGCCGAAGTCAGACGCTTAACCGACTGAGCCGCTCAGGCGCCCCATCCCCTTATTTTCAATCGGAAGGTATCTTTAGGTCTAAAGTGGGTCTCTTGTAAACAGCATATAGATGGATCTTGTTTTCTTATCCATTCTGTTACCCTACATCTTTTGATTGGAGCATTGAGTCCATTGATGTTTAGAGTGAGTACTGAAAGATATGAATTTATTGCCATCATGATGCTTGTAGAGTTGGAGTTTCTGGTGGTATTCTCTGGTCCATTCTAATCTTTGTTGCTTTTGGTGTGTATACATATTTGTACATCTTTACATTTACTTATTTATACATATTTGTACATATATTTATACAATTATTTATTTTGTATATATTTATACGATTTATACATATATGTACATATATGTATAAATTTTCATCTTTTCTCCCCTCAGAGAGTCCCCCTTACAATTTCTTTCAGGGCTGGTTTAGTGGTCATAAACTCCTTTAATTTTTGTTTGTCTGGGAAACTTTTTATCTCTCCTATTTTGAATGACACCCTTGCTGGATAAAGAATTCTTCGCTGCAGGGGCGCCTGGGTGGCGCAGTCGGTTAAGAGTCCGACTTCAGCCAGGTCACGATCTCGCGGTCCGTGAGTTCAAGCCCCGCGTCAGGCTCTGGGATGATGGCTCAGAGCCTGGAGCCTGTTTCCGATTCTGTGTCTCCCTCTCTCTCTGCCCCTCCCCCGTTCATGCTCTGTCTCTCTCTGTCCCAAAAATGAATAAACGTTGAAAAAAAAAAAAAAAGAATTCTTCGCTGCATATTTTTATGATTCAGCACATTGAATATATCCTGCCACCCCTTTCTGGCCTGCCAAGTTTCTGTGGATAGGTCTGCTGCACATGTGTCTTCCCTTGTAGGTTAGGGACTTTTTTTCCCTTGCTGCTTTCATGATTCTCTCCTTGCCTGAGTATTTTGTGAATTTGACTATGATATGCCTTGTTGATGGTAGGTTTTTGTTGAATCTAATGGGGGTCCTCTGTCCTTCCTGGATTTTGATGTTTTTGTCTTTCACCAGATTAGGAAAGTTTTCTGCTATGGTTTGTTCACATAACCCTTCTACCCCTATTTCTCTCTCTTCCTCTTCTGGGACCCCTATGATTCTGATGTTTTTCCTTTTTAATGAGTCACTGATTTCTCTAATTCTTAAATTGTGCTCTTTTGCCTTCATCTCCCTTTTTTTCTGCTTCATCTTTCTCTATAAGTTTGTCTCTATATCGCTGATTCTCTGTTCTGCCTCATCCATCCTTGCCGCCGCTGTATCTATCTGTGATTGCAGCTCCGTTATATCATTTTTTATTTCATTCGGACTAGTTTTTACTTCTTTTTTCTCTGTGGAAAGGGATTCTAATCTGTTTTCAACTCCAGCTAGTATTCTTATTATTGTGATTCTAAATTCTGGTTCATATATCTTACTTGTATCTGTGTTGGTTAAATCCCTGGCTGTGTTTCTTTGTGCTCTTTCTTTTGGGGTGAATTCCTTCTTTTTGTCATTTTGAAGAGAGAAAATGAATTAATGAGGTAGAAAAATTAAAATAAAAAAATAAAATTAAAAAAATTACACACACACACACACACATCAAATAAATGATGCTAGATCCTAGGTGTGTTTTTGTCTGGGTGTTGAAAGTGATTTGACAGATTAGAGAAAAAAAGGGGGGAAAGGAAATCATTTGAGAATTTGAAAAAAATGAATAACTTAAGTAGACTAAAATGAGATGATGGGAGAAAAATCGAATTTGAAAAAATTTACACAAAAGTAAAGAATATAGTAGAAAAAATTAAATGAAAATATTTTTAAAAAATTTTTTTCAACGTTTATTTATTTTTGGGACAGAGAGAGCCAGAGCATGAACGGGGGAGGGGCAGAGAGAGAGGGAGACACAGAATCGAAAACAGGCTCCAGGCTCTGAGCCATCAGCCCAGAGCCTGATGCGGGGCTCGAGCTCACGGACCGTGAGATCGTGACCTGGCTGAAGTCGGACGCTTAACCGACTGTGCCACCCAGGCGCCCCTAAATGAAAATATTTTTAATAAAAATTAAAAATAAAAATGATTTTTTTCTTTTTCTGTATTCAAGAAAAAGAGACAAAAAGGAGAAAAAAAGGAAATCATTTGAAAACTTGAAAAAGTGAATACACTGTAGTAGACTAAACTAAAATGTTGGGAGTAAAATAGAATTTGAAAAAATTTTCATGAAAGCAAAAAATATAGTAAAAAAATTAAAAAAATATTTTTAATACAAATTGAAAGTAAAAATGAAGTTTTTCTGCATTCAAGAAAAAGGAAAAAATGAAAAAGAAAAAAAAAAAAGGAAATCGTTTGAAAATTTGCAAAGGTGAATACACTGAAGTAGACTTAAATAAAACGATGGAAGTAAAATAGAATTTGAAAAAATTTACACAGTAGTAAAAAATATAGTAAAAAAATTAAAGAAAAATATTTTTAATAAAAATTGGAAATAAAATGATTTTTTTATTTTTCTGTATTCAAGAAAAAGAAAAGTGTAGAAGAGAAAAAAAAGAAAAGAAAGAAAATTGAATAGATGGACCTGCTAACAGATTGAAATAGGACTGAAATTACTTCGTTTTCCCCTAGAAGTCAGACTATGTAGCACTTATAGTCCATAAACTAGGTGGTGAGACTAGTGTTCTTGAAGAGCGAGATTGGCCCAGCTGGGTGGGCTCAGTGTAACATCTCCACCCTCCACTAGATGGTGCTGCTAGCCTAGTTGGGTGGAGTGTTGTGGCGCTCATAGGTGCGCATGTGCACGCGTGGGAGCTGTGAAAATGGCATCACCCAGCTACCCGGTCTCTAGTATCAGAACTCTGTTCTCCCTGGTCAGAAATCGTGCACCTGTTCTCTGTCTTCAGCTTTTGTCCACTCCCCATTTTTTCACTGTCTGTGACCACGCCCCAGGCAGTACCTCTCTCCCAAGTTTTGTCTCTGATGTGGCTGTTTTCCCTGGCCCCTTACTTCTGAAGGACTGTGGCTTTCATCGGTTCTGCCCCTCTGCAGGAAGGGTCTCACCGAGCAATGGCTGAATGAGCAATGGCCAAATGTCGGCTGCATCCAGGAATGTTTGCTGGGCCCTGCTGCTGCTGGTGCCCGGAGACTGCAGCCAGGTGCCAGCCCGCCCCAGAAAAAGTTCACAAGATAGTGTAGCAGTAGCATTTCAGGGATTATAGAAAATCACAACACACATCTGACACCAGTCTTCACCCTTAACGACCTTGTTCCAGCAGCAGCGAATGTGGCCATTTTCCGGGGTCTGCTGGGACTGGGTGGCTTCAATAGTCTCTACCAAATGTCCTTCCAGTAGTGGAACTGCTTTTCCCCGTGTGGCCCAAGAACCTCCTGCACCCCACTCTATTCCTGGGGATTCACCCTTCCCACCAGAGCACAGCCAGATATTGAGCTGTGGAGTTGCAGCCTTTGCACTCCCCTTGTTTACAGTCTTAATGGAATTTAAACCCTCTCCTTTCTCCTTTCTCCTTTTTTAGTTTAGTCCCTGCGGCTGTTTCCAATTTTCTGCTTTCTCTCCAGCTACTTTTGGGGAGGGGTGCTTTTCCTGTATTTCCCCCTCCCCGCCAGTCTCTGTCCTCTCTCTGCTCACAAAAGCACCTCCCTTCCCGCACCTTCTAGCTCCCTAAATTCACCTCTCCGTGCCATGTACCTGCTGAATCTGTGGTTCAGGTTGTACAGATTGTTGCGTTAATCTTCTAATCAGTTTTCTAGGTGTGCAGGATGGTTTAGTGTTGGTCTGGCTGTATTTCATGGACGCGAGACACGTAAAAAACTTCCATGTTGTTCCGCCATCTTGGCTTCTCCCCTAAGTTTTGTTATTTATGAATAATGGATTTTGCTGGTGAATTATATTAAAGTAGCATGTTACCCTAGTTATGTTTATCTACCTTTAAGTTTTTGATGTATGTACTAGTATACAGAATACAAGGGCTGGTTTGGAGCTCAGAAAATATAAATCCTGGAATAGTTCTTCCCTTTGGTCAAGTGTCATTGAACAAATTCCTCTTTGAAACTTAGTTTCCTGAAATGACAGGAGGGATGGAAGGAAGGGAGGAAGGAAAGAGAGAAAGAAGGAAGGAAGGATGGATGAAGGAAGGGAGGAAGGAAGGAAGGAAGGAAGGAAGGAAGGATGGATGAAGGAAGGGAGGACGGATGGATGGAAGGAAGGAAGGGGGAAAGGAGGGAAGGAAGGAAATTGTAATCCATATCTTAACTATGTCATTCTATTTTTGGAATGTTAAGAAAGATTGTGTATTCAGAAAAGCTTTGTAAACTAGAAAGAATTTCATAAGGGCAAAGCATCATTAAAAGTCATATGCACCTGTTGGAAAACATTTCTGGGCTCACGAGTGAATATTTCAAGAGGCCCTTGGGGGCGCCTGGGTGGCGCAGTAGGTTGGGCGTCCGACTTCAGCCAGGTCACGATCTCGCAGTCCGTGAGTTCGAGCCCCGCGTCGGGCTCTGGGCTGATGGCTCAGAGCCTGGAGCCTGTTTCCGATTCTGTGTCTCCCTCTCTCTCTGCCCCTCCCCCGTTCATGCTCTGTCTCTCTCTGTCCAAAAATAAATAAACGTTGAAAAAAAAAAAATTAAAAAAAAAAAAAAAAAAAAAAAAAAAAGAGGCCCTTGGCACCCATTAGCTGTCAAACAAATGACTTTTGTGAGATATTTAGATCTATGCCTTAGGTCTTTCTACTGATGTTTTCCTTTGCTATAAAGATCACTAAAAGTTTACACTTAATTTTGTTAAATTTCATGAGATTTCTCTTCATCGTAAGTGAGGTTTCCTGCAGTATTCATTCAGTACACAACAAAGATGCAGTATTATTGTTTGCACTGGGACCAGAGCTGAAGCAACTTTGAGTGAAAATAAATTGTGTGCAAATTCCACCTAAAAACTAGGAAAATAGCAACAGAATAAATTTGAATACAGTAAAAATGAAACTAATAAATATCAAACATGAAAAAGGTACAGAAAAGAAATAGATACAATTAACAAATGTTTTGGTAAAGGTTCATAAAATATATAATTACCCAGAAAATATGCTAAGAGAATATGTGAAAAAAAAATTTTAAATCACAAATACAAGTGTCAGGAATGTGAAATAAGATGTACCCATGGCTTTGGTAGAGTGTTAATCAAATGTTAAGAGAAGAATACAAGAAATATTTAAGTTTTTATTTTTATTTATTTTCACTTTTTTATTTAAACATTTGTTAATGTTTATTTTTGAGAGAGAGAGAGAGAAAGCACAAGTGGGGGAAGGCAGAGAGAGAGGGAGATAGAATCCGAAGCAGACTCCAGGCTCTGGGTTGTCAGTGCTAAGCCCGACACAGGGCTGGAACTGGTGAACCATGAGATCATGAACTGAGCTGAAGTCGGACGCTTAACCGACTGAGCAACCCAGGTGCTCCAGAAAATATTTTTAAAAATAAAAAATAGGTAAGAAATGGACAACTTCCTTTTTTTTTAATTTTTTTTAAACGTTTATTTATTTTTGAGATGGAGAGAGACACAGCATGAACGGGGGAGGGGCAGAGAGAGAGAGGGAAACACAGAATTGGAAGCAGGCTCCAGGCTCTGAGCCATCAGCCCAGAGCCCGACGTGGGGCTCGAACTCGCAGACCACAAGATCATGACCTGAGCCGAAGTCGGACGCTCAACTGACTGAGCCACCCAGGCGCCCCAGAAATGGACAACTTTCTAATGAAGTATAAAATTCCCTAAACATATGAAAATTAAATATATTATTAAAATTATAAGAATGAAAGTTTTCTAACACATTCCTAATATTTTTTTTTCTTTTTCAGTTTTCTTTTTCCCCAGTAGAATATACTATTTTACTTTTTTACTTTTTTATTTTTTACTGATTCTTCTTAATAGCCTTTTTAAAACTAGGCTTTTAAAAAAATAAATGCAATCTTCTAATGGTAATTTTTGCCTCCATTTACTTATTGCAATCAAGGACCATTTTGGAAGCTTTTCTAAGAGTTATAATCCTAGAATTTCTTAAGAGCAAATATAGTTATCACCTCTATTTTATGTATAATTTTAAGAATAAATTGTCTGCTATTTAAAAAATACTGCATCCTTGAGCTGAAGTATTAAGTTTTTGTTCCTTATCTTTCCCTTACTTGACACATAAACTTCCATAGAATTTTTGTACAAAATAATAGAATTTTTTTGAAGGTATGACTTTTCATTCTTCTTTATAAAGTAGTAGCTTATGAACTCATGTTTTTATTATTTATCTCAAAATCAAAGAGAGAGTTGATGACGTTTAGTCTCTGATAAATAGATTATAAACAATTGTGCCTCAAATTGTTCTTTAAAGAAAAGACAAAAACCCTGCTTGAGTTTGGTTTCCAAGTACATCTTTAATTATTGTGTGCATAACATTGAAATTCTCCATAGTGTTTTATTTTCTTAAATGATTCTCTCATTGTGAAATAATTCTATACAAAACATTCCAGTTCAATGTATGTTCATTATACTGTTCTTGTTCTAAACATAACTAACACTATAAAGAAAATAAAATCTCAACAAGCTTTTTTTTTAACAAGCTTTTTAAATAGGGACTGTAAATTGTTTTTGATGCCTTTGAAAGTCATATGGGAGTTGTTTTTAAAAAACATGAGTTCTCAAAAACTGAATTTTATGATGCTATTTTATTATTATAAAGTAACTCTACAAATGATTTTTGAATCTGAAAGGGGAAAAACTAATTTTGTCAAGAATCAAATATACAGATAAATTAAATGGCATCATCTTTCCTCAGCCCAAGCCCTCCTATAATTTTCCTGCATTTTTGGTCTCAGTAATTGGTATTTCTTTCACCTAATTCAAGTCATCTTACATCCATCTTGTCTCTTACATCCCTAACTCATTGATAGCCAGCTTCTCCGCAATATTTCTCAAGTCTATTCTTTCACCTCTCACTCTGAAAGCTGTCATTGGCCCCTATTCCCCACCCCCTGGCCAACTCTGTATCTGCTCTTAGCTCATGTAGGTTCACCTGGCTGTTTGAGAAGCCAGTCTTGAACACATGCATGATCTGTTGGTTGTTTGCAATTTTTACCTGCATAACTGTAACCTTGCTTTAGTTTACTAACTCCTGTTAAATTTTAAAGTAGCTAGAGTTGTAATTACAAGCTGCCTCAATTAGATATCACACAAAAGGTATCCTTTCAGGTTTTCTGGTGGATGTTTTTCCCTTAGTAGGTCTTCAGGTTGTTGTTAACTGTTTGGTCTGACCCTATGATTACCTCCAACTAATCTTTAGAATCCAAGAGACCATCCTGAGACAAAATGCTTACTTATGTTATTTTAAACATTAGCTAATCTTTAATATGTCTTCTTAATTCCTATTAGTTTACCAGTTTTCTGACCCTATATTTGCCTTATTTACTATTTTTAACACTAAATATTATACAGATTATTGGTCAGAAAGTTCCGGGCTTCACTTGAGGCTTGGCCAGGTTTTAAGACCTATTTACTCAGCTTTTTGAGACACATTTGTCAATAATAAATGAGGATAATTATATCTATGTCATGAACTCTTTGGGAAAACTTACCTGGAAAGCATATGTGAATCACCGAGCATAGTACCTGGTTCACAAAGGTACGCAATAATTATTATTTCCTTCCTACCTTCTATGTGCTGTTTTTTCCGTTTTGGCCGCTTACCAATACATTTCAACCTACTGCTGCCTGTCTCTGACCCCGTATTGCACAACTGGGAATATGTTGTTTGAAGCATATCAGATAGAGGAGAAATGAATTATAGCATAAAGCATTCCTTGACCTTTCTACCTGTACTAACCAGTGAACTCTGACAGAACTAATGGAATTTGTCTGCCCTGGAAAATTTAATAAAGTCTCAGGGTTATTTCATGTTGATGTGATTAGTCAAGCCAATGCTATTTTGGTAAATTCTCCTAACCAGTAAATGCTATTTTGGTAAATTGGTCAAACCACTGGGGAAAGGAAAGTCTGTATGGAAGACACTATAATATTTCATTAAATACATCTTGCACAGTCATAATTAACAGATATATTAAAGGTGGGAAAATTTCTCCTTAGGAATACTCTTCCAATTTGTCATTAATTGTTAATAATGTGCTTCAATAGGGAAATTATATATATATATGGAATATATATATGGAATATATATATGTGGAATATATATGCATGGAATATATATGTATGGAATATATATAAGGAATATATATATAAGAAATATATATATGTGGAATATATATGTGGAATATTTATGTATGGAATATATATATGGAATATATATATGGAATATATATGTATGGAATATATATATGGAAAAATATATATGGAATATATATATGGAAAAATATATATGGAATATATATATGGAAAAATATATACGGAATATATATGGAATATATATATGGAATATATATATATGGAAAAATATATATGGAATATATATATGGAAAAATATATATGGAATATATATAGAATATATATATATGAATATATATATGGAACATATATATGGAATACATATATATGGACCATATATATGGAATACATATATATGGACCATATATATGGAATACATATATATGGACCATATATATGGAATGTGTGTGTATATATATATATATATATATATATATATATACACACACATATATATACATATATATAGAGAACATATATATACATGGAATATATATGTAACATATATATACACGTAACATACATATATATATATACACACACATGGAATATATATATGTGCATATATATACATGGAATATATATATATGTGTATATATACATGGAATATATATATGTATATATATATACACACACACACACAGGGAACACATATATATATGAAACATATATATGGAACATATATATACATGGAACACACACACACACACACATATATATATATACATAAATATATATATGGAACACACATATATATATATGGAACATGTATATATATGGGATATATATCTATGGAACACACACATATGTATATATATGTATGTGGAATATATGTATTTGGAACATATATATCTATGGAATATATAGGTATAGAACATATAGATGGAACATAGATATGGAACATATAGATATATCCCATATATATATCTATATATCTATCTATTTATGGGATATATCTATATGGAAAAAGAAATATAAATACAAGAGTACCTGTATTTGAAATTTGAAATACAGCTTGAAAATTTGATACATGTTGACTCCAACATGGATAAAACAATTTAATTTTTCTCATAAAAATATCCCTGCATTATAGTCCCTTTCTTAGAACACATAACAAATATAACTGAATACATATGAGAGCCCTGTCTTACTTAGACATCAAGTGTGCTCAGAATCTTGTCAGAGAACAAAACCCCCTAAAGTCCAAGAATACATATTGTCTTTTTGTCCATTTAATGCTAAAACCTCCCAGTGATTGGCATGGGTCCCCGCCTTCTGACACTCTCCTGCACCTCATTATCTACAGCCAGAATGCTCATTTTATACCAGCTGCACCCTATCCTCATTAACTGTCACAGAACCCCTAGCTTCGAGGCCTCTCCTTTCAGCAGCCAGGCAGAGCCGCATTGCCTACAGCAAGGCATCACCTGCGCCTTCAGATTGAAGTAACTAGCCGGGTGCTTTGGGAGACAGGCTGCTGAGAGGGAAGCAAATAAAGGCAACTGATGAGGAAGCGGGAGAGGAGGGAGCTGGGGTCACAGAGCCCTCAGCAAGTTGGTTGTGGACATGCTTAGCAAAAGTTGCTGTTGATGTTTTCTTTGTTTTGACTCTACCCTTTTTCTTCTTTTTTACTCTTTTAGAAAGTGGTTTCTTCAAGTCACCCGGGTTCAGAAAGCCCTCAGTCCATAAAATGTTTCAAGCTTACCTTTATGAGCTATTTAAACTCTTTTTTTTTTAAGGCTACAAATTATGATCATATGGAAAGGGGTTGTTTTTCTCATTAAAAACATTTTTTTTCAAGAGGACAGAAGAAACAGCATGAAAGGAATTATTGTTGCAAACTGTAAACAATCCACCAACCTAATGTTTGCTATAAGTGGGTAAAAGACTCCGTTTTATGTTATCTTTTATCATTCTGACATGTATTTCACCTAGTTCCCCCTCCAAAAGACAAAATTTCCAAGTTTTATAAACTTACATTTATAGAATGTAAGTGGAACCTTACATTTGCTGTGGAACCTACCCATACTGCTCTTAAAGTCATAATGGATTGTGATATGAGTAGATATTTTATTTATTTATTTATTTATTCATTTATTTATTTTGAGAGAGACAGAGACAGCATGAATGGAGGAGGGGCAGAGAGGGGGAGGGGAGAGAGAGAATCCCAAGCAGGCTCTGAACTGCCAGTGCAGAGTCCGATGTGAAGCTTGAACTCGTGAAATGCGAGATTATGATCCAAGCCAAAACCAAGCAATTGAGCCACCCAGGTGCCCCAGGAGTGGATATTAAGTACAAATAGGAAGTGGACAAATGGCATAGTATTCCTTGCTACAATCTCAAAAGAAGTTGAATTTTGCCTTCAACATACATGAAAAGTTAAATAGAGTAGAACTTCTATAACGTGACTCTTCCATATGCCACAAGCTGGTTTATACTATGCATCAATGGAAAGAGTGACATATAGCAAATAGCAAGAGCTTTCAGAGTTCAACAGGCTGTGGTTTGTATTTCCTGTATGAATATGCAGGCTATGCAACCCTGGGAAAGTTAATTTGACCTTTTTGAGTCTTAATTATCTTATCTGTCAAAAGGAAGAAACAGAATGCAAACTGTGATCCAGTATCATTCATGCAAATTAAAAGTATGCACATAAAACAGTACTGTATATTAAAAAAATACATGTCTAATGAGATGGATGGAACACATTAAAATAAATGCCATTCAGAAGAGAAAGGAAATATGGCTCGGGAATGTGGAGGCAGTAAAATAAAATAGGACGCTTAGCTCATGCAGTTACCAGAGTGCGGTCAACCTCTTTCCACAGCCACCACTGTCATCACGCAATGAGCTCCCGAACAAAGTGGCACGGTGGCAGGGATGGAGATTCTGCATGGCCTCACTAACATGGACTTCCACTCACCAAGGCCAACCTGGCTACATCCACCACTGAGTGACCAGTCTGCCAGCAGCCGAGGCCAATACAGAGCCCCTGATACGGCACCATTCCCGGGATGTTCAGCCAGCTACGTGATTATGTTGAGCAGCTCTCATCATAGAAGGGCAGCATTTTGTTCTTATTGGAATAGACACTTACTGGATATTGATATACCTTCTTGGCACATAAGCTTCTGTCAAAACTTCCATTTATAAACTTGAGGATTGCCTTATTCACATTCATGTTTCCCGCGCAGCATTGTTTCAGAGCAAGAAACTCACTTCACAGGAGAGGAAGTGTTGCAGTAGGCCCACACTCCTGTAACTCACTGATGTTACTGTGTTCCCTGCCATCTACAGCCAGAATGCTCATTTTATACCAGCTGCACCCTATCCTCATTAACTGTCACAGAACCCCTAGCTTCGAGGCCTCTCCTTTCAGCAGCCAGGCAGAGCCGCATTGCCTACAGCAAGGCATCACCTTGATAGAATGGAGGAATGGACTTGTGAGGACTCAGTTATAGCGAGTGCCAGTTAGGTGGCATACTTTGAGCTCTTCCTTCCTGTGAAGCAACTGGTAGGGATGGGAGTTACATGTGTTAGATGGGGTGATTGATCCTGAATACCAGAGGGAAACTGGACTGCTCTTCCACAGTGGAGGTAAGAAGGAATATATTCGGAATACAGGAGATCCCTTAAAGTCTCTCTTAGCATTACTATGCCCTGTGATTAAAGTCGATGGAAAACTATAACTACCCAATGCAGGCAGGACTACTAGTGGCCCAGACCCTTCAGGAATGAAGTTCTGGTTCATCCCACTAGGTAAAGAACCATGACCAGTGGGGTGCTTTATAAAGGCACAAGGAATACAAAATGCATACTAAATGAAGGTAGTTATGAATATCAGCGATGACCACATGAGCAGTTATAGAAATGAAGACTGTAATTGCCATGAGCAATTTGTTATGAGTATGTGTGTGTATACATATACACATGTATACACATGTGTATACATTTCCCATTTTGTTATGAGTATGTGTGCGTATACATATACACATGTTAAGCAAATATGTTTGTCTTCTTTCCTGTCCATTCCCTTATCATGTAACATAGGATATATTGACTTTATATCTGTATTTAAATATTATTAATTTTATTTCATAGTATTTAAGTTATGGGGTATGAGAAGAGTAAACAACACTCAAGGGCTTTATTTTCTCTTCAGGGGAAGAGGTTTTAATGCTTTTTCAGTTGTACACAGGATAGTTGTATCATCTTAGGGGGAGTTATGAATATGCTATACTTTATTTGGAGATTAAGCATGGTTTAAGGAGATGCAGAGATTTCTTTTATAGATATCCCTCAGTTACCACCTGGGCTTCAAATTAATGATCAAAAACTTTCCAATCAGTAACCTCTAAGTTTATACCCACTTTAGAAACTGTCTCTAAGCTTGACTCTGCCTGTTCCTCTTCCTGTGGTCACTAGGGCCATAAGAAAGACATTCCTAAGTTTTTCTCCAAAATTATGGATGTTTCTGGAAACGTGAAAAAGCTTAAGATCCTAAATCTGGTGGAAAACAAAGGAGCTAACAGAAAGCTTTCCCCATCCTCATCACTCATATCACTTCTGTTTTGAAAGGTTCCATGGTGTTTGCTCAGAAAGGGAGATCTTTAGTTGTGGGGTATAGAGTTGTATATTTCCATGAGATCAAGCTTGCTAATTGTGTATTAAAACCTTCTCTGTTCTTACAACCTTTTAAAATGTGATTAAACCGTCAGTTATTGAGAAAATTGTATTTCAGTTTTTCCATAATGATACTAATTTTCAATTTATTCTTCTCCTTGTGTTAGTTTTTGCCTTAAAATTGAGACAATATTATTAGACACATGCACATATATAATTGCTATAGGCTTTTGGTGAATAATTCATTATATCATCTTTATCCCTAACTAGCGTCTTTAGGCAAAATGTCTGTTTGATCTTTCTTTGATATGGCTTTTGCAATTGTTATTGTTGTTAGTGTTTGGTATGCAATGTCTTCTATCCTTTAATTTCAACATTTCTCTGCTTCATATTTTATAGGAGTATGTTATAAAGGGTAAATGCCCCAGTTTTGCTTTTTAGCCAATTTTTAAATCTGTCAACCAGAATAGTTGATTTCTTTACATTTATTGCTTTACTGATACATTCAAATTCATTTCTGACATCTGCTTTTGGATTATCTAGTTGTTTTTTTTCCTTTTCTTTGTTTTGTTGTCTCTTCATTTCTATTTGTTTCTGATTTTTCTGTATTTCATTATCTCATGTAGATAAGCTTTGCTATTTTTTGTGCTGGGGACAGATTTTATTGTACTCCTTACTTTCTTAAGTGTTGTAGACCTTTAAAAGACCCAGAGTTAGGCCAGGGCATTTTCTCCTTTCCTTGCATCCAAAGTCCCAATGTCAGTGGTTTCCCAAGTGCACTTACATCTGTTAAAGAATATCTGAGATGAACTCCCAAACTATGCAATGTTCATTTATTTTTAAAGTTTATTTATTTATTTGAGAGAGATAGAGACATCATGAACAGGGAAGGGGTAGAGAGAGAGGGTTGGAGAGAGAGTCCTAAGCAGGCTCGACTGTCCCAGCTCAGAGCCTGACTCAGGGCTCTAACTCACAAAACTGCGAGATCATAACCTGAGCTGAAACCAAGAGCTAGATGCTTACCCGACTGAGCCACCCAGATGCCCTGCAGTGTTCGTTTTTATTTGTAATTGTTCACTACTACATTATGATACTAACATATTGAACAGCCTAACTTAGAAAGTAAAATATTATATTTAAAATAAATGTAAATAGATACTTTAATATTTTGTTGCAGCTCCCTAGTGGAATGTAGCGGGATATACCCAGTGTCTCAGGGTATCCACACACACACCTGACCTTAAAAGTTGATGCGTTATGTACACAATTATCTGCCAGAGAAGCTGTAAAGTGTTAGTGGGGGCTGTCATTTTCCTGTTTGCAGTCCTTTCATCTTTGACCCCTGGAGATTTATCTTCATTTTTGTTAATTCCCTGATGCATTTATATAAACAAATAAATGAACAATTCAGGATATATATTTATCCAAGATTTCTAGATCTTTTGTGTTCCCTCCGAAGTTCAAATGCCATTTTATCTGGAATATTCCTAAAAGTTGAACCACCTACTAACCTTTATATATTGTCCCCCCCCACATTCTATTTATAAAGCTGAAACTATTAAAAATATAATGAAAATATGCCCTAGAAGTAAAACACAATGGCAAAAAAAAAACCCTTTTCTACTTTTTTTTTACTGATCCTTTTGTTTTAATAATTCATATTTAACTGACTATATACCATCGATTTAATTGGAAACTTTTCTGTCAAGAGAAATAGAAATGTCAACACAGTATTCCTATAGCAATCATTTTCATCATTGTTATTACTATTGCACATATGTTGTTTTAATATAATTGAGACAAAATTGAGTAGTTCTTGAGGCAAATACAAAACATATAAATGTTTCTGGCAACAGTTTTTTAATGAACACAGGGTTCTGGTAATCTAATAATACACACTGGTAACATTTTGTCAGATGACATAAATGTTTGGGATGGTTAGCCTACTGCTGTAATACTCTGGGCTTCTCAGACATCAGAAAAGGAGAACAAAAACAAACAAGCAGATAGGGTGGGATTTTCAGAAAGATGGGTAAGGAACTCAGGAAATCTATCTTCCAAAGAGACATATATTAATCTAGTCAGAATTAGCAAAGACAGTCATCCAAAGTTTATAGACATTGACCAAAGAGCTTACAACAAATTGAGAAGCATTTATTCCACAAAATCTATGAAAACTCAATAAGAATGAGAAGTCATGGCACGGGGGATAGAGACTGCACCTGTCCCTCCAAAGCCATGCCTAGAGAAAGAACTGATTCAACTGTTTCAGCAGCTGAGTGGGTCTCACCCTCTCCCACATGTTCCTGGGGGTAGAAGAGGTATTGAGGGTGATTTGGCATCCTGAATGTTGCCATTTTCTGAAACATGCCTCAGATGGCCTAAATTAGTGGATTGTGGCAGTCAGGTGGTGGTGTCCATTTCCCCACCCCAAGCTCCTACTTCAAGAGGATCTGGGTGGAGGGATGGCAAAGGGTGAAGCCACTATTCTGGCATAGCTCTATTTTGCAAGAAAGTGTTCAAGTAGGTTCAACCAAGTGGCAGCTCCCAGCTCCCCCAGCTTCATAGTGTGGAAGACCTATTCTGGTGGATTTTGCAGCCACTGAATGTTGGGAGACCCCTTTCTCCCTAATTCTGGGCTACAGATTACTAGCAGCCAAGGTAGCAGCCAAACAGTGGCACTGGTTTCCACCCTCATGCTGCTCCCTTTCCCCCTCCACTCCTGTTCCCCAGGAAAGATCCAGTGGGCAGTCAGCGAAGAGCAGTTTTCCATTGCTGCCTTTTAGTTCTGTTCCAAGGTATAGAGTTTCCACCCAGGGGAGGGTCATAGCAAGGCTCAAAGATTAGAGCTTCCTGCCAAGGTATCTGACTTCAGGTTGTTTCAGACACTGGAGCAGTTCATGTTCCAAGGAATTATAAAAAAACAACAAAGGCTAATAGCTATGAGTGATGCCAATAGAGGAAGACCAGTTAGAAGTCTAAACAGGAGATCAGGAAAATAATTCAGGAGAATCCACTTCAAACCACGATCATTCCTAATGGTCAGAAAGCCTTCATGCAGTCTTGATGAATGACATCAGAGGCTCTCACTGTGGGAAATATAGATTCACTGACTGGTCCAGCCAGTTCAGTAAACAATTAAAATAAGCAAGCAGAAATGACAGCAAGCCTAGAGTCAAGAGATATCAGTATCACAAATGTTTAAATATATTAATTAAAAAGTCTAATTTTTCACAGAAATATTGAACGGTATTAAACAGGAAAGTGTGACAAATAAAACAGGTAATATAAACTGCCTTGGAGAATCCAATGTTGATCTTAGCAGACAAAGAGTTCAGAGCAGCTAATTAGAAATGTGTTCAAAGATCTAAAGAAAACCATTTTTAAGGAATTAACAGAAGATTTTATGACAATAGCTCATTAACAATAGAATATAAATAGAGATTGAGATCATAAAAAGAACTAAATGGAAATTCAGGAGTGAAAAAGTACAATGATTGAAATGAAAAATTCACTCAAGGGGTTCTGCAGCTATTAGCAATTAATAAGACCAACAGCCAGAACATTTAAACAATCTCCAACATCTTTTAGGCCTTTGGTGTTGTGGAGGCAACATATTCTTTATTTATGAATTTTAATTCAACTCATTTATGCCGCTACTCACAAATTGACCCACCTTGAAGTAAGTCCCCCCTCCCTCCAACCAAAGGTTCTAGAATCTGTCCAAGCTGTAATAGAACAGACACTCTCGATAATGCTCCTAGAAACTCCTTCACTGTAGAGTCTTTAGCAACTTCCTTTCATGCTTCCATGAGTCTCTGGACCACTCATGAATTGCTATACGTTGCCTATGGGCTTCTGACAAGAAATTTCCCTCTTTGGCTATGCACCATGCACCATTAGAGTAGCACCTGCTATCTACATACTGGGATCTCTTAGAAACAGAGGCTTGTGCAGGTCCTGAGCCCATGACCCTCTGTACTCCGCTGCCATGATGCTTTGGGTTATGGAATTAGGCACCCCCCCCCCTCCAAGCTTGGTATGGCTACTAGGCCTTCTTGCTATAGGATGGAACCCAACCTGGACCCTATGGCATATTCTACCCTCAGGTGCAGGTTGTCACCCTTGGCCTCAGTCCCTTCCTATATGCCATGGGCCTGGAGTAGGTCACTCAGACCACTTGACAACCTGGGGAACCCTTGAAGCTTAACTGAGTGAGTAGCAAAGGGAGTTCATATACTTTACATATGGACTTACCACCATTATTCATGGTGGATCTCAGTGGAATGTTGCTATTTTTCATCTCTAACCTGGATATCTCTAGTAAAGGACAGGGTCCAAGGTCAGCATAATTGGCCAGTCATCTTAGCACTGGATTTCCTGGTCTCATCTGCACATTTTTTTATAGATTCCTAGGCTACTGATCATGGTAGTCTGGCCACACTGATACAGCCAATGAACAACAATAAATTCTTGTCCAAGACTGTTCCCTTTGGGTAAGAGTTCTGGGAATCTCTTGTTTTATAGATGCCAAAGTAAAAATCAAGGCCACACATGTCTCTGCATCTAGTAAAGCCACAATACAAGACCTCAACAAGACTCTCATTCCCTTCAAAGCTTCAGATATCACTGATAGATTTTTATGGTGTGTTTGATTTTAAAAATCCTTATTGAGGTCTTTTCAACACAATGCAACTTTCAACAAATACAAAACTATCATCCAGATCATACAGGCAGTAATGATGTTTGAACTCTTTTCTATTTCTTAGTTTCTTCACAGCCTACACTGAATGTTATTTGTTCATTGATAGCCATGTTGTTGCATTCATATTGTAGGAGTATTTCCTTGTGACAAGATCTATTCACATCTACTTATGGTTAACAATCATTTAGAAGTAAGATATATATGCTAAGAATTTGGATTCAGAAAGAATGGAGTATGAATTATGGATTTTTTACTGAATGATAGTTTGATCTTAGTAAAGTCAAAAATTTGAGCCACATGTCATAGTGCCACATGTCATAGTGCCTAGTACAAATTGGGTACTCCATAATGGGTAGGTATTCTTACTCTTCTTAGAAGTGCTACATTTTTTGGTACAATATATTTGTTTATGTATGTGGTGAAACAGCATTAAAAAACAAAAAAAAACAGAAATAGGAGGAGAAGAAAATAACATTTGTCATTCTGTAATGTAACATTTAGGATAGTGCAATTTGCTGCCAGCCACCATATCCCAGGGATTGCTTAAAAGTAAAACTGGATACCCACTTTTAAATACTTCACTCTATTCTTCACAATTACTGTGAAACAGCTATTATCATGCTCATTTGCTATAAGAAGAAGCAATTTTAGAGGTCTTAAACTTAAGGCATCCCCTGATCAACTTCCCCAGCAGAAAGGAAGAGAAGGATCAGTAAAGAAGTCAGTGCGTCTGATTACCACACTCGCATGACGTTCCCTAAATTTATTTTCCCAATCAAATGCCTCCGGAAGTTTCGTTGACAATCAATTGATTTGCAGACGCCTAATTCTTTTCTGATAATTGTAAAGTGTGTGTGTGTGTGTGTGTGTGTGTGTGTGTGTGTGTGTGTGCGCGCGCGCGCATGCGAGCGCACGTGGGCACAGACATTATCAATGGCATTCTTCCTACTCGTAAATAATTTTTTTCAAAGAGCTGGGCTAAAACATCATTTTCCATCTCAATATGTTTTTGAAGTAAAAACAAGGTAGGCAACAAAATTCAATCCATTATGAAGTTTTGATTTACACACTTGGCAAATAATTAATTAATTGGCCCTAAAGATAAATAATCTTTTCTGAAAATTTTGGCAACATTTTTGAGGGAAGAGCTCAAAATCAACTAAGCATCAAGTAAATATTTATCACACTACACTGGAAATGGGTTTAGAAAATGGATTCACTGAATGGTTTTAGGAAAATGTCTCCCAGCATCCTCTTTCCATTTATTGCTGTCCTCTCTAAGCACTAGATTTGGTACATTTGTTCATTAGTACTTCTGTAAAGTGTCACTCAGTTCCTCCTAAACCTATCAATGGCTTAAAAGTGTTATAAAATGTTTTCTGAAGAATCTATAGAAATATTTTATGAATCCAAACCAATACTCAGAGAATTGGTATATGTTCTATTATGAATTTCTGTTTTTAGAAGTTGGGGTTTCATTCTTTTCTGAAATAAGAACGGCAGAAATGAAATCAGTGTCCAGAATACTTAAAATATCAGCCATCTATCTTCTATCATTAAATTAGTATTGATATTCTCTAACAAATTTAGCAATTTTTTCTACTTCGTGAGTAGTAATGACCAAATATTTTTTTTCTCATTCTAAAACAAAACAAAATGACATTACAAAATAATAGTTATACCTCATTTTTGCAACTCTAACAAACCTGACTTTGAATCATGGCTCTTCCTTTAACTGCTTGTATAATTTAACTGAGAAATTAATTTCTTTGAAGTTCAAATTTCCCACTATAACATAAGAATTTTCATTCTTTAAAAATGTTTATTTATTTTTGAGAGACAGAGAGAGCATGAGTGGGGAAGGGGCAAAGATAGAGGCAGACACAGAATGTGAATCAGGCTCCAGGCTCTGAGCTGTCAGCACAGGGCCCCACCCAGGGCTCCAACTCACGAACCATGAGATCATGACCCGAGCTGAAGTCAGACGCTTAACCCAGATGCTTAACTGACTGAGCCACCCAGATGCCCCTATAACATAGGAATTTTAAAGATATCTACATTAGAGTGATCTGGTAATGACTAAATGTGCTGATCTGTGCAATGTGCTTAACACTGAGATTAGTAAAAAAAAAATCTTAAAAAATCTGTGGTACAATGTTATTTATTACCGTATTTACTATTATTACAAAAAGCATAGTACAAATGGGATTATTACACAAAGGATTTGACCATATGTGGGATCAAAGTCTTGAAAATTTCCTACCTCTTCATACTGTCTTATTCTCCACTTTCTCACAAATATTACTTCAGTTTGGGGGAAATAATTATGTTGGGTCTGTCTGTTGAGGTCTTTTTCTTTTTTGTGGGAGAAGTGGGGGGGGGGGGCTAATTCAGAACTAATCCTGGTCATCCATTGTTTTCATGTGACATATCAAAGGCCTTTCTTTCCCCTGGTTGCCTGGCTTGGGGCTCAGACTGGATCTCAGGCCCCAGCTCCCACCCACCCCAACTTCAGGTCCCCCTACTGGGTGCATTTGTGCAGTACACTCATTTCATAAACTCTTGATATGGCCATTGGGTCAGCAACTCCTAATATGCCCTACTCATTATGTTTTATGTTCCTTCAATTAATAAAGTCATAAGAAATACCTTCCATGTGAAAAGATCTATGCCAGATGCTACAGAGGACACAGACCTTCTTCTGAAGGTGCTTTCGATCTGCAGTGCCAGAGAGACAACAAAGACCAGAAGCTTTTAAGACAGTGCATGTGCAATTTGCATCGTGGAAATACTGTCACAGGAACTAAGAGGAGACTGAAACTGCTTCTAAGTGGGGAAATTCTCAGGAAGGAAGTACATTTGAGGTACACGGTAGTTTTGTGGTTGCTGTGGAATGTATGTATCACTCTTGTATTTCAGGGATGCAACATCGCTTCTCAGCTGTGAAATTAGCCTTCTAATTAATCTTAGTATTTACAGTATTTCCTTGATTCAGATCATTCTCTACCTCCCTGTCGGTTAGCTTTCTAAAATACAAATCAGATTGCATTATTCACCTGCTTAAAATCCTTTATTGATTCTCCATTTTCTTCAAGATATGATAGGAACTGCTTTTTTTTTTTGGTTTGAGTTTATCCCTACTTATCTTTGTGGCCTCCTCTGGAGCAACCTGCAGAAATGCCTGACAGTGACCTTGGGAACTCATTCTAAGTTGCTTGGTCAGTGAGGCAGCTGGCAACTATGACCCTTTCTCTGAACAGATGGGTCTGTACAAGTTCTGTCTTGAAATCCTTATTGGAATCAGGTTTCCAAGACAACTTTCATAAACAAGTAACTGGAATCTAAAGCCACACTTATGTTTGGTATTTTTTTTTCTTTTTAAAAACTGCTTGCATTCCTGCTACTCTCAATTTTTATATGATAATTTCCCTTTCCTAGAAAATAATCCTGTAGATCTTCATGTCACTGCATGCCTTTCAGCCGGGATGACAAGAGGTTAAGACACTCTTCCTTTTCTTGCTGATCCCTGGCTCATAAGACGCCTCAGTTAGGCCTATTCCTTAACCCAAACTGGATGTGGTGGCATTTGTACCCGAGCCCTGTCAGAGACCATGAAGGAGCCCCCTTTCCATGACTCTTCCTAATGTTTCCTTCTGAATGTGTTGATTTTACTTTTGGCATCTGAAGCATCTTGAAATATAATGCCTTAATACTAAACCCAATTTTATCATTTTGAGATGATGGTATTTGTGTCAAAAAGTCGTATGATATTAAAATATAAAATCTACTCTTTCCTTTACACTTTATAACACAGACTTTTGTAACCTTTTGCATATTCCTGTTAATCACTAACCAAGTGGTTCTTTGGAATCTAGAAATGCACAAATTCGAAACTGCATATAAGGTCATGTGTGTGTGTGTGCCTGTGTGTGTGTGTAACAAATACATTGTAAGAAAAAAATCTGTGTTAGATCTGGTTGTCAAACTTTTTGGGATAAGCTTAGCAGACATGCATGCCCTGAATGTCAGCAGCTTCCCAAACACTGGTATATTTCTTGCTCATGTTAGGGAGCTATGAAGTAACTACAGCTCTCTTTCTCATGTCTGCTTAGTACAGCATCCAGGCTGGGGAGGCTGCTGCTTTCCAGGATGTGCTTGTATTTATGGCAAAGAAAAAAAAAAAGGAGGCAGAAATGCGCAACGGTTCTTAAGGATTCTGCTTGGGTCTGGTATATGTCACATCTGCTCTGGTGCCATTGACCAAAGCAATGGGGGTGATGACTTGTAATTCCATAGGAGGTCCTGGATGTCATGTGGCAATGGTGGGGTTCCATAACCTCTTAGTGCAAGGAGAGCAAGTATTTTGGAACAATAATAAAATTGAGTACTATTGCTCTCTGTATTATATCCACATTTAGTATTACACACCTAGGCAATAATACTTAAAAAGTAGCATGACTTTTATGTTTTTAATTGTATATATATGTAACACAAAGAGGGAAAAGATACTTTTTAAAATTAGAAATGGTGGTAACATTTATTAAAGATTAATTTTAGGGGATAAGAACAGGTTTATTTGTCCTTTAAAAAAAACCTACCTATAGGGGCGCCTGGGTGGCGCAGTCGGTTAAGCGTCCGACTTCAGCTCAGGTCACGATCTCGCGGTCCGTGAGTTCGAGCCCCGCGTCGTGCTCTGGGCTGATGGCTCAGAGCCTGGAGCCTGTTTCTGATTCTGTGTCTCTCTCTCTCTGCCCCTCCCCCGTTCATGCTCTGCCTCTCTCTGTCTCAAAAATAAATAAACGTTAAAAAAAATTAAAAAAAAAACCTACCTATAAATCACCACATTCATATCGTATGTTGAGTAAACAGGAAAAATCAGTATTGTGAATTTCCAATGACATACCAGTAAGTGAATCTTAAAAAGAGAATTGAACTGGCATAACAAAGTTGAGAAATCAAAATAAACTCAGGTGGTTTTACTCAGGCACTGATGAGAATTTGGCCCTAAGATCAATAAAAAATATGTTTCCTAGGTATTGTTGCTCTTGTTCAAAGAAAGTTTCTGCATATAAATACACGAATTAGTACTAAAGAGACTATTTTAACATAATGTATACTAATCTTAGTTTGTAACCTTCTATTAAATGGTATTATTTTTGTATGCCTGGGTTTCTCAGTCGGTTACGTGTCCAATCTTGATTTCAGGCTCAGGTCATTATCTCACAGTTTCAGGAGTTTAAGCCCTGCATTGGGCTCTGCCCTGACCCTGCAGAGCCTGCTTTGGATTCTCTCTCTCCTCTTTCTGCCCTTCCCCTCCATGTGCTCTCTCTCAAAATAAATCAACTTAAAAACATAAAAAAAAATAACCGGTATTATTTTACAGTAGTAGAGAACTAAGTAGTTTATAATGGGCTTTACCATAGAGTTCAGTTGTTTAATCACTTTGTAAATTAAACACGTTATCGTATTTATTCCATAGCCTCCATATATTTTAATGAAAACCAGTGTTAAGTGCAATTCAAATTAACATTTCCTGGTCTTATTTCAGTTGTGTGGGTGTTTAGGATTGACACAGAAATGTTTGAGATTTAATATAGATATTTTCCTCCAAAACATGTCTTGGTATAAAGGAGGACGGAAGACATCACATGGGTTCTACCATATGTTCTCGGTATTTGTCTTCTTCTTCCGTAAATTCCTTTTATAAATGTAAGGTGCAAGTTGCAAAATTCCTGTAAAATCACAACTTCAGTACAATTTTAAATGATACCTGCTTTAAATGAGAGAATTAATAAAGATCTGTTCACCAAAAATGTGCTGCAATTTATCCAGTGCAGACAACATAGTTTTTTAGTACTTAACAACCAAATAATGCATAATTTTCTAGTATGTATGAAAATATGGCAAAACTCCCAGATTATTATTTCAGGCCCTTTAATTTATATCAAAATCAGTTCATTGAAATAAAAATCATGCAACTTAGAAACCATATATGTATAGAATAGGTCTCATGCTCAATATTAAATTATATTAAGTTACCCAGCAAGCACAGAATAAGTACTGAAATACATTCTGATCGAGGTTAAAGGCTGTGGTCTGAATGTAGACTGTTCCTGTCTCTGATATTAGCATGAAATTAGCCAGTTTTTGTGTAATCTTTGGGTAAATAGTATTGTCTTTTATTTTCAAAGACGGTGTTTCAAAATTGTGACTAGAATGTATGTATTTGGAAGTACTTGTTGTCATATTTTCCATGTGACATTATTTCCTGCATGAACTGTGTTTAGTGTACTTGGCCAGAATTCAAGGTCATTGTCATTGTGGTATTGCTTTTATTGAGAAATGGCAGTCCCATAAATTCTAGCTATATATTCATATAGAGCCATATTCATATAGAATCCTGTATTCATATAGAGCCATTTATTTAAAATTAGAAATGAGTCAAAATGGCAGAACCACCCATTCTATGTGAAGACTGTATTCTCTCTATAGGCAAAGAAAAGTAAACAGTGAAACTATGTTAGAATGTCATTTTGCAGTCTCAGAGTCAGAATAAGATTTAAATAAATGAAAGACATGATGACTTCATTTAAAAATAATTTGTTTAGGGGCGCCTGGGTGGCGCAGTCGGTTAAGCGTCCGAATTCAGCCAGGTCACGATCTCGCGGTCCGTGAGTTCGAGCCCCGCGTCGGGCTCTGGGCTGATGGCTCAGAGCCTGGAACCTGTTTCTGATTCTGTGTCTCCCTCTCTCTCTGCCCCTCCCCCGTTCATGCTCTGTCTCTCTCTGTCCCAAAAAAAATAAATAAACGTTGAAAAAAATTTTTTTTAAATAATTTGTTTAGAGGCACTTAGGTGGCTCAGTTGGTTAAGCATCTGACTCTTGATTTTGACTCAGGTCATAATCTCACATTTCATGGGTTTAGAGCCTAGTGTCGGGCTTTGCGCTGACAGTGCAGAGCCTGCTTAGGATCTCTCTCCATCTCTCTCTGCCCCTCCCCTGCTTGCACTCTCTCAAAATAAATACATCAACTTTAAAAATTATGAAAAATAATTTATTTAATATTTCTGAAAACAGAACCAATATTTTCAAGGCTTTCAAGTACTAGTTTGCTTAATTCTCATAATAATCCTGTAAGGTAATGCTATTATTTTGTCTGATTTCCAGATAAGAAAATTAAGCCACAGAAGATTAAGTTATTTGCCCAAGGTCACAAAGTTACTTGCCTGACTTAGAATCAGGCAGCCTGTACTCAACGTGAAATCTATACTATGCTATCTCTCTGAGATTCTGACATAGTCATCTTATAAAAAAAATAATAACTGAACATATCTGGACATTGAATTCTTAATGGGTGCAGGCATTTTTATAACTGCTTTATTTGTATTATTTTATGTACTTATCATAATAATCCTATGTATAGTGAGCCCAGGGGATTCAGCAAAGGGCTATGTCTGTCTACCTTTTTGGACAGGTCCCCCTCAGCCTCCTACTGTTGAGGGCCTGAGCCCCAGACCCTGTCTTCCTGGGAAGAGTGAGGCTGTGGGCCAGGTGCAGAGGCCATATCCCTGTGGGGCCCACCTGTAAATATTGAAGCCCCACCTCACCCAACCACCAAGTAAGTACTATGTCCAGAGGTGCTGAAGGGCACACCCTCTCCTGACCCCTAATACCTCCCCTCTCCTCACCCCCTTGTATTTCTACCCAAATGATTCCTTCTGGAACCTGTATCCTTCTTGAAGACATGATGTGCCATCCTGACAGCATACACCCAAATGACCTTCTTTTTCATATTTTTTTATCTTCATTAATTCATTTTGATGAATTTTTATCTTCATAAAAACATTTTGAGATATGGTCCAAGGACAGTATGGAAGAAATCAAAGACCACATCTATTTTAGTTAACAAGGAAATGATTTAGATGTTGTCCATAACATCGGGGAACTGAGCACAAAAAATGTGAAATGAATTGTCCAGAGTTGCATGTAGGCAATGGAGAGGTTTTAAGACCAGGCAGTGTGACTGTAGTCCTAGGTTCTTGAGAATGCTCTTCCCAAAGGGACAAGAATTCTCAAAGACACTTGAATATGGTCCCTTGCAAAAGGGACCCCTGGTTCTTTTCCCTAGATTGTGCTTAGATGAGCACTGTCACCAATGGCTTTGTTTTTCCATTTCCATAGTTTCTGAACAGTTTTTCTGATGACGTGTCATTCTTTAGGTGTGTTAGTACATACTATCTGGTTTGAAGCTCTAACATCTGCTTCAATCCATTTGTGATGGAATGTGTGGCTATTACACACTAGTGAGCGATTTTTTGTTTTCCTAAGCAAATAAGTTCAATATTCTGCTAAATCCACTTAACTGTGCTAAGGTTTCTTACGGCCTTGAAATCCTATAGTAGTTCTTATTTAAGACTCTAATGACTTATATGTAATTATTAACTTACCTGTTCTTTCGTCCATTTTGAACAGTTGTTTTAGGATCATGGTCAATACCTGAAGAAATAAAATATTTGTATGTTTAATTGTAGTATTATTTTGCTATTTAAAATTAAATATAAATGCTAAGGAATCTGTATTAGATCAGAGCAAATAAATCAGTGATTTAGATTATACATAGTAAATTTTCCATAAATATTGGTTTGCTTTATAGTAACTGGGAAGGAACATAAAAATTCGTAACTGTATGTATAAGCATTAAAATTTATATGATCACACAAGATAATTCTGTTTATCAAATAAGGCGCTTTAAAAAATTTGTTTTAATGTTTATTTATTTTTGAAAGACAGAGCATAAGCGGGGGAGGGGCAGAGACAGAGGGAGACAGAATCTGAAACAGGCTCCAGGCTCTGAGCTGTCAGCACAGAGCCCTATGTGGGGCTTGAAATCACAACCCATGAGATCATGACCTGAGCTGAAGTTGGACACTTAACTGACTGAGCCACCCAGACGCCCCTCAAAATAGGGTGCTCTTAAAATATGAATCATGTAGTGGTCTTATTTGCTATATCACTGTTTTTCATTCACTAAATCTCTCCCAATTTAGTTTCTCTTATGTTTAATTTAATCTTAAATTTAATTTAAATGGCATTTTATCTT
This sequence comes from Prionailurus bengalensis, assembly GCF_016509475.1. NCBI lineage: Eukaryota > Metazoa > Chordata > Mammalia > Carnivora > Felidae > Prionailurus > Prionailurus bengalensis. The sequence goes on from NC_057350.1 coordinate 119,019,630, forward strand.
AAAACGTAAACAATTGTTCTGGACTTGACATTCCAGTAAGGGTAAATATTTGAGTAAATTTATTTCTAGAAGCTGTGGAACTCTTATATATGAAGAACCTTTTATTCAAAGCATCAGCATAAGGTATAGAGAACCATATGATTGAAAAACTCATGGCCAGGGTTGCCTGGGTGGCTCAGTTGAGCATTTGACTCTTGATTTTGGCTCACGTCTTGATCCCAGCGTTGTGGGATTGAGCCTCACACCTTCTAAAATGACAAACCTGTGGTTTAAAAGTTAAAATATGTCAATCTTACCATCATATTAGCAATCTACAGATCGGTATATGTCCGAGGACAAGGAAAACTAAAACCTCTAAGTATCTAATCATTCCCAAATATTCTTATTCCTACAGCTCTTTCATATCATAATTCTCATTTTTAATTTATTCTTTCATAATATATGAGTATAAATTTTTATTATATATCAAATAAAATATTTTATATCTGTGACCTAACCAATAGATACAAAACACTCATTACATAGATATTCTACTTTTTCTCAGGATATCATAGTGAAATGTCCATTCATGAAATAGGGAAAACAAAAATGATTGAGGTAAATTATCCTTTTTTTCCTACAGTGTCACAAATTAAAACAAATATTAAAAAGTACTAAAGCAAAATGTTTGGTTAGAAAACATTTAAGGAAGCTATGACTATATAATGAACTATTTCTAATGGAACAATCTAGTATTGTTATTTAACAAATTTCATCTTCTAGAATATGTTTTATGTTATTTTTATTATTCAAATGAGTTCATACTCATTTATATACTCTTCATTCTCTTGATTTAACACTTTTCACATAGAACGAAAGTATTCTGAAAACTGGCCAAGTACGGAATTATTACAAACTTAGATAATATCAAAATTGAAAATTAGTAACTTCTAAAAAGCAGCTTTATAGATTCATATGCAAATGTGAATGGTTTAATTTGTTTAATGCTGAAACTCTTCAAACGTTTTCACCATAATCCAATGCAGAGCTTTTGTGTAATTATATAACATAGTTTAACAAGTTATTTCCTTGATGTTGTTTTGCAAAGATAAGGCAAAAACTTTGTTTCAACTCAGAACTTTGACTTTGTTTACATTACAAACAGATGGTCTTTATATATTTTTTAGTTTCTCAAAACATGTCCACCTTTTATACTTTTAAGTTGTTATAAAGTATATCAAAGTTACTATATATATATATATAGTATATGTTCATGGTTTAAAATTAATAAATAAAAGAATATTCTTTTATTCATCACCCAGCTAAAAAAATAGAATATTATATACATCTTTAAAAGCTCTGTTTGCCCCTCTCCAAATCTGTCTGTACAGCTGCCTCATGAATTTGATGTTTGTAATGCTCTTGTTCTTTTTTTTTAAATTGTTTTACTATGTATTAATATATCTCTAACATTACACTGTCTATTTACCTACTTTATAAACTTTGCAGAAGTGGAATTAGACTCTAATATTCCATGACTGTTTTCCCCAATTTTATTTTTTATTGTTATCAATGGAAGAGGTGCTAATCTAAGTTCCATTCCTGTGCAGTATTCCCTAGGGACTCCACCCCATTTTATTTATTCCTGTATCAATGGAAGGTTGTGTTGTTTCAACATTAGCCCCTCCAAATGATGTTGCTATGAACACCCTAGAGATTTTCTCCAGGGCAAAAAATAAAACAACCAGAAATAGCATTGCTGGGCCATATGGTATTCACATCTTTAGATTTATTAAATCTAGATTTACTAATGCAAAATTGATTTCCATAGTGGTTATATAAATAAATACATCCATTAGCAGTTTATAAGTATTTTCGTTGTTCCATATCCAAACCAAGAACTTTCTCGTGACATTTTAAGTTTTGGCATTCAACGAGTACAGAAATTTTATCTCATATAAACCTGCCATGTTTATTTCATGGGGAAAGGAGGAGAAACTTATGTTGTAGGGCAGAATTCCATGTAAGGAGGCGGAGTCTCTTGACTTGGGCAGCCTCTGTTAACGGTTGGAATCAATTGTCGCAATCAAGAAAGATAGCGTTGTTTGTGTTCAAGACTTAACACTCATCAAGCATCTCATCTTACTTGGAACTAAAGGTTTATTTCTAGAGGAAGGAGACCTTCTTCTGGAGACTTCGATTGAAGAGACAGTTTTGATTTTTCATAAATTCATTTTACAGTGTGGAGAGGGAGAGCTTTTAGTGAAGGGTCACTTGAAAAGAGGCTTTCTAGGAATGAAAATCTCCATCATCATCATCTCTTCCGATTCTGTTTTCATACCTGTGCTGAAGTCTGCCATGCTTCTTCAAGGCAATCCTGGTCTTACTGTTTGGGACATATAGGTTGTGGGAAGAAATGTGTATGCTTTCAGTGGCCTGGTAAAACTAAGCCAAGCCTTAAGAATTTAAATGTGAATAAAGCACACTGCGACACTTGTTTCGGATTAGGGTACTGAGGAAATAGGATCCGGGAGGGTCAAAGCCAGTGACAGAGCTTCATTTTCTGCAGGATGGTGGAAAATACTAGGCAAAATTAATGCCTTGATAAGAAATTTCTCCTGGTTAGACTAAATTCACAGCTAAAGAAAGAGAAGATTGGGCCGCAGAAGATGGACATCTTAATAAGATGAAAACCCGAGTTATATATTTTTTGGAAATGTTCATTTTCTCTGCCTAATTTAGACCCCAACCAATCAAACTATTTTCAGAGCTCTTCTATGACCCGTGACAAGACATAACAAAATTCTTCTCTTGGGAAATGCTCTTGCAGTAGTGGTTGTGTTTGGTTTCAGATATGGCAGCTGCAGTGATAGGAGCTATGGTTTTGATATGTTCTTGTGTGCTCCAATCCAGTTGGAAGTGTGGAAAGGTTGAACACTGTCATAGGCTGAATTCCGTTTCCCCCAGATTCATATGTTGTAGTCCCAACCCTCAGTATTTCAGAATATGACGGTATAGGGAGGGCCTTTAAAGAGGTAATTAAGGCAAGATGAGACAAATCAAGATAAATTTAATCTTAGAGCTAAATTTACAGGCATCATTCAGTAAAAGTTAACTTGGATCATGCTGCTAAATAAAGAGTCATACTTACAGCCAGTCATCAGAATATTGCTCATTTTGGCTTTAAACTGAGCAAAATATGAAATTTTGGAGAAGAAAATGTTGTACATGAGTTCATTCTGTCATTTAATTCTATAAAGGAATAGGACTTTATTTGGGGATTTTCATGTCTCTCTGAGAGTTTTACAATTAGAGATGGTTTTAAGTTTGGGGCATTTGCTATTATATTTAGCAGGCCTATTGTAAAATCTCTGTGAATTATGTTAGACAACATGAACATTACTTAACTGACTGCTTATAGTGGGGTGTTCAGTGAGCTGAATACATAAAGAAAGCTGAATAAGAGAGGGATGGACTCCAGTACCTTACAGGTCAGCATCCATGTGTAAGGCCCACTTTCCCCATTCCTGGCTCCCCATGCTGTAAATAGCATCTCCTGCCCCTGTGAGATACCTTGCATACTAGCATTTACTTCAGGGTAACAAACTGCAGCTCAAAGCAAAATATTTTTATAATTCTATAGCTTCTGTGGATCAGGAATCAGATATTGGCTTAGCTCAGAGTCTGTCCCAAGTCTCTGATCAAGGTGTTAGTGGTAGCTGTAGTCTAGTCAAGACTTGCTTGAGGCAGGATCGGCTTCCAGGCTCATTCAGTGGTTGGCAGGATTCAGTTCCTTATGGGCTTTTGAACTGAGAGCCTGAGTACATCACTGGCTGTTGGACGAAGGCGATGTGAATCGTTCCACAGCGCAGCTCACAACATGGCAGCTTGCTTTATGCGAGTGAGCAAGAGAGTGAGGAGGTTCCAGCAACAAGGAAGTCAAAGTCTTGTGACTTCATCTCAGAAGTGACATACTAACATTTGGGCCACTTTCCCTTTGCATCCTATTATTTGGCAGCCACTCTCTAGATTCAGCCCACCCCCAAAGAAAGGGATTACACAAGGGCAGGGATCATTGGGAGGCGTGTTAAAAGGCAGCCTAACTTTTGGCTTTGCTGTCTGTAACTCTTTCTGGAGCTCTACACAGACACTACTTGGATCAAATATATCCTCCAGCTTGGTTTGCAGATTAAAACATTCCACAACTAGGAGAACTTGCTCAGGTCCCTGGATCTAAGTCATGTTTTCAAACATCGGTAAGACTTGGGTTCTGGGGATTCTATTTTGCCCAATTATTAGTGGTACTTTGTTTCCCATTTTCGTATTTTTTCCTTCTATATAATGATTCAGTGTTAGTGTCATCACCAGGAACATACATCAGAGTGGTTTGGTAACGAGTATGCTGCAAAGTCTTGTTTATATATTTAGCTACAAATAGTAACTTAAGAGCAGTTTCAGAAGATGATTAGAAACAGAACACTGAAGTGCGTGGAATACTGAAGAGGAAGAAGAGGAGAAATACAGCAAGTGTTAACGTACGTTACTCACTTAGAACTATTTCTTCAGTGTCTTCTCATTATAGGACACGATGTAGAGGCACAAAGGTATTGTGATGAATAGTTTCTAAGCCCCATTTTAGTGTGAAGAGAGGTTTTAAATAATAAATTATTGAGTTAATTTTTAATAGCAGTCATGATTGGCATTATGAAGGACCTACCCATGAGGAACATAAAAAGGCAAGTCCTGAAAGGGGTTATGAGAGAAAGCTACCTAGAAGAAAATGACACGTGAGCTGATCCCTTGGTAACTACCAGGAATTAGCCATGCATAGAGGGAAGAGAAGAAAATTCAAACAAGAGAACAGCATGTGTAAAGGGTTTGAGTTGGGAGATGCATCATACACCATTTAGAAAACTAAAAAGGCTGGAGATGAGTACAGTAATGGTATAAGTTGAGGATATTAAAATAAGTAAATGCTGCATAAGATATGTTTAGAATTTAGACAATGGGAAGCAAATAATAATAATAGTAATAATAATAATAATAACAACAACAACAACAACAACATGGCCCCATGGCCAGAATTGTTTTAAACACACACACACACACACACACACACACACACACACACACAAAACAACCTTCAGCGTGTAAAAGGATTGGAGTGAAAATAAATGCAAGGAGACATGATAACAGACTATTTCAGTGGTCCAGTAAAATAAGTGACCAGATTGAACTTGGATTTTGAAGATGAAGAGAGAAAGAGGTGAAAACATTAAAAGCTCCTACGTGAAGTTTGGAGAAGAAAGACAGCAGTAGCTAGAGGGAATTCTAGGTAAGTTGAGATTTTTAGTATAGCGGACGCTTGGCCATTTTGGGGGGGTTAGGGAGAAAGCGCAGGTAGAAAGAAGAATTTGGATTTAGTGCTCCTGAGAAACCTATGAATCAGTAAACAAAATGCATACTCTGTTCCTGATTCACTTAATGCTGGTTTCCAGACTGTTCTTCAGAGTGTAAAACGGACAAGACTTTTCAGAAAATACTTCACGTGTTTCTTCTGAAGCACTTCCCACCTGGCTTCCTTTCCCACTCTAAATGCTTTTAATTCCTTATCTTAAGAGAAAGAGAAAGAGAAAGAGAAAGAGAAAGAGAAAGAGAAAGAGAAAAAGCTCTTTACCTCTCCATCAACTGCCTGCCTTACCAGGAAGAGAGCATGAACAGAGTCTTCTTTATCTCAGGAACTTATCTGTATAATAGGGAAACCTTCATTTTCCAAACATTTTCTTTCTCTTTCCTGCTAATGGTCCTTCTTCACTTTGTGTCCTTAGACCCCTACCCCTCTCCTTAGCTCATATAAACATCCTTTTGCCTGTCTTTGGAATTTCCATGTCTGTGTGGATTTCCCATATGTATGCTATTAAATTTGATTTTCTCCTATTAATCTCTCTCACTTCAATTTAGTTCTTAGACCAGCTAGAAGGACCTTGAAGGTGAGAGAGAATTCTTCCTCCCCATCACAGGGCTACTACTTAGTATCTGCAGTATTCCCTATAGGCAACTTCATTTTACCTGATCCTATTTTCCTTGTTATACAGATTATGGCATTGTATTGGAGCTGTTTCTAGTTGAATCAAAGATGTTATTTCATCTTCTGATTTTAATTCTTGTTGATGTGTTTATTTGAATGAGGAAATTGCATTGCAGCAAAGAAAATGTTACCTCTGTGATCTCTAAACATAAATAGAACAGTACAGTTTTCAGCATTAACCTAAATGTGTGTTTGCAAGCCAAGTCCAAGTCATCTTTCACTAGTCCCTCCTTCCCTCCCCTTTATTTATTCATTCATTTCTCTTTTTGTAATAAAGCCTGAAACTCTTCAAATTCCCTTTAGTGAGTAAGTGAAAACATAAAGAAAAGAAGATAAAATACTCTATGACTTAAGAAATAAAAAGATAGGTTTGTCTCCCTCACCCATATTTAACATTACCATAAATATGGTAAATATGAGGAAAATAATAAATCCTAATAACTGATAGATATTAATATGTTTCAAGTAAAGCCAACCTTAAGGCAGACAGCTCTGTTTCTCTTGCAATTCTTGTTATAATAGTGTTTCTTTTACTTTGCTTTGCCTTGCTTTTTTGTTCTGCCTTGAAAGACTGGGAAATGACCATAATAGCTGTTTTCCTTGGGCAGTGAGCAGTGAGTGAATGTGGAGCTCCCTGTGGACTAAGCATTTTGATGCAAATTTCCTCAGAAAAAGAAACAGTGTGGCTGATTGCTGCAGAAGCACTGTACCTCTGAGTAGGGAATGCTTCACTGCTCTCTTATCCTGGGGCTGAGTATTAACTACACTATTGAACAGCAAGTGCTTATCATCCCTACCATTCGGGCCACATAAATCTCTGGAAAGAGACAATGTCCCTCCAGGGACTGTAGCTAGTCCATAAAATGTCAAAAAAAAAATCAACCTATATTTAGTCCGAAGAACTGCACAAGCTAAAGTAATTGGGGCTATTAGAAAAATATTTATATTATTATTATCATCAAAGCAATTGATTTCCAAGAAGGCTTTGTTTTTTTGGGGGGGGCAGAAAAGAGTAATTTCTTTAAAAGTATTTCAAATGGAATGGAAACATTCAATAATTCTGCATATATTTCACTTACTGTTACTTACTGTTACTATTTCATCGCGTGGCCAAATTATTCTTAGATACCTGCTAGGTATACAGAAAACTCTGAGATGGACCAAGGAGAAGTATGAGACTGGGTACCCCTCCCTGGTGTTGCAGTTTTCCCCAACTCTTGTAGCTATTCCTAATCCTGGGAGGCTTTAAGGGATCAGGGAGAAGGATTAAGGTCTGCAGTTTCCAGGTCACACTGTGGAATGATGGAAATAACAAGGGTTTTGGAGTTAGTTCTATTAGTTTTATTGCTTAAAAACTGTTCCATTACAGTACGCTAATTTTTTAAAAGTTTTTATATAAATTCCAGCTACTTAACACACAGAGTAATATTAGTTTCAAGTATACTTAGGTAGTATTAGTGTCAGGTGAACTAGCGACTCGACACGTGTACAACACCCAGTGCTCATCACAACAAGTTAGTGCACTAATTTTTAACTGGGATTATACTGAAAAAGAAATGGAATGATACATGCATATAGTAAAGTATTCTAAGAGCACAAAATTCTAGAATTACAAGTAAGTTTCCCTTGTACCTAGACCCAGCTCCTATTTCCAGCAGCAAAATTCTGCTATCATCCTGTGTTCACGTATATACATTAGAATATGCATTCCAAAATATGCCTCATTGGCAAATGGATTATCTTGAACTAAAGGTCATCGAGAAACAACAGATGCAGGAAACGCTCTAAATACTCGACAAAGTTTTGTTTTTCCAAAGGAAATTCCCATTTGCAAAGATATTTCCATCTCCCACACCAGGCAGAAGAGGACTCTTAACAACTCTTATCAACAGAGGAGACAAAGTCTTAAAATAGCATTATAAAGCTTATAAAAAGGCCTTGTTTATTACTCTTCTTCGGGTCTTCTTCCCATAACTTGCCTCCTCCCTTCAGAAGCCCCAAACCCCTTTTTCTTTGTTTAGCCTAAATTGGCATACAAATCCATGTTCAAACCATTCCTTTGGGTTGCTCATCACTGGGTTCTCCCATGTGTACATGAGCAGTGCACTTGTTAGTAAACTTCTGTTTATTTTTCTCTTGTTAGTCTTCTACCAGTCTAATTTGCAGGGCACCAGCTGGAGAACCTAAGGTGGACAGAGGAAAAAGATATTTTTCCCTCCTCTACAATATAAAATGCCAGTATGTAAGAATATGTGTATGAGTATTTACACAAATGAGTGTATGCTAAGTAAAAAAACACAAAGTCAGTAAAAATGAGTATTTCTGTAAAAATCAGTCAAGTGATCATAGTATAAAAGGATGTAAAATATGACACTACATACCTAAAATGTGGGAGGGAGAAGAGTAAAGAATGGGTTCAAACTTGAGCAAGTATCAACCTAATATAGACTGTACTATGCAAATGTTATATACAAACCTAATGGTAACCACAAATCAAAACCAGTAATAGGTATGCAAAGGATAGAGAGATGGGAATCCAAGTTACCACTAAAGAAAGCCAACAAACCATGAAACAGAGTAAGAGAAGAAAGGATCAGAGGAAAACTACAAAGCACCCACAAAAACAAGTAACAAAATGGCAAAAAATACATATCTGTCAATAATTACTTTGAATGTAAGTGGACTAAACACTCCAGTCAAAAGACATAGGGTGACAGAATGAATTAAAAAACAAGACCCATTTATATATGTTGCCTATAAGACAGCATATATTTCAGACCTAAAGGCATATACAGTGAAGAGATGGAGAAGCATTTATCATGCAAATGGATGCCAAAGAAAACCGGGATAGCAATACTCGTATCAGACAAAATAGAATTTAAAACAAAGACTGTAGCAAGAGACAAAAAAGGATACTTTATAATAATAAAGGGGACAAACCAACAAGAAGATACAACAATTGTAAATATTTATGCACCCAACATGATAGCGCCCAAATACATAAAACTGTTAATGACAAACATGAAGGAAGTAAACAATAGTAGTACAATAATAGTAGGGAATAGTAGTAGCTACATCAAGAGACAGATCATCCAAACAGAAAATCAACAAGGCAACAGTAGGTTTGAATGACACACTGGACCAGATGGGTTTAACAAATATAGTCAGAACATTCCATCCTAAAACAACAGAATACACATATTCTTTTCAAGTGCACATGGAACGTTCTCCAGAATCAACCATAATAGGCCACAAAAATCAAGTCTTATGCATATTGTTTTTTATTTAACAAAATATTTGAGGTACTTTCCCTATTAACACATGTAAGTCTTCCTCAGTTTTTCTTCCATTTGCATGGATCTATCACAATATTTAAAATCAATCCTTTAGTAGAATTTGAGGTTGTTTTAGTGTTTTGTTATTACATATAATAGTGAAATGAATATTTTGTACATAAATATTAATAGATTTCAATCTTCTATGACATATAACTAGAATTCGTCATCTAATAAAAAAAGTCTGGACTCAGATACAAATGACTTTACTTGAAAAAAAAAAACACTTGCAGAGGGGAAAGGGATTATCACTATAGAGGAAGAAGCTGCAACCTGAGATCTGCAAGTGTCTCAAAGGTCAGGCAGAAAGGGCTTTTCTTTGAGGAGGAGGATTAAACAAGGCTAGAAAGAACTGGTTTTGAGGGAAGAGGAAGAGCAGGTGGAGTTGTTAGTGGGTGGTGAAACTCAAGGTTCTTGTCTTCTCCAGGGAAAGAATTCAGTTGAGAGGCTCAACGTAGAATTAAAGTAGCAAAGGTTTCTTATTTAGCAAAAAGTGACAGTACTCTCCAGAGACAGAGGAGCAGACTGACCCAAGGCTGGTGGCAGCGCACTGAGTTTCTTACCATGTTTTTCTATGGGAGTTTGTTTGGTCTCCTCCCTCCCATCCTGCCATTATCAATGCATCCTTGGCTCTGCCTTGGTTTCTTCCACTCCAGTCTTTTGTGCAAGTCTGTTAGTCATCTTCCCATGAGCGCCAAAGTGTAACCTGGGGTGGGAATGGGGGGGGGAGTGCAAACCATAATGCAAATAATATAATAATGATAAAATAATAAACACAGGGTTACTAGTGGACAGGTGTTTCTGAAATGCGCCTGCTCCAGAGTTGGGGCAGGCTCTGCAGCCCGCATCTTCTGTTTACCTGTCCGCACTAAATCACAAGAAAGGTGGGTCTAAGGGGAAGTAATGGTCTCTGGGTGGAGACCGTGTGGTCGCTGGCAATTGTCCACCTGTCATCTTCCTTTCTCCCTTCCTGCTGTTGTTAAGTGCCTACTCTACCAGAGTCAAGAGGAGGTTTATTGGGGAAGTCTTTCACTTCAGGTCAGTGGATTCTCTGGAGGGGGCATTTAGATGGGTTGTTCTGCATTGCAGTGCTTGCTTAAATCCAAACGTAATTCAAGGTCCGAGGCCTGTGGCCCAGGGAGAAGGCTGATTAAGATCAGATCAAAGCATGTGAGTAGACAGTTTGTCCGGATTGATCAAGAGGAGAAAATAACTCAGCTAATCATTTATGAGACCAAACTAAATAAGTAAATAAATGGGAATTTGGACAGTCTGTGTCTGGCCTTTTCATAAGTTATTTAAAGGAATCGTCAGCAAGTCTATCTTATAAGTCATATGCAGCAGAGTGTTGCCTGCAGTAAGCTGTTCGGAACATAAAAAGCAGGAGGATTTCTCAACATTCACTGTTTTTTTTAGGAGCACAAGGCTCTGATAAATTTCAACGTTGTCAAATTTGAGTGTCAGGATATTTGTATTTAAACTCTGATAGTGTTCATTTGCTTGTTTCTTTTAATCTCTGTGTTATTCTTCCCAGGTATTTTTTTTTCTTTTGGCCTTCTATCATTCCTCCATTTAGTACTTTAATTTTTCAAACAATATTTATCTTTTCTCCAGTTAGATTTTAGTCTCATTAAAAGCAAAGACTTTTTTTTTAATTTCTTTGTGTGTTCCATTTAATTCCCACTCACTAAATAATCATTTAGCAAATATATATACTTGAGCAGATATATATGCAAATATGAGTAAGACACCCAGAAAACATTTAAATGCCTCTTCATGATAGGATTTAAAATTGCTCTAGAACATGTTTTTAACTGGGATTCTGTGGAACCCTGAAGGTCCATGACTTATTGTTAGGAATTCAGTGAGACAGCATGACTTAAAAAAACAAAACAAGAATGTATCTTTCTGAACTTCACATTCAGTACAATGCTAGCACTTTCACACGTTGGTGGACCTTGATGGAGTAGCCCTATTAGCAATTTCGTTAGAAATCCTTTAGTCCTTACAGCAGTGAGAAGTTGGATTGAGTTTATATGGTTGTAATTTTTTTGATGTGAGATAGGAGAAGCCACTGATGATTGCTGAGAGTATAATTTGTGGAAGGGAGGACAGTAGGCTGATGACATCAGATACCTCCTTGGATATCCAGATGACTTAGGAGAGTTAACCAACTGTACTGGGAAAATAGAAAATCAGAGGGAAATTTCCACTCTAAAGATGTTTTTATTCACTGTGATGCAGCTTCTCCTTCATATTTTGCTATTGTAAACATTGCAAGGTATGGATTGTGTAGATTGGAAATGAATTGTGCTATGACTTTTTTGTGTATTTTGCAATTTTATCATTTAGTTAATCATTACTTTTGCTGTTTAAGAAACACATCTGATGATCCAGGGTGACTGTTTTTTGAAAGAAAAGGGTGAGATAAAAGGGAGGGTTCTACACCTAGGACCATTGGCAATTCTGATTAAATTGCTGGTGAAAAATTATGTTTTGATTCATTTTACTCAATGGTACAACAGGAATGCAAGAAAAGTCTGTCTTCACACCGAAGGGTACTTACCAAGAACTGATATAATTCCACTCTCAAAGAGCGCCAGAAGTTGTCATACTGAGTATGTGTCAAAGAGAGCTTCTTTAGGGGCACCTGGATGGCTCAGTCAGTTGAGTGTCTCACTTCAGCTCATGTCATGATGTCACTGCTCATGGGTTCAAACCCCGCATCAGGCTTTTTGGTGACAGCTCAGGGCCTGGAGCCTACTTCGGATTCTGTGTCTCCCTCTCTCTCTGCCCCTCCCCCACTCACTCTCTGTTTCTCAAAAATAAATAAACATAAAAATTAAAAAAAGAAAAGAGAGCTTCTTTATCCAGGCTGGTAAGTCATCAGATTCCCCTAATAAATGTGTTGTAGCATCTGTAAATTTGTAAGTGATGGCAAAATTCAAGAAAAGTTTAGCTTCTGTTAAATATTGCGTGGATCAAAGGCTTCATGTTTTGTCTACACATTTGTGAGAACAGTAAAAGAGATGCAGTGTGATTTTCCAGTGTGATTTTTTGCCTGACACTCTTGGAATGTTTATTGTTTAAATTCAGTCACCATGCCATGATGAAACCCAAGGAGTCTATGGAGAAATCTGTGTGACAGTTCCAATCCCAAAGCCCTAACTAAGTTCCCAGCTGTGTGCCAGCATCTTCTTGCCATTTCCACCAAGCTCCGCCCGAATGCCCATAAACAAAACAAAGGATTATTGTTGTTTTAAGCCATTAAGATTTGGGTGCAGTTTGCTTCACAGAAATAAATAACTAGAATAGATCTGGGCACTGAGTGGACTCCTGCCATGACAAAAACCTTAGGGAGTGGCATTGGCTTTGTAACCGTGATAGGTAATGTCCACAAGAATTTCTAGAAAATTACTAACAGAAGTCTAAGGAGGCGTTGAGACAGAGTTTGCAGTGAGGGCATGAAGGAAAGTAAGGAAAATGTTATCAGAGGCTGAAAGAAAAGGGACACTTGTTATGTAGTGGTGGGAAGTTTGGCAACACAGTACTGTGCAGTAGGGTGAACCACAGTAAATGCACTCAGTAAACTTGATGATGTAGGTAAGAAGATTTTGAGACAGAATATTGGAGTGCTAACTTCTTCTAGCTATCAATAGGCAGATGACAAGAGGAAGGAGATGAGCTCAAGAAAACCTATTAAATCTTAAGTGAAATCTCAAGAAAATATAAATGAACCAGGACTTAATGGGTTTGAAATTAAATCTGAAAACTGTGTTTTTTGTTTGTTGTTTGTTTTAATTCCCAGATGGTCCAGATAGCAAATTATTCTGAGATTAAGAAATTACTTCAGGGGAAAACCCCATTCAGAATAGACCTGTGAGATCCTTAAAGACCTCAGGAAAAAATATTTAGAGTATTGCTTTCAAAGAGCCCTCAGAAAAGTCAGGGCAGGTCTTACAAACTCTATTACAGTGATCTTCTAGGAATCTTCAAGCCATTGTCCCATAGATTTTCTTAAACTATGGGTATGTATTATCTAATAGAGTAGATTATAAATGGATAGGCAAAAAGCCTAAATGTTTTTGAAAAAAATTGTACCAGTTTGGACTGGAAATATCAAAAAGAGTATAAAATAGAATGATGCCTTACATTCAGAAATGACTGTGAGCAGGAAGCAGGCAGAGAAAATTACTGCAAACACAAATTGTTTCCTATGGAAAAGGAAGAGTGGCTCAGAAACCAAAATCAATAGTCTGGTGGGTGGAGACAAGAGCTACAGAGAATAATTCTCAGGCAGTAAACCTGAGCCCTAATCGAAGAATAACAGTATATGCCTGTCTGTATTTCAGAAATTAAAAAAAAATAAATGTTTTATTTATTTATTTGAGAGAGAGTGAGAAAGAGAGAGTGAGCGAGCAGGGGAAGGGCAGAGAGAGAGGGAGGCACAGAATCTGAATCAGGCTCTAGGCGATGAGCTGTCAGCACAGAGCCCGACGTGGGGCTTAAACCCACAAACCATGAGATCATGAACTGAGCTGAAGTCAGACATTTAACTGTCTGAGCCACCCAGGGGCCCCTGTATTTCAGAATTTTTATAGACCAATAGCTGCTGTGTCTTTTAAATTTCCGCCTTTTAAAATGAGAGTGTTGGTAGTAATGATCCTACCTATCCCTCTTGCCTAGCTTACCACTATATGTGTGTGGTTGGTAAATAATACCTCTTTAGGTTCCTAGTTCTTTAGGTCAAGAGAAACAATACTTAAAAAAGTTGTATCTGAAGAAGCCTACCCAAAATGTCAGCTACACCTGGAGCTGATTGAGATGACAAGTTTTGGACTTCAAGCTGACACTGTAAGGGGATGTGTCTTAGGAAAGGAGAGGATACATTTTGCTTGTGGGAGGATTCTAAATTTTTGTGACCAGAGGACAAACTATGACATTATATTTTCCAAAAATGGCTACTGAAACATCTCCCACTTCACATATTCTTATTACAGCATGAGTTTGATATTTCTTGATTTGAAATCTTGGTCGCAAGTGGCTTAGCTTTGGATTTGGATAGGCTCTTTACCCTGGTGGAAGTGAGACATTTTGACTTCTGAGGCAAGGTCGTGAAATGTGATACTGCTTCTGCCATGTTCTTTTCGGGTACTTGCTCTTGGAATGTAACTTCCATGCCACTAGGAAAGCCGACCAACTCAGGGAGAGGCCCATATGGAATGAAACTGGGGCCTCTGGCCCCATTTAAGTGTCCCGTGACAAACAGAGCCCACTTGTCAGCCATGTGAGTGATTCAACTTGTAAGCAGATCCTCTAGCCCCCAGTTGAGTGGATGCTACATGGAAGCAGAGAAGGACTGTCCTTCGGAACCTGCCAAATTGTAGAATTGCAGGGCAAATATGTTCCTTTGCTATTGAAAATCGCTATGTGGGGAATGCCTGTTATGTAAGTAGAATATAGGGATTTCTCAAGACCTAAAAATTAGTTGAGGATTGGCCCAAAATGGAATAAATTAGAGAAGTGTGCCTCTAAAGTAAAATTTCTTTTGTCATAAGGTTTTTATTTTTTCCCACCTTTTGGTCACAGTACTCTTCCCAGGATTCTGATTGTAATGCTTTCTTATGAGAAGGAAATTTGTTTCATCTCTCTGAGGACCATAGACGTGATGCCTATTTACTTTATATATAGTGCTTTTAATGCCAGTGCTGAATAATAAATAATAATAATAATAATAATAATAATAAAACAGCACAAGTCCCACAGGTGAAAATTTTCAGTCTCTTGATATTTTCAGTGTATATCTGATGGTTTTAGGAAATATTGCACCTTCCAAAATAAGCCTATAATTATGGACTCTGGGTCTAGGAAGATAGCTTCACTAGAATCACTCAGACAAATGCCTAGTTACTCTCTGGAATAATGACGATATTATCAACTATTAGTTAACATCTGCCTGAAGGTACTGCATGCCACACATATTGAGGAGCACTTCAGTAAAATGACATGAGATACAAGCATAAAAAAGCCAATAGCTTGGAGTAGTCCTGGATCTAGGAGCTACGTTCTGTCATCTTGTATTTCCCTGAAAGAGTGACGATGCCAGTTTTTCAGCTGAGTTTGGTATTGTGAGGATAACAAAACATAGCAAACAGTGGAGCATATTTTCAAAATTACGTTAATTCAGTAAGAAGACCAACTGGTGCTCTTGTGTGGCCCTATTTTCGCTGAATGTATTCAATTACATTGAGTTAATTCAAGTTTATTTCATTAGTGCCAGCTGCTAAACCTTTTTAAATGTTGATTTCTTTCCAAATGTAAAGAAAATCCTTAGCAAATCCAGTGTTTCTTATTGGATTTTGAAAGGTAGAAAATGAATCTTTATTGAAAATATTCTGTAAGAATCTGAAAAATTGAATGTAACTTCAAATTGTTAACTGGAAACTCAGATTTTATAATCTTGACGAAATAGCCCTTGAAGGGGTGTAGAACATGCTACCCCAAAATACACTATTTGGGATGATGATTATTTTGAACTAAAGGCCATCAAGACCCAGCAGACCCAGAAAAACTCCTTACCTACTACTTAAATGCCTAAAAAAAAAGTAAAAATTTTCTCATTGGTGGGGGAAATCTACCTTTATAAAAGAAATTTATGTTAGAAATTTACATACCTGTGCCAGGAAAAGAGCTAATTCTAGAGATCACTTTTACTTTATTTACATTACCTTTCTTCCACTCACCTTCCAGTGAATGGCCTCCCCAGAAACCCTAACTCCTGTCCCTTTTCTTCACTCAGGATGGAATATAAGTCTCAACTGTTTGGCTGCCTTTTGAATCTCATATCTCTGTGTGGCTCCCATGTGTATGCACATAATTAAATTTGGTTCTGTTTTCTCCTGTTAATCTGACTTATGTCAATAGAATTCTTAGACTAGCCCCAGAATCTAGAAGGGTAGGAGAGATAAATTTTCCTTCCTTACATACTATATCACAAAGTCCTCACTTGGGAACAAAGGGGAAAAAATAACCTTTAGAATATACACCTCCTTCATTCTCTCCTATGATAATATAGGAGCCGAGGGCAGCCCACTCTAGATTGGGTCACTTGGACATGAAGATTGTTTTGAGCTGAAGGCAATTGAGGTCCTAGGGGATCAAGAGGAACTTATGCCCCTCCCTTAACTATATAGAAAAATCTAAATTAGGGGTCTTTCCCAGAATAAGGATTAATAACAGAGATAAATTTTATGAGTGACTCATCTGTATGGCAGGGCAAACATCTGCTCCTCTTATCTTCCCATGAAATGCATTTCTTTCCCCTGAAGTCCCAGGCCTTTGCCTCCTTTTCCTTAGTTCAGCAGGGCATATATACCTAATCATGAGTGTCTTTGGAATTTCCCTGTATGGATGCCTGTGTGGATGCTATTAAATTGGATTTTCTCTTGTTTATCTGTCTCACGATAATTTGGTTCTTAGTTCAGCTAGAAGGACTCTTGAAGGAGACAGGAATTCTTTCTCCCCAACAACAATTTTGTGCAGAAAAGAACATAATAATAATATTCATTTGGAAAGGCTATATTATGAATAAAGTCAATTAGTGGGATATTCATTAAGGAAAACATGGTTTTTGCTTAAAATGATGTATTTCACATTTCTTTCTTGTGTAAAATGTTTAATAATTAGGAAATATCTATAACTTCAACCATAAAAATTTTAAGATTTGCCTTTCTGATTTTCTTGAAATTTTAATGAATTTTCTAATCAATCTTTACTTTTCCCCTTTCCACTTTATATTTATTACAACTTGTTGACTTGTGTTGCTTATAGTACTGTTTTCAAAACTT
Organism: Prionailurus bengalensis; assembly: GCF_016509475.1. Lineage (NCBI taxonomy): Eukaryota > Metazoa > Chordata > Mammalia > Carnivora > Felidae > Prionailurus > Prionailurus bengalensis. The sequence goes on from NC_057350.1 coordinate 119,036,879, forward strand.
TTTGGATTTATTTTTTTACTAATGATTTTTAAAAACCTTTCTGGCAAAATATCTCACATAAGAATTTTTATAAAGCAAATTATGAAATTTCAATGTATGTGATACAAATGAAATATGTTGATACAGTTATTTTTCATTTTATATATTCCATTATGTAATTATAAAATATTATAGTTAGATTAATATGGAGAATAGGTAAACAGTTCTTATTTTCTTTTTGTCTCTTTTCATTATGACATCCTTCAATTTCATCTGACTTCCTGGCTCAACTATGAACATCAGAACTAAATACAGTAAAACCTTGGATTGTGAGTAAATTGTTCTGTGACTGTTTTGTAAGATGAGCAAACATTTCTAATAAATTTTAACTTGATAAATGAGTGATATCTTGCATTATGAGTAGTACCTGTTGCCGAATGTCACATGATCACGACTGAACCAATGTTTCGCCTATCTCTCTCCCTCACTGCGGAATTGTGGGTGTTCATCTACCATGCTCAGATGCCTGGTCTCATGCTGCTGTGTTTGACAGAAATTGGTGATTTTTCAGAATGTTGGAAGGTGCCCATAACTGGCACTAGTGGATTTTTTATTACTTCAAAATACCAACCGATAGTCCTTTGCTTTTCCATTCTAGTAAGCTTAGGAATGCTTTGCTTCATTTTAGGTCAGACTGCCTGCAGATATAGACCCTTTCCTCACTGCCTTATTGCCAGTTACATTAAATACATTACATTAAATGACAAGAGTTTATTAATACTGTGCTATAGTCAACATCGGTGCTAGTGTATACAACGTCTCCCATACAGGAAAAGGTTGAAAAGAAAGGCGGTAAGAAGGAGAAGACGGTTATGGTGCAAGTTAAGAAGGAAATCATAAAGAAGTACAAATGAGCTATGCAAGTGGCCAAAACTGCAAGATTTTATAAGCAGTCTACATTTGCATCTCGTTTGCAGAGGAGTAAGAGAAAAAGGCGGAGGAGGAATCCCTCACTTCAAATGAGATTAGGGAGATGTGTAAAATGTGGGAAACAGTGCAAAATTTTGTAGAAAAGTACCACCTGAATAAGGCTGTAGCAGCGTGAGCATTGAATCTGTTTAATGACAATGCAATGTCACATTTCTGTGAAATCCTCAAAAGGAGGCAAAAGCAAGTGTCACTGGACAGGTTCCTTGTTAAAGTTGTACAAAAAGAAAAAGATTCCATTGAGTCAATAGATAGCGGTGATTCTGTGATAGTGGAAGTCTTCCTACATCGTAACCATCTTGTCTTGTCTCCCTCACACCAGCCAGGAATGTTTTCAAAGGGAAGTTCAGGTCAATTTGTTTATTTTTCTTTATATTTTATATTTTCTTTACTGTTTTGTATTGTATTACACTATGGTGATCATTTTTTTTGTTTCATTTCAATGCATATTGTTTTCTCTTGAGCACCATTGATAGGAACCCTAAATAATATGGAAATTACAACAGAATGGCCTAAGATCTTGTTTTTATGGTTTTATTTTTTTTAATTTTATATTTTATTTTTTAAAAATTTATATCCAAATTAGTTAGCATTTAGTGCAACAATGATTTCAGGAGTAGATTCCTTAGTGCCCCTTACCCCAGTGCCCCATAGCCCCTCCAGTACCCTGTGTTTGTTCTAGATATTTATGAGTCTCTTCTGTTTTGTCCCCCTCCCTGTTTTTATATTATTTTTGTTTCCCTTCCCTTATGTTCATCTGTTTTGTCCTTAAAATGCTCATATGAATGAAATCATATATTTGTCTTTTTCTGATTAATTTCACTTAGCATAATACCTCCAGTTCCATCCACATAGTTGCAAATGGCAAGATTTCATTCTTTTTCATTGCCGAGTAATACTCCATTGTGTGTGTGTGTGTGTGTGTGTGTGTGTGTGTGTGTGTGTGTGTACACGACTTCTTATTTATCTATTCATGCATTGATGGACATTTGGGCTCTTTCCATACTTTGGCTATTGTTGATAGTGCTGCTATAAACATGGGGGTGCATGTGTCCCTGCGAAACAACATACCTGTATCCCTTGGATGAATGCCTACTAGTGCAATGCTGGGTCATAGGGTAGTTCTATTTTTAGTTTTATGAGGAACCTCCATACTGTTTTCCAGAGTGGCTGCACCAGCTTGCATTCCCACCCACAATGCAAAAGAGATCCTCTTTCTCCACATCCTCGCCAACATCTGTTGTTGCCTGAGTTGTTAATGTTAGCCATTCTGACAGGTGTGAGGTGGTATCTCATTGTGGTTTTGATATGTCTTTCCCTGATGATGAGTGATGTGGAGCATTTTTTCATGTGTCGGTGGTCCATCTGGATGTCTTCTTTGGAGAATTGTCTGTTCCTGTCTTTTGCCCATTTCTTCACTGGATTATTTGTTTTTTGGGTGTTGAGTTTGATAAGTTCTTTATAGATTTTGGATACTAACCCTTTATCTGATATGTCATTTGCAAATATCTTCTCCCATTCTGTCGGTTACCTTTCAGTGTTGCTGATTGTTTCTTTTGCTGTGCAGAAGATTTTTATTTTGATGAGGTCCCAGTAATTCATTTTTGCTTTTGTTTCCCTTGTCTCTGGAGACGTGTTGAGTAAGAAGTTGCTGCAGCCAAAACCAAAGAGGTTTTTGCCTGCTTTCTCCTCAAGGATTTTGATGGCTTCCTGTCTTACATTTAGGTCTTTCATCCATTTTGAGTTTATTTTTGTGTCTGGTGTAAGAAAGTGGTCCAGGTTCATTCTTCTGCATGTCGCTGTCCAGTTTTCCCAGCCCCACTTGCTGAAGAGACTGTCTTTATTCCATTGGATATTCTTTCCTGCTTTGTCAGAGATTAGTTGGCCATACGTTTGTGGGTCCATTTCTGGGTTCTCTATTCTGTTCCATTGATCTGAGTGTCTGTTCTTGTGCCAGTACCATACTGTCTTGATGGTTACAGGTTTGTAGTATAGCTTGAAGTCCGGGATTGTGATGCCTCCTGCTTTGGTTTTCTTTTTCAAGATTTCTTTGGCTATTCAGGGCCTTTTCTGGTTCCATACAAATTTTAGGATTGTTTGTTCTAGCTCTGTGAAGAATGATGGTGTTATTTTGATAGGGATTGCATTGAATATGTAGATTGCTTTGGATAGTATCAACGTTTGAACAATATTTGTTCTTCCTATCCAGGAGCATGGAATCTTTTTCTATTTTTTTGTGTCTTCAATTTCATTCATAAGCTTTCTATAGTTTTCAGTGGATAGATTTTTCACCTCTTTGGTTAGATTTATTCCTACGTATTTTATGGGTTTTGGTGTGACTGTAAATGGGGGTCAATTCCTTGATTTCTCTTTCCATCTCTTCATTGTTGGTGTATAGGAATGCAACCGATTTCTGTGTGTTAATTTTATATCCTGCAACTTTGCTGAATTTATGAATCAGTTCTAGCAGTTTTTGTGGTGGAATCTTGTGGGTTTTCCATATACAGTATCATGTCATGCGCAGAGTGAAAGTTTGACCTCGTCCTGGCTGATTTACATGCCTTTTATTTCTTTGTGTTGCCTGATTGCAGAAGCTACGACTTCTAATACTATGTTGAATAACAGTGGTGAGAGTGGACATCCCTGTCTTGTTCCCGACCTTAAGGGGAAAGCTGTCAGTTTTTCCCCATTGAGGATGATATTAGCGTTGGGTCATTCATATATGGCTTTTATGATCTCTAGGTATGCTCCCTCTATCCCTATTTTCTTGAGGGTTTTTATTAAGAAAGGATGCTGTATTTTGTCAAATGCTTTCTCTGCACATATTGAGAGGATCATATGGTTCTTATCCTTTCTTTTATTGATGTGATGAATCACGTTGATTGTTTTGTGGATATTGAACCAGCCCTGCATCCCAGGTATAAATCCCACTTGGTCATGGTGAGTAATTTTTTTAATGTATTGTTGGATCCGGTTGGCTAATATCTTGTGGAGGATTTTTGCATCCATGTTCATCAGGGAAATTGGTCTATGGTTCTCCTTTTTAGTGGGGTCTCTGTCTGGTTTTGGAATCAAGGTAATGCTGGCTTCATAGAAAGAGTTTGGAAGTTTTCCTTCCATTTCTGTTTTTTGGAACAGCTTCAAGAGAATAGGTGTTAACTCTTCCTTAAATGTTTGGTAGAATTCCCCTGGAAAGCCGTCTGGCCCTGGACCCTTGCTTGCTTTTTGGGAGATTTTTGATTACTAATTTGATTTCCTTACTGGTTCTGGGTCTGTTCAAATTTTCTATTTCTTCCTGTTTCAGTTTTGGTAGTGTGTATGTTTCTAGGAATTTGTCCATTTCTCCCAGATTGCCCATTTTATTGGCATATAATTGGCATAACATTCTCTTATTTTTGTTTTTATTTCTGCTGTGTTGGTTGTGATCTCTCCTCTTTCATTCTTGATTTTATTTATTTGAGTCCTTCCCTTTTTGTTTTTGATCAAACTGGCTAGTGGTTTATCAAATTTTAAGAGTTTGTTAATTCTTTCAAAGAACCAGCTTCTGTTTTCCTTGATCTGTTTTACATTTGTTTTTTGTTTTTTGTTTTTTTTTGTTTTGATAGCATTAATTTCTGCTCTAATCTTTATTATTTCCTGTCTTCTGCTGGTTTGGGGTTTTATTTGCTCTTCTTTTTCCAGCTCCTTATCTTGATCATTTTTATATGAATATTTTTTGGGTGTGGAACGAATCATCTGAGTTCCATTATTTCTAATGGGAAATTTGCTTTGATATACAAGTGCTTTGAATTAAAAGCTTGTTTCTGGTATGAATTATGCTCACAGACCAAGGTTTAACTGTATGTAGGAAATTAAAAATGGAGATAGAAGTATAGGCGGGAAGTAGGAATTTATAAGAATTATCATTGTTTTTTTTTGACATGAATTATCATGACAGTACCTTTCATATTTTATAGGACCACAGAGATTGCAAATTCTAGATTAACCCAGAGACATAGCTACTTTCTTCTGTAAAAAACTGAACCACAGACTTTCTCTAGGACATTTTGTGACTTTGCTTGGAAGTTAAAAGCAGAGAAAAAGCGTGAAAACGTGCTTAAAAGTTAAGAAAAATCAGTGAATTAATTGGTTTAATTTACAAATATTTCTCACTTAATTGCCTGGGTACATAGCCTGGATTTTTAAAAGAATCATGATAGTTACTAGACATTTCTCATAAAAAAGAAAAAATAATTGAACATCGTTGAATACCTTTCCTGTCAGGTTTGCACATAACAACAATTTAGTCACATCGGATAGCAGTATTAAGGACAAAATATACTATAAGATCTTGTTTGGCTATTTTCTTACGGATGGTGTTGAAGCAACATACCCACAACATGGAGACAGCAATCAATAATATTCTTTGTCAGGGTCTAAGTACCATAGACTGCTTGCAACCACCCATCAATAAGTCCTTCCTGAGCTTCTGAGTGGTACATCCCTGCATTTGTGTACCCAAGTATTGAACAGATTTTCACTGAACTAAAAGCAGTAATAGGTTAGCCTTTACAAAGTGGCCATGCTGGGCACTTAAAATAGATTATCTTTAATCCTTACAACAATCTTGTAAGATAAGTATCATCATCGAAACCATTTTATGATGTGGACATCAAAGATTGTAAATATTAGGAACATGTCCAAAGTTACAGTTTGTCAAAGCCAGGATTCCAACCTGCTTCTTCTCTGACTCCAAACCTATGTATGCTTTTTCTTCTCCACCCTACTTCTTGAATACAATTATGATAATGATGATGATGATGATGATGCTGGCAATGATAGTTAAGTTACAGTTTTTTAAAATGCTTTGTATTAACTGCAGTGTTGAGTGCTTTGTATATATTTTTTTCATTTTCTTACATTATCCTTTTAAGTCTGTTTGTAATAATTAAGGAATTAAGGGATTTTTAAATTTAAATCCTTGATTATTATAATTGGAAAAGACTGAGAAGTTAAGTAATTTGTCCTAAATCAAGAAGCTCATAAATGGATGAGCTTGGATTTAAACTATGGCTAACTCTTAGCTAAGATCTTTAATTTTTACAGAGTTGACTTAAAACTGAGGCTTTGAGAAAAAGAAAAGAGAAGCTGAATGTATTTAAAAAGCATAGGATCATCTTTTCAAATCGCTCTCACTCCTCAAGAAGATTCTGTGGTCATTGAATAAACTGCTGGTGACTGTGGTCATAATAAGAATAGCAATATTTTTCTCTCTTTCTTTTATTTGTTTGTTTACTAATATCATCTGTGAGCTTGGATTGCTTATTTTGAAATAAGGCATTCAGGAATATCTCTTGAGTTCTCTAAGAAGAAAATGAGATTGGGGCGCCTGGGTGGCTCAGTCAGTTAAGCGTCCAACTTCAGTAGGGGTCATGATCTCGCACTTTGTGAGCCCGAGCCCCATGTTGGGCTCTGTGCTGACAGCTCAGAGCCTGGAGCCTGCTTTGGATTCTGTATCTCCTTCTCTCTCTGCCCCTCTGATGCTCACGCTCTGTCTCTCTCAGTCTCTCAAAAATAAATAAACATTAAAAAATTTAAAAAAAGAAGAAGAAAATGAGATAAAGATAAAGAGTTTTGGGGGAAAGGAATAGTGTTCCTGGGGAAAAAAAGAAACTTTTGGGGGCTTGTTAGGAAATAGTTCTAGAGGTATAATTTTCTTTCAGTATATAAATTATTAATTTTTCAGTGTTCATTTATTTTGAAGGAGAGAGAGAGAGAGAGAGAGAGAGAGAGTGTGTGTGTGTGTGTGTGTGTGTGTGTGTGCATGAGTGAGGGAAGGCCGGGGGTGGGGGGGTGGGGAGAGAATCCTAAGCATGAGCTGACAGCACAGAGCCTGATGCAGGGCTCTATCCCACAAACCATAAGATCATGACCTGAGCTGAAACCAAGAGTTGGATGCTTGACCAAGTGAGCCCCTAGAGAAATTTCTATAAAACTTTTTCTAGGCATCTTTAACATCTGAAAGAAAAATAGAACAGGCAACTAAAGGGACAGTGGAGAAAGGGGGAGAAGGAGCTGTGGGGGTTTGTAAATTACTACACTTCTGCTGTGCTGTTGCAGAAAAGGCTAACTCATCATTTCAGGTCCTTTGGAATTCACACACTGCATGTTTTTGGATTGGACTGTTGTGTTTAATGAATGTGGAGTTTCATGAGAATAAAATAGCAAGACACCACAATAAGATGAAATGCTGCAACTACAAATACTTGAGACATTTGGAAGATGGATCCTTTAATCCTAAATTTTCTTTATAAGACCATTATCCTAACAGAAAGCAAATAGGTTATAGAGTTAATTAGATATAAATATCAACTCAGATTTAGTATTTTTAAAATCTGAGGGACCTTGTGCATTTACCTAACTTTGCTGCTTCTTGTTTTTGTTTTGTTTTGTTTTTTTGTTTTTTGTTTTTTGTTTGTTTTTGCGTTTTTAAATCTGTCCAGTAGGAATAATGGGAATAATGATATCTACCGCAAAGTGTTGTCAGGGAGACTCCACCTCAACATAGTGCCTGACATATAGATGATTAATGAATAATGGTTATTTTTATTTTCCAAAACATAGTTTCTGCCTCTAAGATGATTCTAGAGTGTAACTGTAGAAAATACAGAAACCAACAAAATTAAATTTTTTTTGACGTTTATTTATTTTTGAGACAGAGAGAGACAGAGCATGAACGGGGGAGGGGCAGAGAGAAAGGGAGACACAGAATCAGAAGCAGGCTCCAGGCTCTGAGCCATCAGCACAGAGCCCGACGTGGGGCTCGAACTCACAGACCGTGAGATCCTGACCTGAGCTGAAGTCGGACGCTTAACCGACTGCGCCACCCAGACGCCCCCAGAAACCAACAAAATTAATGTTAATACTGTATTAAATAAAATTCTTTTTCTCTCAGCTCCAACACATATAGGACAAAACATTACATGGCACGTGCTCCCAAGTTCAAAAATGGGGTTTTAGACCACTGCAGCACACTCGAAGGAGGTGGTCAAAAACATTTTGAGTCCACTTTTATGAAATTTTCACTCAAGAGTTCAAAAGGGATGCCAGAATTTCTTGGAAGATAGCTGTGTGTGTGCGATGAAACTCATCACCCCCTCTCATGGGAAAGAGACACTTCTCTTCTCCCTCACCTCTCCTTCAATGAGAACACTTGATATTTACCAAGCCCAGTCTGGACTCACACTTGAAAATGTCTCCAGGCAAAAGTCTAGCTGTATCTCTCTGTGATAGAGAAGAGGAGAGAGGACAGCAGCGAGAGCAAAAGCATTTCCACCATTTTGCCTTGCCAGGATCTGTGACCTTCTTTGGGCCACATGAATACCCCAGAAGTTAACCAAGCTGAAACCATTTAGAAAAGACCCTGCCCCAGGAAGCAGCCTTCCAAAGCAAAGTAACCCAGAAGTAAAGGTCTCTGGGGTTTATATCTTTTGAGATATGACTGGGGGAGGGTAGGATATAAGTGGTTGCTTGGAGAGTAGACTATTCCAGGGATCTGGGCAATGGAGAAGGTCATTAGAAACCTCCCAAGAAACCACAAGTATGCCTCCCAAAAGAGATATCCGCTCCGATTCTTTATGAAACTCAATAAACACTAAATTTTAAATAATACCAAGATCAGAGAGCTCTACTACCAGATCATGGTGGTACTAGTCAAGTGAGGGCTTTCTTATCTTTTTTTCTATCGCTGTTCATGCCCTAGAGGGGTCAGACACCACGACTAGCAAGAGCTAAGGAGAAAATAGCACAAGGCTGCAGAGCAGAGAAGATGCTGACAACACACCTCTTCTTTTCCTTTTCCCTATAGGTTTCCAGGGGATGCTCCTTAAGGGAAGAGAGCAGCTTGAACTTTAAGTTCGGAACTTTAATGATGTTAGATTGTATTGGTTTTCCATTACTGCCTAACAAATTACCACACATATAGTGGTTTAAAACAACACACATTTGCTAGATCACATCCCTGTAGATCAGAAGTCCAAGATGATTTCACTGAGTTCTCTGGTTAGGGTTCGATAAGGCCAACCTCAAAGTGTTGACCAGGACTACGTTTTCATCTCTGGAGCGTGGAGTTCTCTTCCAAGACTATGCCTCTTATTGGCAGAGTTTACTTCCTTTAAGTTGTAGGAGTGAGATATTTCCTTGTTGGATGTCAGCAAGGACATTTCTTACCTCCTTAAGAACACTCAATTCCTGGGGTGTCTGAGTGGTTCAGTGGGTTAAGCATCTGACTTTGGCTCAGGTCATGCTCTCATGGTTCGAGGGTTCGAGCCTCATGTTAGGCTCTGTGCTGACAGCTCAGAGCCTGGAACCTGCTTTGGATTCTGTGTCTCCCTCACTCTCTGCCCCTCCCCCACTCGCATTCTGTATCTTTCTGTCTCTAAAATAGATGTCAAAAAAATTAAAAGAACACTCAATTCCTCCTCATGTGACCTGTATGTTTAAAGGCATGCCGAGTCTTTTTCACACTTCCAGTCTCTCTGGAATCATCTGCTTCAGGCTGAGAAAAGCTCTTTGCTTTTAGGAGCTCATGTGATTACATTAGGCCCACCCAAATAATCTCTTGATCTAAAAATCAACTGTGCATATCATATAACACAATCACAGGAGTGATATTTCATCATATTCAAATGTTCCAGGGATTAGTACAGCAAATGTCTAAGAAGCCACTGAGACATTCTACCTACCAGAGGATTGAAACTTTTAGTTATTGCAATGAGGTCATTTTTTTGGTTGTTATTTGGATTCCAAGCGACAAGAGAGTGTTTTATTATCTGAAGTAACCAATAAAATAGTAGGCCTAGCAGAAGATTCCATTTAAGTGTGAGAAAATAATTACCTTCATAAATTGGGGTGAGTGGACACTGATGGTGTTTGGTGAGAGAATTTTCTTTTTATTTTGCTGTACCCTACCGATTGCTTTAAACAAAATGAATTTGCCTTAAATAAGCTGTGGTTTGTGGTAGAGGGATACAACCAATATATAGTGATCTCCCCCTTTCCCTGCCCCAGGAATGGGTTAAGCAAATACATACTATGATTCATTTTATTTACAACCTAGGATATCCTGCTAGAATCTTCTTGGACTAGAGGGCAAGAATCTCTTGGAACCCATGTAGGTCAGTGTCCCAATGCCCAAAGAGGTAGGGAAGATGCTGGAGAGTGGATCTGAAAGAACAAGCAGTAATTATTCTTCACAATAATCTATTGTGATAAACTGAGCAAGAGGTGATGATGACTTGGGGGAAGACGATGGAAATAGAAGGAGAGAAGATTCTAGATATATTTTGAATATATAGTGGGTAGATTTTGTCAAATGAACTAGCTGTGGGGTGTGAAAGAGAAGAAATCCAAGGTTTGGGGTTTGTGTAAATTGCATAATTGAGATGCCATCTAATGTTATGAAAGAGATTTTAGGAGAGCAATTGTGGGTCTGCCATTAAGAAAATGGATTATTACTGGGGTGCCAATGTGGTTCAGTTGGTTAGCATCCAACTTTGGTTCAGGTCATGATCACACAGTTCCTGGGTTCAAGCCTGGTGTGGGGCTTTGTGCTGAAAGCTCAGAGCCTGGAGCCTGCTTCAGATTCTGTGTTTCCCTCTTTCTCTGCCCCTCCCCCACTTGTGCTCTGTCTCTCAAAAATGAATAAATGTTAAAGAATACAAAGAAAAAAGAAAATGGGCTATTACTAAAAATTATACCCATTTTTTATGTATTAGTTTCCTAGAGCTACCAGAGAAAATTACCACATGCTTGGTGATTTAAAGCAATAGAAATCTATTCTCTCACAGTTCAGCCAGTGGTCTGAAAGAAATCAATGTATTGGGGTGCCTGGGTGGTTCAGTTGGTTATGCGTCTGACTTTGGCTCAGGTCATGATCTCACGGTTCCTGAGTTTAGGCCCCACATTGGGCTCTGTGCTGACAGCTCAGAGCCTGGAGCCTGCTTCGGATTCTCTGTCTCCCTCTCTCTCGCCCTGCCCCTACTTGTGCTCTGTCTCTCTCTCTCTTTCTCTCAAAAATAAATAAACATTAAAAAAATTTAAAAAAATCAAGTTATCAACAGAACTGGTTTCTTCTGGAGGCTCTGAGAGAGAATTTTTTCCATTCTCCTTTCCACATCTAGTGACTCTGGCAAACCTTGTTATTCCTTGGCTTATAGGTAGACATGTCCTTTTAATCTCTACCTCCATGTTCACGAGGATTTCCTTCTATGTGTCCCTTTCTTCATGTCAAACATGAAAACAAAAAACAAAAAGCTGAGTGGCAAGTCACTTTTCAATGAGATCTTCCTTTCTGACTTCTCATCCATGCCATATTTGAAATACCTATGTGCTATTCTGTAAGTGCTACAATCAAATACACATTAACCAACAGGTAAAAAGAGATGCAAATAACAGACATATGGACAAATATTTGTTGAAAATCAATTACATGACAATCATAAGGTAGGAAAAACACGATACCTCTTAGAACAGGTGCATTCTAGAGTTACACCAGTTCTAAGAGTTAATGTGTTTTTCCTACTTTAAGATGAGTAAATGGGGAGACATATTAGTGTTCATTGCTTCATGGTACATTTGCAAGACTGTGTGTTAAATCTCAGGTTTTTATATTTCAAAGCCTTGTCTCCATCACAATGTACTTGAGAAATATAATGCAGACCTGAAAGACTATAAAATATTCAAATAACAAATCCTTCATAATTGATTCTGAAAGAAATAAATACAGTTATAAAAATGAACTATGTAAAACATTCTTTTAATGTTTATTTTTGAGACAGAGAGAGACAGAGCATGAATGGGGAAGGGTCAGAGAGAGAGGGAGACACAGAATCCGAAGCAGGTTCCAGACTCTGAGCTGTCAGCACAGAGCCCGACGCGGGGCCCCAACTCAGGAACCGTGATATTATGACCTGAGCCAAAGTCAGATGCATAACCGGCTGAGCCACCCAGGCACCCCAAGATGAACTATTTTAAAACCAAATGATATGGCCAAAGTTTCTTTTCTTTTCTACTAAGAGAGAGTCCCACATTTAAAACTGTTCCAGTAGCTAAATAATGTTAATGTGCAGCATGTTATTCCTTGACACCTGAAAGATATCCAATGTTTGATGACAACATTTAAAATCTTGTGCCTTTGTCTTCCATGGTTTTGTCAAGAACTCATCATAGAGATTCACATCCCCATATGATTTCATATATCGCCTAATCTTCCTCATCCCTTTCTCCTCTTTGGTTCCATAGTGACTTCCGAGCTTCTGGTCCATCATCTAAAAATCCTCCACATCCTTCCTCTCTTCCCTAGATGTCCTCTTTACCTTCTCAGTCTACTGAAATGTGAATTTCTCCTAAGGATTCTCCTCCCTTGTGGTACTTTCAAGCTATAGTCTCTGTTTCTCCACACTGCACATGGCTTGTAGGTGGAGTAGGTGTCTTCCTTGCTCATCCTTGCTACTTTCAAACTAATTTTCTCTTTTCCCTAAAATCCCTTGCCTTTGAAGATTTTGTTCCCAGTCTATAATATACTTCTATGTTGTGCTTATTCAGACTGATCTCTACTCAGTATTTAAAGATTTAAGTTTTTGGCTCAAGAACACTGTATCTCACAGTACTCTTATCCTACGTCACAGTGGTTGCAATGTTCTGATGTCCTAGTTTCTGGATACTTCTCTTTCAATATTCTCTCTTCCATATCCACTCTGTCTATTCCTGTGGCTGTTCTCCAGACCTTGATATTATGAATAACTGTACCTCCTCCATGATCTCAATATGAAAAACCTTACTTTCTGATCTCCATTTCTGTTCAGCTCCCTCCTCTAAGACCTTTCAGTCCCCTGGTTCTATCCTCTTGTCATGGATGCTTGATTCCCATTATCAGTGTCCTTCAGTTATCAAACACCAGGAATAATAAACCTATAGTTGAACAAGTTGGGTTAAAGGTTCATTTCAACAAGGGTCAATGCACACCGTAAGGGCATCTGAGTAAGAGTGTTTACAAAAAACTAATTATTAGGAATTGGGCTCATGTTATGTGATTTTAGGAAGGGTTTAGGACTCAGGACTTCACTATGCATTTGGATGCTCTCAGGCATGTGGCATTCTGTGATTGGGTATCTGAATACATCTTATCTATAGGGTAGGAAGAATGAATCCATACCGAAGCTATGATTGGTAAAAGGAGCCACCGACATTCATATTATCTGGGACAGGGAGATGTTTGAATATTTTTGTGTTTGAACAATTCAGTTTTGTCTGTGTTTAGACATGGTTACAAAAAGATCTTTTGTCTTGATCCATCATGGTCTGAGTGACCTTATCTGACGTTAGTGTTCTGTTGAATTACATTCAACAGGAAAACACCACAACCTAGTGCCAGGCCAACTTCCTGATGTCAGGAACTGCTTTTTTCTTTCTCACCTTGGTCTGTCACTGCAATCACACCTTGCAAATCTCACTCCTCCACCCCAACCCCACCAGCAATTCTAGGTCCACCCTGACAGGAATTCCCTCATTCCTTTTAACCAGATTTATTTATTTTTCTGCATGTCATTTATATTATATGCCATATTATATTTCTATTATATATTTGTCTATCATCTTTCTAGTGTTAAATTAGGTTATTTTTTACCATAGAATTGCAGTTATAGAATAATTCAACCTTTAAAATAATCAATGTGCTAGTGCTAATAAGGCCTATACAAATTAGTCATAAATTCTATTGATTATGTAAATTAAAAAGGCATCATTTATAACTTCAAAAAATTTTGTGATTGTATTTGCTGTCTTGGCAGTTGACTTTTAGTGAATTAAAGCTAAACCTTTTTTATAAGAGAGACATTAAGGCCATGTCAGAGAATAACCTAAAAGATTAAATATAAAGAGATGAAGGCAATTTGTGGGGGTCAAGGTGGGTAATAATGAATTGAAGACAAATATAGGGCTCTTTAGTGTAGATATTTTTAAAAGAAGCAGTTTTGACTAAAATATTCTTTACAGTTATTAGTTATATTTTAAGGGCATAACATTTAGGAAGAAAATGAGATTATTTGCAAAGATTGTATAGAGAGATTGTGACACAGCCAAACTTCTAACCTGTTTCAGTGTTGGACATGTGCATTGTTTTCCCCCCACATCTTATTTCATAGCTACAGTGTGTGAAAAGTTTCCCCTTCTGGTATAGTTTCTGTAGCCTAAGGGCCAGTGTGAGGAAGAAGCGTTAGCCTTGTATGAGGTCCTGGTTGCTGCTGCTGCTTCTGTTAAATGTTCTGTACCAGGATTTATTCCACTTAGTTTGAAAACTGTATCTTCCCTCCTAAGGTAATATCCTGGAGCATCAGATCATTGCTTCAATTCAGCATGCATGTCTAAGCCTGCTGAGATCAGAGAGCCAGGCCAGATTACGCACTTCTAAGTTCCACCCTTCTCTTCCTAGAATCGGCAGGGAGAAGAACGAAGTGATGAATAATGCAAGGTTATGGTGTTAATCGGTTCCATGGGCAAGATAGCAGTATAGAGGAGATTTCAACTGCGGCTTGCTTGATGACTTTTCTCTGGGATTTCTGGTCCTTTAAAGGGTGTTATTTATCTTTGGTTTTCATGTCTGCCAAATCCATCACTATGGCTGGGAGGTAACAAGTCTAACGGTGGAAATATTCTGCCTTCCTCTTTGGCTTTCTCTACAATTAAAATAAGCGTTTTGAGCATTGGTGGTTGGTCTGAACTTTTTAAAAAAATTGAGTGGACATTTTGCATTGCCACTCTTCTTTCCTCCCCAAACCCACTTCCCACCTAACCACATTCTCCTTCCTTTTGTCTATTGCTTTCTCCAGGAGCCAACTCTAAATTTAGTGACCATGAGTAACATTCAAGGTATTTGCTACTTACTTTCTTTATTTGCTTTGTGTGCATGGGTTGGAGAGGAAATTAGAAGCTATGCCATTGTAAAATCTTTTTTACTTCTTTTAGCTATCACTTTTCCTTGTTTGGATGCTGTCAATGTATTTTTGACTTGCTTATTTTGGTATTTTTGAATACATTTTGTTACGTGTTGGGAAAAGCAGATTCTGTGATACAATTTCATTCTATCATTTTTACTTTTCGTTTTGGTTCTTAAGTAATATGATGGAAGAATACATGTCATGAATGATTTTGTATTTGAACTGTATATCATTGTTTAAATATTTATATATCATGATATTCTCTTTTTGTATTTGGAACCTTGTTTTGTTCCAAGATAAAAATGGAAGTTATTATTATAATGCAGGAGGTCTGAATGTCAGTATATAATATGTAATTTTAATTATTTCAACTAGAATTATTCAACTAAGTTTTCAGTTATTTTAATTAAAGTTTCCTTCCTTTCCCTTGTCCTCTTTATTACTCTGTATTTTCCCCCATTTCCCCCTTTCAACTTTTTTTTCTTATTTACTCCTTCCCTATTTTCCAATTACCAGTATTTATTGATTATCTACTATATCCCTCAGGGTAAAAGACACAAAGGTAGAAAAGATGTATGTCCATGAAACTATAGCTGATTGATCTTGAGAGCCAACTAACTACAATGAATAAGAAAATATATAACAGCACATATAGATTTAATTAATGAACTTACTGATTGATTGATTTGTGGATGTATTTGTTTTATTCAAAATAAGGTCTACCCCAGGAGACTTTCCTCTATTCCCCTAGGTTTGAAAGCTGGGTCTATGGATAAACTGATAATAGGCTGACTGATAGGAGAAAAGAGATGCAGATTTATTAATTTTTAATATTATGTGCACAGGAGAATCATGGGAAAAAAGTGAATACGTAAAAAAGTGATGAAATTTGAGAGCTTATGTGCCTTCTTAATAGGGGAAGGAGAGAGAGAGTAAATGATTTTTTTTTCTTCCAAGATTTTATTTGAATTCAACTTAGTTAACATATAGTGTAGTATTGGTTTCAGGAGTAGAATTTAGTGAGTCATCACTTACATGTAACACCCAGTGCTCATCCCAACAAGTGCCCTCCTTAATGCCCACCACCCGTTTAGCCCATCCCCTCACCCACCTTCCCTCCAGCAACCCTCAATTTGTTCTCTATAGTGAAGAGTTTCTTATAGTTTGCCTCCCCAATGAAATCTTGACATTTGCAACAACATGGGCGGAACTAGAGTGTATTATGCTAAGCAAAATAAGAGAAAGAAAAATACATGATTTCATTCATATGTGGACTTTAAGAAACAAAACAGATGGACATAGGGGAAGGGAAGGAAAAATAAAATAAGATAAAAACAGGGAGTAAGTGGGGCGCCTGGGTGGCGCAGTTGGTTGAGCGTCCGACTTCAGCCAGGTCACGATCTCGCACTCCGTGAGTTCGAGCCCCATGTCGGGCTCTGGGCTGATGGCTCAGAGTCTGGAGCCTGTTTCCGATTCTGTGTCTCCCTCTCTCTCTGCCCCTCCCTCGTTCATGCTCTGTCTCTCTCTGTCCCCCCCCCCCCCCAAAAAAAAAATAAATAAACGTTGAAAAAAAATTAAAAAAAAACCAGGGAGTAAGTGATTTTTAAGATTTTTAAAAAATGTTTTTAATTTGAGAGAGAGAGAGAGTATGAGCAGGGGAGGAGCAGAGAGAGAGAATCCCAAGCAGGCTCAACACTGTCAGCTCAGAGTCGGACACAGGGCTTGAACTGACAAACTGTGAGATAGTGACCTAGCAGAGATCAAGAGTTGGACACTTAACCAACTGAACCATCCAAGTGTTACAGGGAGTAAATTGTTTTTACGAAAGGTTAATAGGCCGTTAAAAGAATAAATGGGGGATATGATAGTTTATGAGAAAGTTTGGCTGTGGTGTGGACTTCTAGTTTTCTCTATGATAAAAGCCATCTTCTCTGGTTGATGAAACACTTGGGAAGGAGATTTATAACTATTGCGTTCCTTTTGGAGTTGTTTTTTTCAAATGGCTTCAGCTCAAAATACTTAGTATACCAGTGAGGCATATTTTTGGTGGCATGTCCTGAACTTAACCCAGAATATTCCATAAACTGTCCTATATACTAGGTATAGCTAGTTTCAGATACAGACATACTTGTTAAGTAAAATCTTATTAAAAGTCCTTCTTGGTACATGAATAAACACAGCTTTAGTGAGATATTAAGGCAAATGGACATTATATTAAATTCAGACTATTACAGACATTTCCATGTACTTTGCCACTAAATTGAAATGCTGTATTTAGTACAAGTAAATATTTCACTTTTTTGATTTTGGGCGTAACCTTCACTTCACTGTTCTGATATTTGAGGTTTTTTTGGCTGAGAATTGAAATCATATCACATTATATCAAAATTTAATTGCAATTATCAACTCTTGCTAATGTTAAGGTAAATACAAGTGGAAACTTTTGTTGATAAATCTCTACTCAGGAAAATGGCATGATATATAAATCTTAGGTTTTAAGAAAAGAGCTGAAATCTGAACATTATTTGTTTTTCAAAAACATACTCCCTTCATATTCTCTGAATATGAGTTTCAGTTTTCTTTAACTTGCCAAGCTAGAATTATGATTTGAATTTTAAGTGTTAGGCCCTAGATTTCTTCTTTTTTACAAAATTGAATCTGACAGCACAAAAATGCAACTATAAGTAAAATACATTTAATGAGTGCATCAATATGGAGCAATTAGTATTCAGAGTTCTCCATCAAAATGTAAAATGTAATTAGGATCATTATTTTGCCAAGTTAGATCATAGTTACTAAATTGAATACCCAAAATGTTAGAGTATATAAAACTTGAATATAGATTGAAAATAAACCTACTTCATGTAAATAGCACTTAACGTAAAATTTTCTAGTCTTCAGTGTTTCACTGGAACAAAAGTATTGAATTAATTTGGTTAATAGCAAAATGCTTGTTGAATTTTTTTAGTTAAAAATATGTGATTAATATGAAACAAACTAGGAAAGTATGAGAATCAAGACTGGACCAAATATAATTTCCATTTTAGGTTTTTAGTAGAACTTTTGGCCTAATAACTAACAATCCAAGCCAGTGAATTTAAGGGAAAGAGAAATCAAGATGCATCATAGAAACCTTGGAAAGTCACTAAAAGCAAACTAATAGTTTCAGGTTTTAGTTCTTTACACTGTCCCTTATCTCTCTAATTTTTATTGAACAACATAAATACTGACTTTTGACATATATACCAGTATCCTAAAATCACACAATTTCAAAAAGATTAGCAATCAAATTGGGAACATTACATTGTGTTAGGTGATTTTTATACATTAAATCTTTATAATACAATAATCTTTAATGACATAATACAATAATATTTAAAATTAAATTTTATAAATTTTGTCTTTTATGTTAGATAAATATTCTTATTGCTATTTTAAATTCAAGGACATTGAGGTACAGAGAAGTGAAATCATTTACCCAAGACAAATGATTAAAATATGTTCCTTTTTTTTTTCTGGCATCCAACCATCTAATGTGATATATCAGTTTTCAGTAGACAATTGAAAATGGAAATATTTTCTTTCTTAATACAACCCTGTTTTCTGATTTCATGCTCATAGAATTTTGCAATGTTCTGAATGGCTTGGTAAATTAGTCAGTTATTTGAAAGCCCAAAGAAGTGAACAGTTTTGATTACATCAGAAGTGCTCTGCTTCAAAGAAAGATCCTAAATGTACAATGTAACCTTACACCTAAAGGAGCTAGAAAAGGAGCAGCAAAGATATCTAAAGCCAACAGAAGAAGGGAAATTATAAAGATAAGAGCAGAAATAAGCAATATAGAAACAAACAAACAAAAAAAGTAGAGCAGATCAAAGAAACTAAAGCTGGTGTTTTGAAAATATAAACAAAATTGATAAACTCCTAGCCAGACCTATCAAGAAGAAAAGAGAGAGGACCTAAACAGATAAAATCATGAAAGAGGAGAGATTACAATGAACACCACAGAAATACAAACAATTACAAAAGAATATTATAAAAAATTATATGCCAACAAACTGGGCAATCTGGAAAAAATGGAAAATTCCTAGAAACTCACACACTATCAAAAGTGAACCAGGAAGAGATCATCCATAACCACCAAAGAAATTGAATTATTTATCAAAAATCTCCCAGTAAACAAGATCCTGGGCCAGATGGCTTTCCAGGGGAATTCCACCAGACATTTGAAGAAGAGTTAACACCTATTCTCTTCAACCTATTTCCAAAAAATAGAAACAGAAGGAAAGCTTTCAAACGCATTCCATGAAGCCAGCATTACCATGATTGATTCCAAAACCAGACAAAGACCCCACTAAAAACAAGAATTATAGGCCAGTATCCCAGATGAACTTGGATGCAAAACTTCTCAACAAGATACTAGCAGATTGAAGTCAACAGTACCTTAAAAGAATTATTCACAACAATCAAGTGGATTTATTCCTGGGATGCAGGTCTGGTTCAATATTTGCAAATCAATCAATGAGATACACCAGATTAATAAAAGAAGGATAAGAACCACATGGTCCCTTCAATAGATGCAGAAAAAGCATTTGACAAAATACAGCATCCTTTCATGATAAAAACCTAAAGAAAGTAATAGAAGAAACATTCCTCAACATTATAAAGGCCATATATGAAAGGCCCACAGCTAATATCATCCTCAATGGGGAAAAACTGAAAGCTTTCCCCCTAAGGTCAGGAACATGACAGTGATGTCTACTCTCACCACTGCTGTTCAACATAATACTGGCAGTCCTAGACTCAGCAATCAGACAACTAAAGAAACAAAAGGCATACAAATTGGCAAAGAAAAACTAAAACTTTCACTCTTCACAGATCACATGATACTCTACATGGAAAACCCAAAAGACTCTACCAAAAAACTGTTGGAACTGAATCAACATGCAGAAATTGGTTGCATTTATATACACCAATAATGAAGCAGCAGAAAGAGAAATCAAGGAATCAATCCCATTTACAACTGCATCAAAAACCACAAGATAACTAGGAATAAACCTAGCCAAAGAGGTAAAATATCTGTACACTGAAAACTATAGAAAGCTTAGGAAAGAAATTGAGGAAGACACAAAAAAATGGAAAAACATTCCATGCTCATGCATTAGAAAAACAAATACTATTAAAATGTCGATACTACCCAAAGCAATCTACATATTCAATGCAATCCCTATCAAAATAACACCAACATTCTTCACAGAGCTATAACAAAAATTCTAAAGTTTGTATTGAACCAGAAAAGACCCCAAATAGCCAAATAATGTTGAAAAAGAAAACCAAAACTGGAGGCATCACAGTTCTGGACTTCAAGCTGTATGACAAAGCTGTAATCATAAAGATAGTATGCTACTGGCACAGAAACAGACACATAGATCAATGGAACAGAGTAGGGAACTCATAAATGGACCCACAAATGTATAGCCAACTAATTTTCGACAAAGCAGAAAAGAATATCCAAAGGAAAAAAGACAATCTCTTCAGCAAATGGTGTTGGGAAAACTGGGAAGTGACATGCAGAAGAATGTACCTGGACCACTTTCTTACACCATACACAAAAATAAACCCAAAATGGATGAAAGACCTAAATGTGAGACAGGAAATCCTCAAAATCCTCGAGGAGAAAACAGGCAGCAACCTCTTTGACCTCGGCCACAGCAGCTTCTTGCTTGACTCAGGAGGAAAGGGAGATAAAAACAAAAATGAACTATTGGGACCTCATCAAGATAAAAAGCTTCTGCACAGTGAAGGAAACAATCAACAAAACTAAAAGGCAACCAATGGAATGGGAGAAGATATTTTCAAAAGACATATAGGATAAAGGGTTAATATCAAAATCTGTAAAGAACTTACGATACTCAACATCCAAAAAACAAGTAATCCAGTGAAGACATGAAAGTGTCATCCAGAAGACATGAATAGACACTTTTCCAAACAAGATATCTAGATGACTAACACACACATGAAGAAATGCTCAACATCACTCATCATCAGGGAAAAACAAATCAAAACCACATTGTGATACCACCTCACACTGGTCAGAATGGCTAAAATTAACAACTCAGGAAACAACAGATGTGGGCAAGGATGCCGAGAGAAAGGGGAACACTTTTGCACTGCTGGTGCTAATGCAAAGTGGTGTGTCCACTCTGGAAAACAGTATGGAGGTTCCTCAAAAAATTAAAAATAGAATTACCCACAACCCAGCAATTGTACCACTAAGTATTTATCCAAAGAATACAAAAATGCTGATTCGAAGCTGATCCCAATGTTTATAGCAGTGCTATTAGCAATAGCCAAATTATGGAAAGAGCCCAAATGTCCATCAACTGATGAATAAATAAAGATGTCTTATATGTGTATGTGTTACATGTGAATAAATAAAGATGTGTTTTTTGTGTATACGTGTTATATGTGTATACACACACACACACACACGCGCACACACACACACACACACACACATATATAACAGAATACTACTCGGCAATCAAAATGAATGAAATATTGCCATTTGCAAAAACGTGGATAGAACTAGAATGTATTATGCTAAGTGAAAAAGATCAGAGAAAGACAAATATCATGTGATTTCACTGTATGTGGAATTTAAGAAACAAAACTGGTGAACATAGGGGAAGGGAAGGAAAAATAAGATAAAAAAAACAGGGAGTCAAAACATTAGAGATTCTTACAGACAGAGAACAAACTGAGGGTTGCTGGAGGGGAGGTGGGTGGGGGGATGGGTTAAGTAGGTGATGGGCATTAAGGAGGGCACTTGTTGGGGTGAGCACTGGGTGTTATATGTAGGTGATGAATCACTGGGTTCTCCTGAAACCAATACTACACTGTATATTAACTCACTTGAATTTAAATAAATAAAATTTTTAGAAAAGTGCTCTGCTTCAGATAACATGATTATATACATTATAATTACCTACAATGAAGATCCAATGGATGGCCACATATCCCAGTACTTCAGAGATAAATCTACTTGTTAATAAAAAATTCTGAAAGACTTGTAATGGTAATTTATTAAGTTTATAAGGGAGAGCAATGGAAAATCTGTGCTTGCAATCTTTATTTAGAAATGGAAACGTGATAAGCGGAAGGAAAAAAATAGGTTTTCCACGTAATCCAAATTATTTAACCCAGTCTATTTCTTTTTGCAAAGGAAATCAGGTTTATAAACAAGCTCTCTTTGAGGCTAACAGTGTAATGTTTAGATTAAATGAGTGCAAAATCACCTTTGTACCACTGACTGTGCAGAATAGACTCACTAGCTTCAATGCAATCAGCTTCCATTCTGGGCTATCAGTACAGACAAACCAGATAAACCAAGATATATCCCTTCGATATAGCTTCAGTCCATCTTTTATTTTATTTTATCTTTAGAGGTGGTGATTGTATTTTATCCAAAGCAAGCAAGATTCTCACATCTACAAAATGCCTGCAGTTTTCCTGTATGAAGTGACACCACATGTTGTTCTGCTTGTTATTCCTGCATCACTGGGGTAGCACTTGTCTGTTTGAATGCTGTATGGCTGCCTCAGCAATTGTTAATCTAACGATGGAATATTTCCCTGGAGGTTATAGGTACCATTTTCTGAGCCCCGTGCCTACAGGCTGAATTACTAGATGATTGATATCATATTTTTTTTATTCTTTACTAACATATGCACATACTTATAGTAATAGGAAGTTATGGTTGTGATCCTAACAAGAGCACTTTCCAAGGAAGCATGGTGCAGCCTTTGCAGAAATGACCAGTTTTTCTACAATTCAATCTCTTTCACTGACATTGAGCTTTTTCAAAACATGGGGAAGCCAAGAAAATAAAAATGTCAGCAATTTATGCATTCTGATTTCACTCCCAGCTGAATTTCAATGTAAATATATTAAATATACATTATGTAAATATATTTAAATATGCAACACATATTTACATTTAAATGTAAATTGAGGTAATTTACATGTTAGATTCTTAATGTCAGTTATTAAAATTCACTGATTTTCTGACCCAAAGCTACCAATCAGAATGATGTATGTGTGTGCTTGTTAATTAACCATTTACTGAGTACACAAAAGGTGAAAATGCTGACCCAGGTGTGTATAGTAATTTGCAAGATGGATCTCTCCTTAAAAGAGCTACAAATTGGAGTTGTAGGGGCTGAGGTTCAGAGGTGGAGGGTAGATACAGATAAATATAGAAATAAAATAGGAGAATAGAAAAACAAAGGGCTGGGGTGCCTGGGTGACTCAGTTGGTGAAGTGATTTTGATTTTGGTTCAGGTCGTGATCTCCCAGTTTGTGGTTTGAGCCCCACATCGGGCTCCACACTGACAGTGCAGAGTCTGCTTGGGATTCTCTCTCTCTCTCTCTCTCTCTCTCTCTCTCTCTCTCAGCCCCTCCTTCATGCTTTCTCTCTCAAAATAAATAAATAAACTTAAAAAAGAAAAAAAAAAAAAAGAAAAGCCAAGGACCAGAGGAAGAATGTAAATGTGCAGTAATAGACTCAAGTTTCCAAAGAAATCTATGCTTTGACTTTTAATATCTGAATTTAGAGGAGTGGTGAAATAGCACATTCTTCTAGGTAAATAAGGAACAAAAAATATATGTGTACAGTTTACCTATTAATGACAAGTCATAAGAGATTCTGTCATGTAAGGGTTAATGGTCTGCCAGGAGGGCTCACTGATATAACCTTAGCTCATCCTACATATTATTAAAGCAGTCTTTTATTTTTCCCTGTCTTCAAGTATGACTTTCTATTATCTATTCTATATACTATCTAAATTTTCTAAACAATCCTTCTTTACACAAATCTAATCGCATAATGTCCCCCTTAAAACAATCAAATACGGGGTGCCTGGGCGGCTCAGTCAGTTAAGCATCCGACTTCAGCTCAGGTCATGATCTCACAGTCCCTGAGGTCAAGCCCCTAAAGGGCTTTGTGCTAACAGTTCAGAGCCTGGAGCCTGCTTCAGATTCTGAGTCTCTCTCTCTCTCTCTGCCCCTCCCCCACAAGCACTCTGTCCCTCTTACAAAAATAAATAAACATTAAAAAAAATCGAATACTTTCCCAATTCCTTCATCTTCAAATCCAAATTTCTTTAAATGCTGTTTCTTTTTTCTTTCTTTTATTTAAATGGTTTTTCTTAATCCTGCTTTTTGATACACATCCAATGTCAACTCCTGGCATCTCTTGACTAACACCCTACAATTCTGTCATTTCAAATTGCTTGACATTCTCAGTGATCTCACTTTTGTTTGTTTTGTTTTTGCCCTCCTAGAATGCCCCTTTCTTGTTATATATATATGAGTTTTTGGAGGAAGACCTTCCTCTGCCCTACAAGGTCCTCCTAGCTGGACTTAGAATCAAATTGACATGAGATTAAAAGGAGAAAATCAAATTTAATAGCTCACTTACAGGGAATCCACACAAACAGGACATTCTAAAGACAGTGAGGTAACAGGAAGCTTATAAGACCTAAGTAGAGGGGCAGGGCCTGAGGTTACAAAGGGGAGGAAGGCCATTGGCAGGAACACAAAGGAGATGATTTGAAAAACAAAGGTTAGCCTATTATGCAGATAAGTTTCTTAAGTAAAGAGGAGCTCTCTTCCTGGTAAAGACTCTCCTTTCCACTATAAATTTAGGTAGCTAAGGACCAGGAAGAGAGCTTTTTCCAATGCTCATGCCAAAGTGGCCCATGATGGGGCAGCTTGTCCTTGACCCCTACATGAGTAATTCCTACTTTTCCTTTGAGATCCAGGTCAAGGCTGATCTGCTGTGGAAGTTCTTTTATCCCCATTTTCCCCAAATATGTCCACATTGCTTCTTCCCAGGTTCTTTGGAGAGATGAGGTATCAAAAGAAGATAAAGGTGTAAGACATTCAAGAAAGTGCATCAATGTTGAGCTTTTTCTGAGGCCTGTGTTCTCAGAAAGCAGCAGTGTTGGAGGAGAAATCTTCCCAGCCTTTTTTGTTTGTAAAGCATCATCCTGCCCTCACAGTTTCCTGCACCCTTCCTCGATGACTCCCTTATTTTATACAGACCTATCTCTATCCTTCCTCTTGATGCCCTTATTTTATAAAACCCCAGGTTTTCTCCATCTTTTTAAAAAAAGGTTCCTCCTTAATGAATGTTCTCTCAATTGTCAATATCTTAAACACAGTCGTCTCCTTTATCTGTCCTGAACATTTTGTCTTCCACACTGACAACTTGGGCTTCTGTAAGTGAATTTGTTAGAGCTCTTGTCATATTTTACTGTGACTGTTGACTTGCTTGTTTGTCATCCTCCTTAGAGTGAGAATTCCTTGAGAGTTGGGGAAAAAATGTCTTATTTATATGTTCTCAAGTGTACTCAGTGCAGTACCTGGTGACACATAGCAGGTGACAGATCAACCTTTGATGGCCACCAAGTGAGAGTTTGCTATGTGTTTATGCTTCTCTTTTGCTAGAGGAAAACCTTCCAGGCTCCCTCTTTTCCCTGACAGTGCCTTGTTAGCACTCTGAATCAGGCTCAGCCTACTCATCCATACCTTCTGAAATGATTACAGAAAAGTTCACTTTCACCGTAGATAAAAATGGCTATTTGCTAAAATCCCTGTTGTTTATAGTTTATCATATAGAAATGTAACCCTTACACACATCCCTTATTATATGTCAGAGTCATGGTACATTGGGATATGAATAGGAGAGGAACTAATGATGGGAGGGTGAACATCAAAAGATGATGTGTAATTGATTAGAGAAAGCATGGAAGAAATATTTTGCCAGAAAATCTAATTTCTGGAGAGTTATACAGAGAACTGGCAAATCAAACTTCAGGAAAGATGTCTAATATTTTTTTTTAACGTTTATTTATTTTTGAGACAGAGAGAGACAGAGCATGAATGGGAGAGGGTCAGAGAGAGAGGGAGACACAGAATCCGAAACAGGCTCCAGGCTCTGAGTTGTCAGCACAGAGCCCGACGCAGGGCTTGAACTCACGGACCGTGAGATCATGACCTGAGCCAAAGTTGGACGCTCAACCGACCAAGCCACCCAGGAGCCCCTGAAAGATGTCTAATATTGAGGCAAATATAAAATTAGAAAGTGGCAAAAAAATTAGTGTTAGAAAAGGTAATGATCCATTGGTTTCTATATCTATGAAGAAAATAAGAATTAAAAATGAAGAATTTAGTAGGCTTACACAGTGGAATATTCATTTAGAGTTTGTTGAGTACCATTTGTTTGCTCTGGTGTTTCAAGATTGGTAATGACTTGTGCTTTACTAAGTCATACCGAGGTATACATTGTGTGATTGTAGGCTTCTGTTCAGAAAGTTTACCTACTAAGTGAGTGAACCTAGCTTACCAAACAGCATTTCAATCTAGATTCTTTGGTCCCAAGTCATCATTTTGAGTGCACCTGCTCTCTTAAAGTCAAGCAACTAACAAACCATATGGTGAATGTGTGTGTTTATGCTTCCGTGTGGGTGTCTGTGACTGAAATATTATCCTGTAAAGTGTGTCAAGTATTTTTTTCTAGTACTGAAATATTATATGAGAATTCTTGCAGGCTTAAAGATAGAATGGCTCTGCAGATTTTTATTTTTAAATGTAAAGTGCACATACTGTGAAATGCACAGATCTCAGTGCAGTGAAATGCAGAGTACAGTTCTGAGTCTTGACAAATGCATAGCGATGTAACCTAGCCCCTTTGTATCATCTGAGAAGCAGATGCCAATGGGATTAGATGTGCAAGAGATTTGAGGGAAATGCCTATGAAGGATAAAGGGAAAAAAGGTACAGTAGGCAGGGACAAGCTGACAGATATGAAAGGAGAGGGTTAGAAAGGATTGGGTAGACGTTTCAAACCATAGCAGAGTTTTGAGAAAGTTTCAGCCCAGTTGATGAAGAGTCCCTGAACAAAGAGTGCTTATTGGATGATTCTCATATTGAACAGGGGTGGAGGCTATGGCTGTCAGTTAACTATGCTACCTGCAGAAGGTTCTCTTGATGGGTATCTGATGTATCTCCATTCTTAAGATATAGACCATTTATATCTTCACCCCAGAAGCCCAACTCTCCGTAGGAGTCAGTGTTTTGATTTCTACCACCAGAGATGAACTTTTCTGGTTCTAAAATTTCACATAAATTAAAATCATACAGTAGGTTCTCATTTTTTCTTTGCTTGTTTTGTTCATCATAATGCTTTTAAGATTCATTTATGTTGTGTATATAGCTTATTCTTTTTTTAAAATTTCTGAATAGTATCACATTATATACAGTAAATCCATCCTCTTTTTTTGAAATTTATTTTGAGAGGGAGAGAGCGGCACACAAGAGCATGAGAGAGCACCAGCCAGGGTGGGGTAGAGAGGGAGACAATTCCAAGGAGGCTCTGCCCTGTCAGCAACCTCAAAAACCGCAAGATCATGACCTGAGCCTAAATCAAGAATTGGACACTTAACCGACTGAGCCACCCAGAAGCCCCTCCATTCTCTTTTTGATAGATCTTTGGGTAGCTTCCAATAGTTATCTATTAAAAAAAAAAACTTCTATGACTATTCTTATACAAATTTCTTTTTGGATATGTGTTTTCATTTCTCTTGTGAAAATACAGGTTTACTGCTGGATCATAGAGTCAGTCAGCATATGTTTAACTTTATAAGAACCTATGAAACATTTTTCTAATAGGTTGTAACGTTTTCTCCTTTCACTGGCAATCAAATTTCCCATTTTGCATCCTTGTCAATATTTGGTATTGTTGATCTTTACAATAATAGGCATTCTAGTGGTTTTAATTTGTAATTTCAGTATGAATAATGACATTGAACAACTTTGCATGTACTTATTGTACATATATATAAAATATAATAATAATATAAATATAAATAAGATAATATAAAATATATTATTTTTTCTGTCAAGTGTTCATTCTTGCATTTTTAATTACTTTATTATAATTGCTGATTTGTAGGGATTTTAAAATATATTTTGAACATGAACTTTTAGTCAAACATAAATTTGCTATAGTCAAATATAGTCAAATTTTTTGCTTCAAAAAATCTCGTTCAGTACGCGGCTTGCATTTTTAATATACTAACATTGCCTTTAATGAACTCAAATTATTTTTAAAATTTTGATGTTCAGTTTGTCCATTTTTTCTATTATTGTTAGTGTGTTTTGCAACTTTTCCATGAAATCATTGCCCCCCAAGCTTATAAAAATATTCTTTTATAAGGATTGGTGACTACAGCCCATAGTTCTGTTGCCTATTTTTGAAAAATAAAGTTTTGTTGGAACACATGTAGGCCATTCATTTATTTATTGTCCGTGACAATTTTTGCATTACAATGTCATAGTTGAGTAGTTGTGACAGAGAGAGTGTGGCCCTGGACCTTTAAATATTTACCATTAGCCCTTTAAGAATGTTTGTCAACAATTGTTCTAGAAGCTTTGAGGTTTTAGAGTTTATGTTCTTGTCTATAAGTGATCTTCAATTAATTTTTGCATGTGGTATGAGTAGGGGTGGAGCTCCATTCTCCCCCGACTATGTAACAGTTGTTGCAGCACATTTAACACGACTTTATTTTCAACATCAAATGGGTAGCTCATTGTCTGGACTTTCTGTTCAATTTCATTGATCTGTTTACTTATCCTTATACCAACATCAAACTCTCTTGACTGTTATAGCTTTGTATAACTCTTGAGATCACGTGCTATTAGTTCTCCAAAATTGTTCATCTTGTTCAGGATCCTTTGTGCTCCTCTAGGTCCATTGAATTTTGATATAAATCTAAAAATCTATACATCAGTTTTACAAAGATTTCTATTGTGATTTGAAAGAGAATATGGAATCTACATATCAGTTGGGGAAGAAAAAATGTTTTAACATTTCAATCCATTCAACATGGATCTTTATTTGGGTCTTCTTTATTTCTCTTAGTAATATTTTGTAGTTTTCGGTGTTGAGTTTTTAAATATTGTTTGTGAATTTTTTCTAAATATTTTGTTATGTAATGATATTGGAAATACAATTGTATTATATTTATATGCAGGTTTGAAGACAGAGTAAGAGTCTATTACAATGAGTCCAGAAAATAAATGTTTTTGGTGTGGAATTTGTCATTACAAGTTACATTATAAATCTCTGATTTTTACCAAGTGCACTTGTTTCCTCATGTTGCCACCTCACCCACATTTTATTGCTGTTTTTTGAATAGTTGATGGTAATATTGACATATGATGAGGGTATACTAAGAATAAAATTCCCTTTTAAAGGAAGAAGTGTGATGTTATATAAATCATACCTTTTCTTATTTAGCATCTGTTTTATACACAGTGTCTACATGCACTGCAATTTTTCTATGGAATCACAGAAAAATTTCAGCCTAAGTAAGTTATTAATATAGTCAGAGAAAATATGAAGACAATGTAAACTACTTGGAACCCACTACAACTTTTCTTTTCAAATAAAAAAAGAAAAAAGTTGGATAAGCAGAAGCATTAAAACATTACGAATTGTAGAGCTGTTTAGAGTTGAGAAAAAGTTTCCATGAGGATTTCAAAGAGAAAAATAACTTCGAGGACCAGAAATAATCCTCACCCAGAGGGCTTAGTTCTTTCTTTTTGGAACAAGCTAAGTGTTCTCTGTGGCCAGAAATTCTCACTAAAAATGGGCTGTGGAACTGCCTACTTCCTTCAAACTGTGCTTATTTTGAAATAAAAAGAAAAGGGACAGGGTTTTATATTTACAATGCTTAGTCTTTAGGAGCCTGGTTTTCATACCTAACATTTGCTATAATTTTTTCTTATAAAATAAACCCCATTAACTTGTAATGTGTTTTCTTTTGTGTTCAAATCTGCTTTTTATCTGTTTTTATCTAAAGTTTCCTAAAATTAGCTCATTTCTCTATCTTCTCTTATGCCACATTCAGTATATGCATATTAGTTTCTGTATGTATATTAGTTTTTTAATGCAAAATTTCAAATGTGCTTACATGGCAGATATGTAAAGAATATGCAGTGTACTTTCTATAACTTATGTGACTTTCTTCATGAGCTTCGAATCTGCTATCTAAAGGAGAAAAACTAAATTTTAATATTTGCAATAATAGGGTTTGTTAATATGGATAGTCTTCTTGTATCAAATGCTAATTTTTTCAGAATCATTTCTTATCAAATTTTACTTCTTTCACAAATAAGTTTTCGATATATATGAAGGTGGAAAGCTTGTATATTTGGGAGAAAGAGACAAATCCCCGGCCTTGTGTTGTTTGGTGGAGCATTTAGGCCAAGATCTACTGAGAAATATTTGCTTTATCTGATTCTCGAGTATTATTCCTTGGATCTGCTACGAAATATTATGGCTGATATTACTATAGTAGTACCACTTCCAAAATATAATAATGGGACTGGCATATGATAGACATTTCTATTCCAAAAGTAGAAATCAGAAAAAAAGGAAGGGATTACAGGCCCCAAGGAAGTCCTAAATCTAGCAGGGCAAATTTTATTTGATTTTAAGGTTTGAGAATTATCCTCTTTGACTTAATGCTCTATTATTCCAGCCCACCAGGGAAGTGGCCTTGTTTTCTGGGCCCACTAATGTGGTGGTCCCACCTCGTCTTCCCTGGGTATAGGTGACTTGCCTCTCTGAAATCAAGGAGGTGGCTCCACTCTCTGGAACTGAAGGTGAGGTAGCTTCCTCAACCCAATGGACCTGTGCCCTCTGAACTCCTGGTGACAATGGCAGCCCTGCTCACATTTGAGATGTCTTTGAAGTCATTCTTCCATTTTCTTGAATGATAACGCTTGTTTGCAGCTGGATAGCTGTACTGGTCCAGCCTATAAAATCCCAGAAATCTGACAGCCTTCTTTCATTTTGTCCTATGTCTGTCCCTTTCGGTCTAAGCTGGCAGGATTTATGCTGATGTAAAATTCTCAAAACCTTTGTTGGCCTCCCATGTAATGCATGGGGGTCCAGCTATGAGACAAAAGGGTTGTCCACAGATCTCTCCTGGACAACTACACCTCTATCCCTGGGTTCTACTGGAGATGGTTGACTTCATCAGTGTATCACACCAAAATCTCAGCAAGTGATTGTCCAGCCATACTCTTGATAGCTCCTCGGAACACGCTTTCTATGTTTTGCAATTTGGCTAGGCTAAGGATTTTCCAAATCTTCAATTTTCTCTTTCCTTTTTGCTTCATAATCCCTTTTTCAGTTCCTTTTGTCTTCTAACATTTTACCGTAAAGTAAAATGGAGGAATAAGCCTGCAGTTTCAATACTTTGCTTAGAAATCTCCTCTGCCAGATAAACAAGTTCATTACTTACAAATTCTACTGTCCACAAAATGCTGGAATGTAATTCTGCCAAATTCTTTGCCACTTTACAAGGATCACCTCTTCTCCAGTTTTCAATAACATGTTTCTTATTTCCATCTGAAACTTCAGAATTGCCTCCATGTCCATATATCCACCAACCATCTCTTTAAGGCAATCCAAGCTCTTTCTAACATGAACCTCAAAACTCTGCTAGTCTCTACCAATAATCTAGTTCCAAAGCCACTTCCACATTTTTACATATTTGTTACAGCAGCATTCCACTGCCTGCTACAGAAATATGTTTTGGTTTGCTAGGGCTGCCATTACAACCACAGATGGAATGACTTAACAAAAATTTATTTTTTCATGGTTCTAGAGGCTAGCTGTGCAAGATCAAAGTGGGGCTACTTTCTTCTGAGGCCTCTCTCCTTGGCTTGCAGATGACCATCTTTTCTCTGTGTCTTTATATGGTCTTTCATCTATACCAGTATTTGTCCTAATCTCCTCATTTATAAGGAGTCATATTAGAGTAGTGTTGACCCTAGTGACCTCATTTTAATTTAATTGCCTTGTTAAAGATCTTTTCTCCAAATACAGTCATATTCTGAGATACTGGGGTTTAAGGACTTAAATATATGACTTTGAAGAGAACACAATTTATCCATAATGATTACCCATGATACCCTAAATTTACTTTGGGTCTTTGATGTCTGATAAAGCCTCAAGTCCTGCTGGCTTAGTAGACCTTCTGAGTCTCTGATGTCCCTTACCCAGGTCTTGCCTTAAGTGATTCACCTTATGTCTTGCCATTATATTCTCCCATGCAATCCTCACCTCTGGTATCACCACCCTCCTGAGGAGTCTGGAAAATTCTTTAATAGATGAGAGCTCAAAAAGGCTTAGGAGTAAAACTAGGGGTTTCTTCTGTCTGTCTGATCTTGTTATTTGGCTTAACACTACCTCTTCTTAGAGTGAGATAATCATGCTTAGCTGTATAATCCCACAGTCTCAAATGGGACAACCATTTGATTCTGTTCCTCCAACTGGTAACAAATTCATTCTATCCTTAATTCTCTTTAACTTACCTTAAACACATCTTTTCTCTGAGCCTTTTTCCTGGGGAGATAGGTCCAGAGGATATCATTGAAATCAGGTATTTGATCCCTGCTTTCTCAAACTATGTGTCTTCTTCACCAAACTCACCGGATCAAAGTGGTGTTTGATCCAGTGGATTGTTTTAATTCTTTAGACCATGTCAACTTTCTACCTTAAGGCAAGTGGCTTTATGACCTACCCATCATGGGCCCAGGGGAAACACACTCTACTTCATGAAATAAATTCTCTAGTATGAGTCTTTAGGGCTACTTTTGATAACTTCAATGGAAACTAAATTTAGACAATCAATTTTTAATAAAGCTTTGTTTTGAAAACCATTTTTAAATTAATAAAACACAGTATAAAATACTCCCTCCAGTCTCTCACTGATAATCTCCCCAAAGCATATGAAAACTTTAGGGTAAAAAGGTAAAATACCTGTAAATACAAAGAAAAAAATAACAATGAACTGTTATTATAACCATTATGTTTTTTTTTAATTGTATGTCTAACTCTGTTATGTCATATGACATCTTTTGGGGAAGTTTACTAGACAAAAATATTACACATAGTAAATGAAAAAAAAGATTTTACGTTTATTTATTTTGAGAGCAAGAGAGAGCATAAGCAGGGGATGGGCAGAGATAGAGGAGAAGAGAGAGAATCCCAAGCAGGCTCTGCACTGTCAGCGTGAGGTCTCATGCAGGGCTTGAATTCACCAATTGTGTGATCATGATGTGAGCTGAAATAAAAAACCAGACACTTAACTGACTAAGCCACCCAGGTGCCCCTAAGTAAAATTTGTTTCTACTCACATAGTCCTATTTAAGGCATCTGGAGAAAAATCTCTTAAATAAGTGTTTTACTGTTATATTCTGACTGCTCAACATCATTTTTCAAAGGTTGATATTGCTTAGGCACATGTTTCATTTAGGCTTCCTTTTTTTTCCCCAGTGGAAGTACAATATATCCATGCTTAGCAATATTAGTATATTCCTCACTGGAAGGATCTGGGATCCAGGTGTTTGGAGCTTGAATCAGCCAATGAAAATTAAGAGATTATGGAGCCAAGTGTTCAGCTTTAGACTTCATTTTATAGATTGTAACTTTTACTTTTGCAATTAATCTCACCTCCAAAATTGCATACACAGCTAATTAAGCCACCAGGTGGCTTATTGCGAGGCTATTTAATTGCTTCCATCTTATTTTGAGGGCAATGGTTATAATTATCAAGTTGCAAGTGAAATTAAATATGATGCCATTTCCCTGCCAAATGAATTGTGATTAGAAAGGAAGGCTAACTTAGGCCAAGCTGGAAGACGAGTGTTAGAGGAAATATAGTAATTGCTTTTCAATTTCACAATGCAGTCTCATTCTTAAGCTCTCTGCCAATTTGAATGGCAAAAAATATAACATCACAAGCTGGATTCTTCTGGAATGCTGTTCTTTAGTTAAACATTAACCACACAGAGATTCATAGTCCTCAGAACTTCACCAGATATGTTCAGCAGACCAAAGGTTTTGAAGCCCATTAATAGATATACTTTACATACTGATTTCCAAGGCCAAATAAACTGAAGAATTCTGAATTACCTAGATGTAAAAAAATGTAATTATTATTTTTAATATTTCCCCATAGCGTATCTCCAAAAGTATGCAGTATCCTAGAATTTATTTGAGCATGTACACCATTTTTCTCAGAACATCTTAGAAGTAGGGTGAAAGGAGGCAAACCCTAGGTTTCAATGAATTCATTTTAGGAGACATCGGATTAACTCATCAGTCATATGGTTCACTAATAAAGCCCCCCAAATGATAGGTCTAGGTCAATAAATGTTATCAGGAAAAAAATGCATATTGTAAAATGCTTAAATGACAGATCAACTTTTTTGTTAATGGTATAAGTTTTAAATGATTAATTAGCTTGTTTTATTGAATCCAAAAAGATTTTGAATACACTTTAAAACTAGGGCACTCTATAAAACTGGGTAGTAAACCATGGCTCTGATTGAAATTTCTTATAGACATTGTAGACATAAAACTTGGTAAACTTTTGACACATTTATGGACTTACTAAAATGTCAATGGTTTAAAGACTAAAAGTGAAAAAATGACCTGTCAAGAAAGCTGTCTTTATGAACTTTTATTCATCTTAAAAATGTTATTTTTAAGACAACACAGACAGATTAGTTTTCCTAATATTTTTCATAATGGCATTAGTCACTCCACCTCATGAGAGGAAAAAAAAATGCAGTATTTCCTGCTCCTTAGGTAGCAAAGCAAAATAAAAATTGATTTTGGTCAAAGAAAAAAAATCCAAAGTACATTAATCCCATAAATGTACACTAGAATCTTTCTTTGTTAGAATTTAAACTGTGGATGTATTCTCAACTGCCTAAAATAGGCTAGGATATAAAAATAGCTAAAGTGGGGCACCTGAGTGGCTCAGTTGGTTGAGCGTCCAACTTCGGCTCAGGTCATGATCTCATGGTTTGTGAGTTCGAGCCCTGCGTCGGGCTCTCTGCTGACAGCTCGGAGTCGAAAGCCTGTATCAGATTCTGTGTCTTCCTCCATCTTTGCCCCTCCCCCGCTCGTGCTGTCTCTCTCTCTCTCTCTCTCTCTCTCTCTCAAAAATAAATAAACATTAAAAAAATTAAAAAAAAATAAATAAAAATAGCTAACGTTAAGGGAGGGCAATAGGACCTCTTAGGATTCCATCCACTGGTTTGATCATACACAACTGGTTGGAACTGCTCCACAACTCAGCATATATATCAGAAAAAAATCAGCTTAGGCTACTACCTGTCAGGGTGCCTGAGAGTCCAATGGTATCTTCTTGGATTAACCCAGTTCCTCCAGATCTTCCAAGAACATTAATTGTGTGTGTGTGTAAGTGTAAGAGAGAGAGAGAGGGAGAGAGTGTGTGTGTGAGGGGTAAGGGTGTTGTTGATGTTTACAGAGTTTACATGAGACATTCATTTGTTTGGTCATCTTTTTCCAAGCAGGAGACCCCAGGTGTTTGGTGATAATGGTGGCTATGTGGTTTTTCCCTGTCTCATTGTCTTGATGTTGAAAGCTGGTCCTTCAACCTTTAAATATACTGCTATGGTGGAGTACTCTGACAGTATGAGGTCTGCTGATACATTTCCAGGAAATTATGTGCCTTTGCTAGAACACAACACTGAAAACAACTCCACTTTAGAGTGCTAGTTTATTTAAGGCAACCTTGGTAGATTTCCTGGAAGCCCTCAGAACCCAGCCCTTTCTGTTACACACTTTGCAATTCCATCCAGGACCCAGCCACCCAGGAGACAGTAGACCAGGCTAGTTTGGATGTCTGTCCTGTCTTTCATTACATCCAAGGCTAATCTTTCTAGTTCCAGGAAATCCATCACTGTTGGGTTGTTTTCATTTCAATATTCAAAGCACTAATGAACTCTTGTACTCTTCCCCTCCCTAACTATTGATTTATCCAGATAAGCCTCTCTCTCTCTCTCTTTTCTGGAAGGCCTCATTGCCAGTAGTCATGCTCTCCAGTTTGACTTAAACACAAGAGGCAGATTTTGCCTCATTTTTGAATAATAGGCCTGATTACTTCCCTTGTGCACAAGTGTTTGAAATCGAGTATCTTGTTTAAACATACTGGGAAGCAAAATTTTCTAACATCCTGAAAGTAAATAAGCTCATCTCTTATCTTCTGGCAGACAATTAGGGCAATAAAAAACAAGGCTTAGGGGTGCCTGGGTGGCTCAGTCAGCTGGGTGTCCTACTTCAGCTCAGGTCATGATCTCACGGCTCATGAGTTCCAGCCCCACATCAGGCTCTGTGCTGACAGCTCAAAGCCTGGAGCTTGCTTCGGATTCTGTGTCTTCCTCTCTCTCTGCCCCTCCCCCACTCACACTCTGTCTTTCTCTCCTTCAAAAATAAATAAACATTAAAAAAACAAAGCTTAAAAGTATATAAGATGTTCATATACATTGGAATGTTTATTCTTTCTTTCTTTCTTTCTTTCTTTCTTTCTTTCTTTCTTTCTTAATATGAAATTTATTGTCAAATTGGTTTCCATACAACACCCAGTGCTCATCCCAACAGGTACCCTCCTCAATGCCTATCACCCATCTGCCATTAACCCTCAGTTTATTCTCAGTTTTTAAGAGTCTCTTATGGTTTGGCATATTTCATGTTCTAAGTTCTTATAGGTATGATACTAAGGGGAATGTCAAGGTAGCAAATTGTAGATACAGCTGCAGAATTACAGGGAAGCTTTGTCTCTGAGAGTTTTAAGTGCCACAATAAAGTGATATAGAAACATTAAAAAGGTTAAAGTGGCAGAGTGACATAATGGGCATGCAATATTGAGAAATTAATCAGAATATATTTTAGAGAAACAAAACATATAGGCAACAAGGATGTATAAGAAGCAATTGTATTAGGCAAAGTGAGGGTTGGTTTTCTCGAGCTTGTTGCAATTTCATCCATTAATATAAATAATGGAGGCATAACTGAATTGGAAATGTTCAGCTCCTCTCAGTATGCCAATCATTTCATGTTCCAGAAGTGTTACCATTAATTCATTTCCTTGTTTCCTTCACTGCTATCTCCCCTCTCTCTCAGCCTCCTTTCAAGCTCCAGTAGGACAGAGATCTATTTTTAATTGTGATGTATTCCAGACATGCAGAATAATGCTTTGTCTATAATGGGCAACACAAATAGACATAAAATACAACAAATATTTGCTGTATTTCTTTATTCATTAATTTATTCAGTCATTTTATTTATGACATTTCTAATTCTAAAAAAAACCAGTTGCATGGCTTATAGAAATACATATAATACAGCAACATAAAACTTAAATTAAAAATAGTGAGGAAGCCAGGACAAAGAAAAATAAGGTTAACAATAGGTTAAATGAAGCCAGAAATAAATAAAAGTTACCAAATGTTTTTGCAAGATCTTATTAGATTCTCTATATAGGCAAGTCACAAATCTGGCTTGAAATTTTATAGTAGCAACTAGTATAAAAAAGGAACATAACACATGACATCATTTATGATTCAGTGCTACGCGCGCACACACACACACACACACACACACACACACACACACACAAATGATAGTCAGGGGGATCCTAGCTATTCATGATGTTGAAATCAAAGAAAACTTTCTGAGGAACTTCATAGATGGGATACTTTGTAAGGAAGTAGGTAAGTACCTCAATGACAAGTCAACAGGTACAGTACTAATTTTGATAGAGTTGTTTCTTATGATTCCTACTATGTAAATGGGTTGATTGAAGGCTCTGTGAAGGATGAACTGAATTGGAAATGTTCAGCTCCTCTCAGTTCAGAAATACCTAATTATATAAGAGTACTAAGCAAAGATGATGCCTCCTCGTGTAGATTGCACCTCAGGTTTTTGTTGTTGTTGTTGTTGTTGTTGCTATTTTTGTTGTTGTTTTTAAGGAGGGGCAGTGAGAGAGAGGGAGAGGGAGAATCCCAAGTGCTGTCAGTGCAGAGTCTGATGTGGGGCTTGATCTCATCAGCCTTAAGATCATAA
Organism: Prionailurus bengalensis; assembly: GCF_016509475.1. Taxonomy (NCBI): domain Eukaryota; kingdom Metazoa; phylum Chordata; class Mammalia; order Carnivora; family Felidae; genus Prionailurus; species Prionailurus bengalensis. Next base: position 119,074,838 of record NC_057350.1, read on the forward strand.
CCCAAGCCAAGATCAAGAGTTGGATGCTTAACCGACTGAATCACCCAAGCGCCCCTACAGTTCTGGTTTATCAGAGCACTTTGTTAGGTGGTTCTGATGAAAGTTCCTATGGTAGACTGACCAACAGTCTCTAAGACCTGGCATCACTTCTCCATGCTTCACTTCCCTCATCTATGAAATACACTTAACTATAATAACCTACTTCACATGCTGTTATGAGATTTGAGTTATTTTGTGTAAAATTCTGCATAAATCAGTTTGGTAAGAGCTTTTCCATGTAGGTTAAATTCCTACAAATCTGCCAATAATTGTATATTTACAAAATGTTTCAGATATCTACCCATTTTAACAGTGAAGTCTTTGGAAATAATGATCTTTCCTATGGGACCCATTGAATTTAAAAAAAGGTTAATTGGATGACAAATAAGTACAGGAAGATGCTCAACATCATTAGTCATTAGGGGAATGCAAATTAAAAACACATGGAGACACTATCTCCTACCCACTAGTATGGCTAAGATGAAAAACATAAACCAAAAGAAAGTAACAGTACCACACGCCAGAGAAAATCTGGGGCAACTTGAACTCTTAAGTTCTTTGAGGAAATAAAAAGTGGTACAGCCACCTTTGCAGTATTTTGTTAAACATGTACAGTATCTTCCTGGGTATTTACTCAAGACATATATTCCCCCCATCAGTGTATGAATGCTTATAGAAGTGAAGGCTAACAGAATACACCACTTCAAAATATGTCACTTTGGTATAAGGATTATTTTGAGCTGAAGGCAATTGAGAAGAAGCAGGTGCAAGAAACCCTCTTTGATCTGCCCCTATTTGCCAAAAGGAGAATATAAATTTACAAAAGATGTCCCTCCTCACTTCTTTCCAAGGAAGGGCAAAAATTAATTCTCTAAGGCAACTTTAGACATTATATTCGCTTTATTCATAATTGGCAGAGGCTGGAGTACCTCAAAAGGCAATCAAATGGTCCATAAAGTGGAGTCAATTTATGTGACAGAGTAGTACTTTTCAATAAAAAGGATTGAACTAATGGGGCTCCAGAATGGATCAGTTGGTTAAGCATCCCACTCATGGTTTAGCTCAGGTCAGGATGTCATGGTTCGTGAGTTTGAGCCCCACATTGGGCTCTGCACTGCAGGAGGAGAGCCTGCTTGGGATTCTTTCTCTCTCCTTCTCTCTGCCCGGCTGCTGCTAATATTCCCTCTCTCTTTCTCTCGCTCAAAATAAATAGATAAACTTAAAAAAGGGAATGAACTACTGATATATTAACTAACAGAGATGAATTCTAAAACCATTATGCAAAGTGAAAGAAACCATTCTCAAAGGCTGCTACTGTATGATTGCATTACATTTTTAAAATTATTTATTTTTTGGAGACAGAGAGAGACAGAGTGCAAGCAGGGGAGGGGCAGAGAGAGAGGGAGACACAGGATCTGAAGCAGGCTCCAGTCTCCGAGCTGTCAGCACAGAGCCTGACGCGGGGCTTGAGCCCACAAAGTGTGGGATCATGACCTGGGCAGAAGTCGCACATTTAACTGACTGAGCCACCCAGGCGCCCCCTGTATGATTCCATTTATATGATATTTGTAAATGGCAAAATTATAGGAAGAATGGATTCTAGAAGTCCAATATCAAGGTCTTAGCGGGGGTGGTTCCTTCTGAGGGTTATGCTGGACAATCTATCCCAAGTTGCTCTCTTAGCTTCTGGTTTGTTAGCAATCTCTGGTGTACCTTGTGTCTGCTGCATCACCCCAAACTCTGCCTTTGTCTTCACATGGTGTTCTTCCTATGTGCATGCCTGTGTCCAAGTTTCCCCCTTTTTTATGGATACCAGTCACGGAGGATTAAGGCAATGTCTTATCCTACACCAGTATGAATTCATCTTAACTGATTATATCCATGGATGGCTTTATTCCCAAACAAGGTCACATTCTGAGGTACTGGGGGTTAGGACTTCAACATGTGATTTTTCAGTGGGACACATTTCAGCCCTTAACAGTGTCCCTTAAGTAGGGCTATGAGCTGTGCTCTTGGTCATGCTGCACTGCTCCCTGGGCTCCACTGTCTGTGCTCTGTAATCACTTCTGGTTGGGCAGGGTTGGAGGCTATGTTCCCTAGCAGGGCAGTGCCACTGGTTGGACATGATTGGGCTCTGCAATCAGCCCTGGGCAGGTGAGGCCAGCTGCAAGGTGGTCTCTATGATTGGGTAGGCTGCTTGCTGCGCTCTGCTGCTGGGAAAGGTGCTGACTGAGCTCCATTGTCATTCAGGGAAGGAGCCAAGGCTCACCACTTGAGAAGTGCTGTTGGTTTGGTTCCTGCCAGAACATGGCTATTGGATAGGCTTCTTGGCTTCCCAGGGGTACTGGCTGGAGTTCATTTTTGGGTGGGGTTAAAGGCTATCCTCAGTGGTTGGGTGGAGCTGTTTGCTTGGGTCCTGCCTGGGAAAGATTGTAGGCTGGGCTCTGAGACTTTCCTGGGGTTGTTGATTGGGTCCCCTGGTCAGGCAGAACCTGAGACTACCTCTGCAATTGAGCAATGCTGCTGGCTTGCCTCTCTGCCTAGGAAAGTTGCAGTTTGGGCTCAGTGGCTAGTTCCTGGGGACTCAGATCAGGTAGAGCTGCTGACTCTGCTCCCTGGCCGGACAGGACACCAGATCTGCTCTGCAAATGGGCAAAACTGCTGACTGGGATCTCTGATCAAGTGTTGTCCCCGGAAGAAATGTGGTCTACTGAGATCCCTGTGCTTGTTGCCGAGAGTGTCACTCCTTTCTCCATCTCTAGCTGATCTCTTATGGTCTCATCCAGGCTCAGGACTTATTCCTTCTGTAATCTCTATATGGCAAGACCAAATGGGCCTCCTAGAAAACATCCTGTAGTTCTGGGGAAGCTGGATGTCCATTTGGGGCTCTCTTTATCTCACTGGGAAAAAAACCCACAGGCCCAGGGGACTGTCTCAATGCTGTGCTGTGCCAGGAGGGGAAGAGACAATGCAAACTCTTCTTACCCTTCCCTTGTGGTTTTTCTTTTTTCTTTCTATCTCTTTCTCACCCCCACCCCCTCTGTCTCTGTCTCTCTCTCTGCTTTTCTGGTCAAAGAATGTACTTCAGCCTCACCACCGGGTTGTGGGATTTTCACAAAGGTGTCTCATCTATGTATAGCTGCTGCTAGTTGGTCCTTCTGTAAGGAGTTCTGAAGTTAGGAACCATCTCTTCTGCCGCCTTGGTGGTATCACTTCACCTAAAAATTATATTAAATTAAAGATTCAAAAGCTAGAAGCAATGATATAAGTAATTTAATGTAGAAGATTGAGAAATTAAATCCAAAGTCTATGAATTATGTAAAGAATAAAATTAAAGAAATTACTAATAATATTAAAACATTTAAACGTGAGTTTTTAAAAAGGCATGCTTGATTTTGTCCATGTACCCGTTCAGACGCACTCTCCATCCTATTTTTCGCTTTTCCATGTCCAGGTGGTAGGGTGGGGCTTTGGCGGATGATGGCTGCAAGCACACCCTCTGGTCTTTTCTTGAGGTTGCCCAATGGGGCATCAGCAAATACTGGACAGAGTAGGAGGAGAGAGGGTTTGGGGCGTTGTTGCCCTCCTCGACATCTTGAGGGACATCATCTACATTCCATTACTTCCATTCTCTACCCACTGTGTTCCAATTTTAACTCTTTCTCTTTGCCCTTCAGTCCCAGGGGGCAATTGACTGCCAGCTGATATTAGTTCCCTGCTGTCTTGCCTGTCCTTTTGGCTTCCTTAACTCTATCCAAACCTCTGTAAATGGTCCCTTCATTATGTTCTCTTCAATCTCTACTTTTGACTGTTCCTGCCACCTATTTCCTGACAGGACCCTGACTGATATAAGAATGTAAATAAATATTCAATATGAGGGAAAGCAAGAACTAGGAGAAGGAAGCCTAAAGAACAAAAGTAGAGCATATGCTTAGATGTAAAGAACACTCACAGTAACAACAAGATATTCTGAATGATATCGGCTTGTGTTCCTTGCAATTACACACACACACACACACACACACAAAGGCATAGGTCAATTGGAAACAAAAGAAGGAAAGAAGAACAGGTGAGGGCTAGGACAGAATAAGAAAACCCAGAAGAAATTAGAATATTGATACCCTTTCTAGGATGCTGTTTTCTGTTGACACGGTTTTTAGAATAGAATTTCTCAAAGCTATTCAACTTTTAGGCTGTCTTCTTTGCAACTTGGTCACAGAAGACTTGATGTCCAAGAATCATATTTCCCTTGCCTTTCAGCTATTTCTTCTCTCTCTAATTTGGTTTATTTTTCAGTTTATCTTTCCTAGAGAATATGATCATTAAAAACAATAGTAGATAGAACCAGAGTTGAGATAATCACATATACTGAGAGCAATCTTATTCTAGCAGGAAAATAAGGCATCCAATAAAGAGAATCACCAGTCAGAATTCAGTGAATACGTTTATTTTTTTCCTGTAAGTTTCTAAAATCATATCTCTTATTTACCAAACGTTTATGTTTTATCAAACTACGTATGAAGCACTGTTTAAGTGCCTTACAAATATTACCTGCTTGAATTCTTTTAACTGTATGAAGTAGGTACTTTTATCATTATTTTACAGATGATAGAAACAAGGCATGGAAAAGTCAAGTCACTTGCCCAAGGACTCGAGATTTATAAGTGGTGAAGAAAGGATTCAAACCCAGACAGTCTGGCTCCAGATGTTGTGCTCAGTCGCAATTGCCGAATTAATAAATATAAAAACCTAACTGTCTTAGGAGAGACCATTTGAGTTTCTCAAAATGGGGGAGATACACATTGATCATGTCCTAGTTAAGATGCTTTGATTAAAGGTCACAGGCACCAGCAAAAGCTACCTAATTAACAAAACAGGGATTTTCTATGAAAATTTAAACAAATATTTTACATAAATTAATAGCAAAGATGAAGCAACAAGACGTGAAGGAATAAGATGGTGAAAAATAAAAACAAACCAGACATTGTGGTAACTTGTCTATCTCCTCTCATTTTCTTTTTTTGCTTCATTCTCTCTCATACTAGTTTTTTGGCTTCTTGCTGCATGAGGCAAGTCTAGTAGAATATAGTCTCCAGGTAGCTTTTAAGTTTATATCTTCTCCACTCAGGATGCCAAGCTCTCAGTATTCCCTTTGAATTCCTGGAGAGAGTCTCTATTGTTTGGCTATGATCTGTTATCCAGTTCTGGTCTGATGGGCAGAGGCAGGTTGGCCAGAGACAAAGAGTTCAGGTACAGCTGACAAGAACTGAGGGCAGTTCCCAGAGAAAGGAGGTCACTCTTTTGTAGGGAGATGCCACCAAACGTGTCCCATAGATGTTATTACCCTGAAAATTGACCAGGTGGGCATTCAGTGTGAGAGAAGCCTGGTGGAATATAACGCTTCCAGATTTGAGAATGTTATTCAGGGCAAGAACTCAGAACCCTGAGAAAGGAATCCACAAGGAATAAGGAAGGCAACAAGAACACTCTTAGAAAAATACTTAAGGTATAAGAAGCGAATGTAGCTTGAGGTGGAACAGGTACTTGTTATAAAATGCATGTATGATGTACTTGTTTCTAAAATGTTCTTTCCTTTCTTAGTTACTTATTCATTCAACAAATATTTTTTTTTTATTTTTTTAAAAAATTTTTTTTTCAACGTTTATTTATTTTTGGGTCAGAGAGAGACAGAGCATGAACGGGGGAGGGGCAGAGAGAGAGGGAGACAAAGAATCGGAAACAGGCTCCAGGCTCTGAGCCATCAGCCCAGAGCCTGACGCGGGGCTCGAACTCACAGACCGCGAGATCGTGACCTGGCTGAAGTCGGACGCTTAACCGACTGCGCCACCCAGGCGCCCCTCAACAAATATTTTTAAGTATTTCCTATGTAAGAAACATACTGCTGTTTTCCAAAATCATAGATGACTAAAACATACCCTTCTTTTTGTTGAAGGGGATCACAGATTCTTTTGTTTATATCACAATTACATTCTCTATCTACTTATCATTTACAAAGAACTTATAGGAAAAAGACATATATTCCTACTGTCATTATTCTTATTTAACATTATTCTAGAAATTTTGGGTAAAGTGGTAAGATGAAAAAAGAATTTAGTTGTAAATTTGTGGAAATTTTCAAAAAATTAGCAAATGATATGCTGCCTAGCAAGTAAATTAAAGAGAAACACTAAAACACTCTGAAATGTTCAAGTGAATTCCGTATTCTGGTTAAAAATTATACAAAATCAATATATTTCTACTCTATGAGGAACACTCTGTTGAAAATAAAATGGTAAAGGAATATTGTATATAATAGCAACTAAATAAATGAAACAATAAGCAATAAATAATAAAATAACAAGAAAGAAACTTTAAAAATTTTTTTTAAATTTTTTTAATGTTTATTTTTGAGAAAGAGAGAGAGAGTGCAAGCAGGGCAGGGACAGAGAGAGAGAGAGGGGGAGACACAGAATCTGAAACAGGCTCCAGGCTCCAAAGTGTCAGCACGGAGCCCAAAGCGGGGCTCGAACTTGGGAACACCGAGATCGTGACCTGAGCCGAAGTTGGAGGCTTAACCGACTGAGCCACGCAGGTGCCCCGAAGAAAGAACCTTTTAAAGAAGTATGCTGAACTGTACAAAAATGTCCAAAGTTCTGCCATGCAACAAAAGTGATGATTTTAGTAAGAGAAGCATAACACAGATCTGTACTGGAATACATAATAAATATGTCCCAATATATGCAAAAATACATTTTCAAAGAAACTTATTGAATTATAAAGTTTACTTCCAAAAAGACATGAGCTAAAAAAAGAACAATGAGAGAAAAATTCTAATCATATAGTTTAAAATATGCTATAATATTCTTACAATTTATTATGGCATTTGCACACCATCAATCACATAGATCACTCTGTCACAGAATAGGGAGTCCAAAATCTTGTCCAGAAGAACTATGATGATTTTAGTGCATCATAAAGAGAGCATTTTAAGACAGTGGAGAAAGAATGAATTATTCAATAAATCTCTTAGTGTAGCCTGGCTTATTATTTGGAAAAAAATATCTGGGTCTCATCATAAAATATATAAATACAAATTAAGGATGAAATAAATACATAAATATTAAAAATAATATTCAGTGTCAAAAATACTGTCACAAAATATTGATGAATATGTATATATTCTCATGGGACTACTTTTTCAAAACTTGAAATCAAAAGCAAAAATCACAAGGAAGATATGGATAACTGAGTATTTTAAAATGTAAAGCCTTTTTATGAAAAAGTAAATCACTGTTAAGAGATTTATGATTAAATCTACAAATGCTTACCTGGATTTAGAATATGAGTAGCAAAATTAAAACTTTTAAACTTTAAATATTGGCATTCTATTTAATTATTTCTGAAGAGAAAAATAAAATATCTCAGAAATGCTTATCTCTTGCTATAACATATAGCATTTTAATGAAATTCTGTTCAGATTGAATTTTTGGCATCTCATTATGAGAGCTCCAAGTAATCTATTTCAGATAACTTTTACTTTTCATTTACTCCAACCACAAAAATTTTCCTATCTCCTCGAAGGCAGGTATTTCTTTTTATACGCTCACTAGTCTGGTTTTCCTCGTACAAAATATGATAATGATACCTCTGTGACTAAGCTGCTAGGGTTATTGTCCTGACCACACTGACATCAATGGCAATGTCACTGTTGATGATATCTTTTGGATTCAGACTGTTAATCCCATCATTATACCTAGGTGAATAAAACAAAATACTTTTTAGCTGTTATGGGAAGAAAAAAAATCCCATGACTGTAGGTTCCAATAATGAAACAGATCATGCATGGAAGACTTTGAGATTTGGTGCTAAGGCAATAACAGCTTCTGTCAGATCCCGGTAACTTCATTTGACAGGAGTAATGTTTCTACTTTGTCTTCATTTAGGACAGCTTTGCTTCAGTGACTAGGAAACATGACAATGGGTTGTAACAGCTAGCAGTTCAAACTACTTTTCCAACTGAATCCCGAGGTGAAGCTAACAGACTTTTGCAAATAGGGAAATTGATGATTTTCACAAGTTTCCTCACGAAGTCACATAACTATGATTTTCTTTAAATGTAGATATGGAATGATAATTGAAATCATTGTGGGAAACTATATTGAACATCAGGAATAAATTTAAGTGAGAGTGACTCTTGCTGCAAGGGATGTTTTTGTCTGGGGATGCTTCTCAAAGGCTGTATTTTACGCTGCAGTGACTTTATTCGGCAATGAGGCTTGGGTTTCAAGTCATGCAAGCATTGGTAGATTTCCTCAAGGATCAAGGTGGAGGAGTCAGAGGTCTACACTGAAAAAATGTTGTTGAAGAGAATTAAGGTGCTGTATTGACTTAATTTTAGAACAGTATAAACAAAATTAAATTACTTAATGAATCTCTGAGTGTTCAGAAAAATACAAGGTTAGTTTGTTCTATTATAAATGGAGCAGTGATTCAGGAGATGGTGGATTCTGAGCCCTCCTTTGCTAGCTGTTAGCTGTGTGACCTTAGAAAATTCAGTTAACTTATTTGGATTTGGATTTTTTCCTGTCGAAAATGAGGAGTTGCATTTAATCTATCTTAGGGTGCTTTCCATGAGAGGTCACTCTGAAATTTCACCGAACATTAAAAAGTTAAATTTTGGGGGTGCCTGGGTGGTTCAGTCAGTTAAGCATCTGACTCTTGATTTTGGCTCAGGTCATGATCTCATGGTCTTGAGATTGAGCCCAGCATTGGGCTTTGCACTGGGTATGGGTGAAGCCTGCTTGAGATTCTCTCTTTCCCTCTCCTTCTGCCCTTTCCTGCTCATACTCTTTCTCTGAAAAAAAAAAGCCACCAAAAAACCCAAAACAGAACAAAGCTTTTAAAATTTACTTTTTAGGTGTTACTCTCTACCCCCAAAATTCTATATACATGATGGTTAATAAAATCACTTTATCTGCATTCCCACATTCCAGATAAACTTGACTTTTCACTTTCCACTCTTTCTAGCTTGGATCTTCCATTTTGAATATTTATTTCCTAAGTTCTATCTCACATTTTCCATTTATGCTGAGACTGAGGGAAGAAATAGGGCAAGCTAAGGTGATAACAAATGTTTTTAGAGCACCAATTGTATCTGGTCATTTTATGTTATGTGGTTGCATTTAAGCTTCCCAATCAGCCCATGATGTAATTATTATCATCATTCAAATATTAAATATGAGAAAATATGAGAAGATCGATAACCTTTCCAAAATTTAATAGCTTGCAAAGGACAGTTTTGTGATTAGAAGACACCAATTCCTCCGTTTTCTAATTCCTGACATGATTTTAAAAGGGAAAGATTTTGGTTAGACATATTATTTCACGTGATAAATTAAATACAAAATAAAGCCTGAATTTTTTTAAGACTCATTTTACTATCTCATTTTGTGACTAGTTTCAAATTAAAAACCTGAGTTTAAGATTTTTTGTTAGATATGAGCATATGTTTGCATTAGTACAGGTTTACATGTGTATGTATATTAACAGATGAATATTTTGAGTGATAGTTATCTGAAAAAGATTTAAAAAATTAACATGCACACACAGCGTATGTTAATGTTTCCATAAAGAAGGATTATCCTTCAAAGAAAAAGAAGGAACAATTAGAAGTTGGAGAAAAACAGAGTAGTGTGGTCTCATGGATACCAATTCTAGAGAACCTTCCCTTAGGAATAATGTGTGATTTTTGAAACTCTTGAACACTATCCTGTATCTAAATATCCACCTTTTCACTTCAAAATGTGAATTCTAGATAGGACTGATTTTTGAAATCTATGCTGAACATTATTTTCCCTCAGAACTTTTAAGACTCTCTCCCACAGTCTTCTAGCGTCTAGTGTGGCCATTGATAAGTCAAAGACTACTCTGACTCTAGCCTAACTTACAGAAGTGATTTTTGGTAAGTGGAAACTTTAAGATTATTCATTACCATTAGGGTTCAGAAATTTTGCCTTTTTTCTCTTTTGGTGAGAGGGGACCTTTAATATTAATCCTTTTTTAGCATGTATTGAGCGCTTTCAATTTATGGACTCATTTCTTTCCATTCCAAGAAATTTTTTTAATGAAGAAAAGCCAACCTTGAGCTGTCATAGAGGATGAAAATTACTTGGTAATGCAGAAGATCATAGAAGGGAAATTTAAAAAATTTAGAATTCAAATGAAGTTTATATGGCTGGAAAACAGGGAAGAGTAATAACTCATGAAACTCAAGAAGGATATGATGTCAAGGTTGAGATAGAAAATTTTAATATACAATCTAATGAGTATTAACTTCTTAAAAGGCATAGACACATTGGAATTTTTCATTTCTTTTTTTTTAAAGTTTATTTATTTATTTTGAGAGAGAGAATTTGAGCAAGGCAGGGGCAGAGAGAGAGGGAGAGAGACAGAATCCCAAGAAGGCTCTGTGCTAAAAGTGCAGAGCCCAATGCAGGGCTCGAACTCACAAATCGTGAGATCATGACCTGAGCCGAAACCAAGAGTCAGTTGCTTAACTGACTGAGTCACCAGGTGCCCCTGGAATTTTTCATTTCAATGTATTGAAAAAATATTAGATATTTGTGTTATAAAGATTATTGTAGAAGGAAGACTGGAAGAAGACAAGAGTTGAACCAAGGCAGCTTAGAGATTATCACTGGTCCGTTTTGTGAGGAATAATTTAGTTAAAAAAGGTTAATAGTATATGTAAAACTACTTAATCAGGGACACAAATATGTAATATTTGGCTAGAAAGGAAGAAAAAAGGAAGGGCACTACTCTCAGCATCTGTCTTCTGGAACTTTCACACTTCCTGCCTGATAATTCCCTGATAGTAAATAACATGTCCTCTTTAACATCACGACCGAACTCAGAGAGGGCACCATATTAAGTGTCATATGAAATATTAGTAATATTAACTATCTACTTTATTTTTGCTAAAATTAAGTATGAAGGGTCAATTCTATTTTTGAAGCATGACCACAAAAATATTTCCTATCCTACATACCCTCCTAGAATCTTATCATTCCTTCATCAAAAGGTGTGGTCTATGCCTTCTTCTGCTTAGTGTGGCAGGGCTTTGTGACTGCTTCAACTAGGTGAGTGCTCAGGAAGTGACTTCCAACGCAATCTAGCTTCCCCCTAGCTCTCTCTCTTCGAAGGATTCTTCCTTTTTGATCCCACTTACCTTGTTAGCAGGTCATGTGTACATATTCTTTCTGGAAGCCCCAGTCCAAGTGCTAGCTGACATTATTTGTGCTGTCATGTATGTGAGTGAGGAATCTGACCGGTGATTCTAATTCCCTGCCATCTTTTGAGTATCCCCAGTGAATGCCATGTAGCAGAGGCAAGCTCTCTCCATTAAGCTCTGCCTAAATTGCACATTTATGAGGTAAATAAATGATTGTTGTCTTACATCACTAAGTTTAAGGTAGTCTGTAATATAGTGCTTGATACACTGGGGCAGGAAATTAATGTATTTTGTCCACATTTCAGTGGCTTGTTTTTCACACACCACTTTGAAGAGAATTAACCTAGGTTATAACTAGAGAAATCTAAATTATTTGAGGTTAGAGAAAGGATGAAAAATAGTTTTTCCTGTCAAGGGGCACCTGGGTGGCTCAGTGGGTTGGGCATCTGACTCCTAGTTTTGGCTCAGGTCATGATCTCATGGTTTTGTGGGTTCGAGCCCCGCATTGGGCTCTGCGCTGAGTGTGGAGCCTGTTTGGGATTCTCTCTTTCCCCCTCTCTCTGTCCCTCCTCTGCTCATGCTGTCTCTATCTCTCTCAAAATAAATAAACTTTATGCAATTCAAAAAATACTTTCTCCTGTCAATATTATAAAACATGAGCTGCTGTCTTGCATGATGGAAGTCACTCTGTACAAAAAATATTACTTTGACCCAGCTGTCATTCTGCCTGGGAGTCCACCCACTATGTTATTTCTCGGATTAATACCATGTTATTCTATTGAAATATAAAGACTAATATATCAAACTGTTATATATAAATAAAATGATTTATAACCTATTGTTTTTCACTATGGAAGTAGGTGAATTGGAAAAAAGGTGTTTTTTTTTTTAAATAAAGGAGGGATTTGTATATGTGCTTATCTGAGGGAAAAAGGATAGGATGGACATACAGGGTTGACTTATCTCTACTAGCTTTTAGTGAAGACCAGAGATATCAAAGATGAACATAAAATCTTTGAAAACAGCCCTGAGAGGCTCCAAAGAAAAATTATATATCATAGTCATTTTTATAATGGACTTATTTACCTCTGTTCAATGAGTTCTGATTTCAGGGATATTTTAATTTTCCTCTCCTATTCCGTCATAGTTAGGAACTCATTATTGTACAATAAAAGTCATGGCTGCTACTGTATATATGATTTATAGGAGTACAGAAAGGTGTTAAGTAGAGGCTGGTGTCATTGTTTCCTTTTAATTCTGGCAGGTTTGTGGGTCTTACAACTTGGATAGATTGCTGACAATTGAAAAGAGTAGGTAGAGGTGAGTAAGACTTAGTCACGTACTGAGTGTCAAGAATGAAATTGATTCCAATAAGGTATATATGTGGGTTAGAGGTCCTTGATGCAGTGAATTATGATATGGTTTACTTTGGGATTGATTAAAATCTTAGGAGTGTAAAAAAGTAATAGACCCTTTTACTCATGTTTCGCGTAAAGCTGCAATGAGCTGTCTCCCATGTGCTGTGTTAATGTTCATTGCTGACATCTTTGCTACTGGTAGGTCCTTTTTTTTTTAATAATCAGTTTTTTGACACTGTGGTTATTAAACCAAAACATTCAATATACTCTCTCTATCCAAGCAAAGATTCATTTTATTATAAATGTCACATTCTTACAGCATTGCAAACTCCACTAAGTTTTTGCTTATACTGAAATATGATTCCTGATAAATAAGGTGGATACTTTAAAAATAATTTTTGTTTTTCAGATCCTTTTTGACATCTAAATATATGTGTTATATATAAATATCATCTTATTATGCTAGCTAGACAATCTCATTGTGGTAACTTAATATGAGTTCACAACATAATATATTTTTAATGAAGTTCATTTATATTATGTTGGTCATAGTATTTTACAGTGGATTTTGTGATTTGTCTAGTGGATATTTTGATTATTTTTCTATCTCAAGTTTGCCAAAATGGTTAATTCAATGCGGCATGATAACAAAGCTCACGAATTCATAATGAAATCTCAGGTGGTGCAAATTTAGATGAATTTGCATTTTGCTGGTCATTTAATTAAGGAGGATCTATAATTAGGAACAAAGCTTCACCCATCCACCCTACCTTTAACAACTTGATAATGGTTAATTTTTTATACATTTAGAATACCTTTTAGCGATAGTGGTAAAATCTCAAAGAGATTTTTTTAAAGACTTATTAGCCTTATTCTTATATATTATTCATATATATATGTATTATTCTTTTATGATTATTCTTATACATTGTGTCCCAACACATGCATACTTTCCTTACCAGAAACATTCCCCGCTAGAGTGATAGATTTGTAGCAGTCATGAACCTATAGTGACACGTCATTATCACCCAAAGTCCGTAGTTCATGTTAAGGTTCTCTTTTGTTGTTATGCATTCTATTCGTTTTGACAAGTATTTAATGACATATATCCACCATTACAGTATCATACAAGGTAGTATCATTGCCCTAAGAATCCTCTCTGCTCCATCTATTCATCCCTGCCGCTTTCCTAGACTCTGGTAACCACTGTTTCTTTGTCTCCATAGCTTTGCCTTCTCCAGAATGTCACATAGTTGGAATTGTACAGTATATAACCATTCAATTTGGTTTCTTGCACTTAGTAATATGCATTTAAATTCTTCCATGCCTTTTCATGTATTGATAGCTTGTTTCCTTTTAGTGTGGAATAATACTGCATTTTCTGGATGTATAGCAGTTTATTTTACATTCACTTACTCAAGGACATTTTGGTTGCTTTCCAGTTTTGGCAATTATGAATAAAGCTGCTATAAACATGCACATACAGGGTTTTGTGTGGACTCAAGTTTTCGATGACTTTGGCTAACTATCCAGGGTCATGATTGCTGTATCATAGAATAAATGTATGTTTAGTTTTGTGAAGAAGTGTCCAAATCTGTTCTAGAGTGGCTGTACCATTTTGAATTTTCGCCAGCAATGAATGAGCATTTCTGTTACTCCATATCCTTGCCAGTATTTGTTGTCAGTGTTCTGGACTTTCGCTATTCTACCAGGTGTATATTGGTATCTCACTGTTTTAATTTTCAATTCCCTAATGACATATGATTTTGAACATCTTTTCATATGTTTATGTGCCATCTGTGTATCTTCTTTGGTGAGGTGTCTGTTCAGGTTTTTTACCCATTTTTAAATCAGATTATTCATTTTCTTATTGTTGAATTTTAAATGTACCTTGTGTATTTTGGATAATAGTCCTTTATCAGATATGGGGTTTTTTTGTAAATGTTTTTTCCTAGTCTGTGGTTTGTTTCCTCATTCTCTTGTCAGTGATTCATAGAGCAAAAGTTTATAATTTTAATGAAGTCCTGCTTATCAATTTTTCCTGTTATTTTTAATGGAAAAAAATCCCTCATAGTTTCCTGTAAAACACAGAACTATTAGCATAATATTGTGTTCAATTATGCTTTTATTTCTTGGTTTGCCCCTTTTAAGGATGCTGTTTCTACACATGTCTCGTTTATACTCTGTAATAACACTCATTTTTCCCAAAGAAAATATACAAAGTATATCCATGTTTCAAGCTCTGTCTGTTGATATGAGTATTCAGAATGAGGACTGCCAGAGAGCTGTAGCACAGCTTACAATATGAAGTGGTGGGATTTCAGTGTAGTTTTCTACATTTAAGAAAACATAGTGTATCAGTTCAGTCTCACATGGAGAAGCTGAACCAGTAGGGGATACACATACATTGCTTTATGTGATTAGTGAGGGCTACAAAAGTCTGAAATTTGTAGAGCAGACTGTCAGAAGGGGCAGTCTGGAGGTTTAGGTATGGGCTGAAGCTGCTATTTACAAGAGAAATGTTTTCTTCTTCAGGTAGACTTCAGTTCTGCTCTTGAGACATTTCAACGGATTGAATCAGGCCACATAAATTATTTAGGGTAATCATATATATTTATATGTGTTAATATGTTTATATATAGTCATATTTATACATAATATGTGGAAAAATATAACCGTGCTAGTTCTCATTTCCTCATCTGGTCATGTGATCATAGCTGCTATTTATAACTACCTTCTTTCACTATCTATTCCATACAGGTTTTGTCTTCCAAAAGCACCTCAGTGGGTTGTGGTTCTTTGTCTGGTAGTTTGACCAAATCTTCATTTGTGAAAGGGTGTGGGACTTTAGTAGTCCTGTCCAAATTAGGTTATAGTTTTTCATTGTCAAATCACAGGACAATAGTACTAAGTGATGTCCTAAGGGATCTCCTGTATTTCGGACATACTGTCAGCTCCACTGGGAAGTGGCATTTCAGTTTCCCCTTGGTAATCAGAATCAGTCACCCTAACAATACATTAATCTCCTTCTTTGCCTCTGAAATAAAAAGCATAAGGGGTCCAAACTGGCCTGGTGCCAACTTTAGCTCGCAACTCAGTGAAATCATTGTTTCTCCTGGTAGAAGCATTCATTCATTTGAAACTAAGACCTCTAGACCAGCAGAACCTAAGGTGACCAAGATGAGAAGCAAAAATTTTTGCTAGTGAATCACCACTAGCAAGTGGATCATCAGCAGACAATAATGACTGGATCCATTCCCATCTCTACCTCTTGATTCCTGATCATGAGTTCTTGTTGTGAGAAAAACAACACCATGTATTGACTGCTAATTTGGAACACACACGGCATCTTGGAGAATATTACCCTAGCTTGCACTGTAACTGAGTCTTCAAATATCATCTTACCATTCTATCAAGCCAGATGCTTTAGGATGATGTAACCTGAAAACGGTAAGACCAGTGAGTTACATGAGCAAAGGCCTATTGTTATATTTACTATTAAATGAGCTCCTTGACAAAAAGCAATGATATGGAATGCCATAATGGTGAACTAGGCATTCTGTAAGTCCATGGTAGTTTTAGCATAAAGTTTGCATAGAGATAAGACAGATCCATATAGAGTAAGCATCTATTTCAGAAATAATAAAAAAATATCCTACCCCTTCCGTGACAGAAACTAACATGATCAACCTGTCACCAGATACCTGGCAGTGGTGGTACATTGCCCCAGGAAATGGTGCCATGTTGGGAACTCTGTTGGTCTCTGCTGCTGGCAGATTAGGCAGTTAACAGTGGCTTTATTTAGCCAAAGCAGTCTTGATGAATGGAAGTTCATATGGGTAAGCCCGTATATAACCTTCATCCGCTCCACCATGGCTGCTTTGGTCATTAGCCCCTTGAGCAATGACAAGTGTGGCTGGAAAAGTGGCCCACTGGCATCCACAGAGAGGTCATCCTAGTCATTTGATTATTAAAATCCTTCTGAGCTGAAGTGATTCTGGGTGAGTCTTCACATGGGAGCCAGATATCCTCATATTTTTTCCCTTAAAGGGCTATATCCCCATACCCTATCCACAGACCTCCTCTTCACCAACTTTCCAGTCATTTTCCTTCTAAGTCCTTGAACCATCTACCCAAACGGTTGGACACAGCCTGTGAACCTGAATAGACTTGTAGGTTTATTCATTTCTTCTTCTAGGAAAAATAAACAACTGAGTGTATTGCTTCGTTTTGCCCTATCCTTCAGTGCAGTGCCTGAAATGGGCTGTAGGGCTATAGCTTTCTACTTTCAGGTGGTGCCTGCCTGAACTATCTGTAAGCAGGGTCCGTGTTTTCTTTTCCTCAGTCAACTAATCATGGACTATTCATGAGACTATTTTTCTGCCTATCACAAATGCGAGGGTTAACAAATGGAGTAAGATTAAAAAAAATATCTATGAGCAGCTTAAATGCACAAGAGAGAAAATGATGGGTTAAAGATAACTGGTATGTGTAATCAAAAAAGAATGAAAAATATGAATGATGAATGCAAGTATGTGTGTTTACATATTGTGTAAGAATAAAGTGTAGACAGCAGTAGCTTTCATGATTGTATTTGTAAATTTTTTTTTTACATTTTATTATTTATTTTTGAGAGAGCATGAGCAGGGGAGGGGCAGAGAGAGGAGACACAGAATCTGAAGCGCAGGCTCCAGGCTCTGAGCAAGCATTCAGCCACAGAGCCTGATGAGGGACTCAAACCCATGAACTGCGAGATCGTGACCTGAGCCGAAGTTGGACATTTAACTGTCTAAGCCACCCAGGCACCCCTTCATGATTGTCTTTGTAACAACAAACAGAAATGTGCGTTGATAAAGGAAATATCATAGAATAATGAGTCGATAATTCTGAAGTGGCCGGAGAGCTTTATCTATATTCCTTATTTTAAGATGAGTAAGGTTTAGAGAATCTTTCATTGCTTTCTATTACCCCTTTCCAGCTTTCTCTTCTGAAGCTGAATTTGCCAGTAAAGGCAATTAACCAATGCAAATTCGCTTGGAAATAATTTGTCTTTCCTGTTTTCTCTACCTGTACTATGTTTCCAACTGTCATCATGTGTATTTAATATAGCACAAGGATAGAGGATTAATTTTTAATTTTGCAATTGATGAGTGACTACTATCCTCCATTCCAAACCTCCGTCCAAAAGTTGTTATCTTGATATGTAACTTTCTAGACATTTTGATGTATTATGTTAATATATAAAGAATTATAAACGTCTATGTATAATCTATGTATTTATGTGTCTAAATTGAAATACTTCTCTATCTACCTACTTCTCCTAAGGGATATGGCTCCACTTACTGTTCCTGTTCAAGGCTGTTGCCAGAGGTGGTTTTCTGATTAAATTGGCTTTATTCTTATTGACACCTGATTATTGGTACTTATTGAACTGAGTGGGGTGATATTCTTGGAATTCTGGAGTAACTGAGTATATTACTTGGTAGCAGGAGGTTTGGAGAGAAATTTGTGAAAAAGAGAGTAAGAGGGTAACTAGGTCATATTAATGGTGGAGGAATAATAAGAGATTCAATAAACTGTTGCTCTAGAATAAATTTTCCCCAAATTGGCCTTAGATTCTAAATGAACTTTGAAGTTTCAGGTAGGTGGATGTGTACCTGCCTAAATGAGCATTTGTTGTTTGATGACCTGGTATCCATTTCCCATTCTGGTGACTGATCTTTATTTTCCTTAGGTTTAGATAGCAGTTGCTTTTCTTCATTCTCTGTGCATGTCTGTGTGATCTTGACGTTACTACTGATTCTTGTGGTAGGACCTGCAGTGGGGCTTATGTCAATCACTCTATTATCCCTAGCCACAAGGATTCATCGGAGGATAGGCATAGGGTCCAATTTAAGCCAAGAAGGGTTAATTCCAAAGGAGAGAAATGGCCTTTTTTTCTATGCTGAACTTGGAAGCATAAAGGTATGGTTGTTTGGTTCTGGACAGACATTTTACCACCTCAGTTCACGGACCTGCTTAAGAATGAAACCAACCACTTAAGAAAGCCGAGTTGCAACACGCACACACACACACACACACACACACACACACACTCACACACACTCACACACGCCCTCTGAGACCTGATGACATTTTAAAGGTTCTAGATTGCAGTCATACTTAAAGGCAAAAGGCCCCTAAATTTTTGTTTTGTCAACCATTTTAACAAATTTCTTAAATCAGTTTTTTAAAAATCTTTCTACCTTACAACAAAAAAGTTATGATTGTGATTCTTTTTGATGTGATTATTATTAAGTAAGCTTTTCTTAGTTAAATCTTCAGTATGTAGGGCAATCATGTATCACCTAACTCAGAATTCTTTTTTGAGTAAAAAGGGGAACTATTAATTACACAGGACCAAAAGGTATGAATGTGACAGTCCCTGGAAACCCCAGAAGAATGGTCACACTAACCACACTGCAAATATTGGACTGATTGGACAGGCTCCACTCCTGCAGCAGACAAATAAAAGGAGCACAGTGCCTTTTTAGGAGACACACTCCAAGTGTTTATAGACCTTGACTGTGTATGGAGTGTATTTACAAAAACAAATTGGAGAGGATAAGAAGCAGGAAATAAAAGTGTGCTTACTATAGCATTATTGCTGTTGTTTATTTATTTTTTCTTCTTTTGATTTTCTAGCATTTTTCTTTTCTCACTTCATTGGTTTTTTCTCTTCATGCTTGACTAACTTGTCGGCCATCCTCATTCACAATGTACATTATAAGCTTGCTAGTGGCTATTATTTTTCAATAAATACACATTTCAAATTTTACATTGGAAATCTGTGGCAATAGGAATAAAAAATAGAAATTGTATGTAACACTTTCCTGGAATTAGCATCCTAAGGAAACTCTGTATGCCTAAAAATATTTTTAAAAAGCTTGGAGATTTATTAACACTTCACAGAACATATTGTAAATTAATTTTTAAAAATTGCAGAGTATGGTTTTTAAAAGAATATAATTGCCAAATATTTCCTGCTCCATTTCCTCAAATTATATAAGAGAAAACAAAAGCCTTTTAGCTGTCTTAGTTCTGTAGGAAACTCATGATTTAAAAAAACATTCTTTTAGTGCCAGTTCTTGATTGTAATTACAAATTAGAGCATGTGAATGGGACTGTTGAAACATACTACTTTTAGAAGGATAGTCCCATTTATTTTCTCAAATGCAAGACCTGAAACTTTTTTTACGTCATAAAGGAAGAGGTTCAGCTACATTTTACCCCCAAATGGTGCTTATAAGAATTAGTTTACAATGCACATATAATTTATAGAGTTACTGCCCGTGGTAAATCATTTACCCAGATATAGCTGCAAATCACTAAGAACTTCATATCCATTTGTCAAAACTCATTCTGTCATTTTCTCCCACATTGTAAGTTTCAAACCTTGTAAGTCTAGGTTTTCTCTCTTTACAAAGAGAACTTATGACACTTATCAGTGTCATAGTCAATGAAATAAAAATTTAAAAATGGTTTATTCTTTCCATGTGGCCATATTAAAGCAAATATTTTTCCACTCCATAACTGGTTTTGAAAATATAATTTCTGTTGAAGGAATTTTTTTTTTAATTTTTTTTATTTTTTAATGTTTATTTATTTATTTATTTTTTTGAAGGGGGCACTTATTTATTTATTTATTTATTCATTTTTTTTTTATGAAATTTATTGACAAATTGGTTTCCATACAACACCCAGTGCTCATCCCAAAAGGTGCCCTCCTCAATACCCATCACCCACCCTCTCCTCCCTCCCACCCCCCATCAACCCTCAGTTTGTTCTCAGTTTTTAACAGTCTCTTATGCTTTGGCTCTCTCCCATTCTAACCTCTTTTTTTTTTTTTTTCCTTCCCCTCCCCCATGGGTTCCTGTTAAGTTTCTCAGGATCCACATAAGAGTGAAACCATATGGTATCTGTCTTTCTCTGTATGGCTTATTTCACTTAGCATCACACTCTCCAGTTCCATCCACGTTGCTACAAAAGGCCATATTTCATTTTTTCTCATTGCCACGTAATATTCCATTGTGTATATAAACCACAATTTCTTTATCCATTCATCAGTTGATGGACATTTAGGCTCTTTCCATAATTTGGCTATTGTTGAGAGTGCTGCTATGAACATTGGGGTACAAGTGGCCCTATGCATCAGTGCTCCTGTATCCCTTGGGTAAATTCCTAGCAGTGCTATTGCTGGGTCATAGGGTAGGTCTATTTTTAATTTTCTGAGGAACCTCCACACTGCTTTCCAGAGCGGCTGCACCAATTTGCATTCCCACCAACAGTGCAAGAGGGTTCCCGTTTCTCCACATCCTCTCCAGCATCTATAGTCTCCTGATTTGTTCATTTTGGCCACTCTGACTGGCGTGAGATGATACCTGAGTGTGGTTTTGATTTGTATTTCCCTGATAAGGAGCGACGCTGAACATCTTTTCATGTGCCTGTTGGCCATCCGGATGTCTTCTTTAGAGAAGTGTCTATTCATGTTTTCTGCCCATTTCTTCACTGGGTTATTTGTTTTTTGGGTGTGGAGTTTGGTGAGCTCTTTATAGATTTTGGATACTAGCCCTTTGTCCGATATGTCATTTGCGAATATCTTTTCCCATTCCGTTGGTTGCCTTTTAGTTTTGTTGGTTGTTTCCTTTGCTGTGCAGAAGCTTTTTATCTTCATCAGGTCCCAGTAATTCACTTTTGCTTTAAATTCCCTTGCCTTTGGGGATGTGTCGAGTAAGAGATTGCTACGGCTGAGGTCAGAGAGGTCTTTTCCTGCTTTCTCCTCTAAGGTTTTGATGGTTTCCTGTCTCACATTTAGGTCCTTTATCCATTTTGAGTTTATTTTTGTGAATGGTGTGAGAAAGTGGTCTAGTTTCAACCTTCTGCATGTTGCTGTCCAGTTCTCCCAGCACCATTTGTTAAAGAGGCTGTCTTTTTTCCATTGGATGTTCTTTCCTGCTTTGTCAAAGATGAGTTGGCCATACGTTTGTGGGTCTAGTTCTGGGGTTTCTATTCTATTCCATTGGTCTATGTGTCTGTTTTGGTGCCAATACCACGCTGTCTTGATGATGACAGCTTTGTAGTAGAGGCTAAAGTCTGGGATTGTGATGCCTCCTGCTTTGGTCTTCTTCTTCAAAATTCCTTTGGCTATTCGGGGCCTTTTGTGGTTCCATATGAATTTTAGGATTGCTTGTTCTAGTTTCGAGAAGAATGCTGGTGCAATTTTGATTGGGATTGCATTGAATGTGTAGATAGCTTTGGGTAGTATTGACATTTTGACAATATTTATTTTTCCAATCCATGAGCAGGGAATGTCTTTCCATTTCTTTAAATCTTCTTCAATTTCCTTCATAAGCTTTCTATAGTTTTCAGCATACAGATCCTTTACATCTTTGGTTAGATTTATTCCTAGGTATTTTATGCTTCTTGGTGCAATTGTGAATGGGATCAGTTTCTTTATTTGTCTTTCTGTTGCTTCATTGTTAGTGTATAAGAATGCAACTGATTTCTGTACATTGATTTTGTATCCTGCAACTTTGCTGAATTCCTGTATCAGTTCTAGCAGACTTTTGGTGGAGTCTATCGGATTTTCCATGTATAATATCATGTCATCTGCAAAAAGCGAAAGCTTGACTTCATCTTTGCCAATTTTGATGCCTTTGATTTCCTTTTGTTGTCTGATTGCTGATGCTAGAACTTCCAGCACTATGTTAAACAGCAGCGGTGAGAGTGGGCATCCTTGTCGTGTTCCTGATCTCAGGGAAAAAGCTCTCAGTTTTTCCCCGTTGAGGATGATGTTAGCTGTGGGCTTTTCATAAATGGCTTTTATGATCTTTAAGTATGTTCCTTCTATCCCGACTTTCTCAAGGGTTTTTATTAAGAAAGGGTGCTGGATTTTGTCGAAGGCCTTTTCTGCATCGATTGACAGGATCATATGGTTCTTCTCTTTTTTTTTTGTTAATGTGATGTATCACGTTGATTGATTTGCGAATGTTGAACCAGCCCTGCATCCCAGGAATGAATCCCACTTGATCATGGTGAATAATTCTTTTTATATGCCGTTGAATTCGATTTGCTAGTACCTTATTGAGAATTTTTGCATCCATATTCATCAGGGATATTGGCCTGTAGTTCTCTTTTTTTACTGGGTCTCTGTCTGGTTTAGGAATCAAAGTAATACTGGCTTCATAGAATGAGTCTGGAAGTTTTCCTTCCCTTTCTATTTCTTGGAATAGCTTGAGAAGGATAGGTATTATCTCTGCTTTAAACGTCTGGTAGAACTCCCCTGGGAAGCCATCTGGTCCTGGACTCTTATTTGTTGGGAGATTTTTGATAACCGATTCAATTTCTTCACTGGTTATGGGTCTGTTCAAGCTTTCTATTTCCTCCTGATTGAGTTTTGGAAGAGTGTGGGTGTTCAGGAATTTGTCCATTTCTTCCAGGTTGTCCAATTTGTTGGCATATAATTTTTCATAGTATTCCCTGATAATTGTTTGTATCTCTGAGGGATTGGTTGTAATAATTCCATTTTCATTCATGATTTTATCTATTTGGGTCATCTCCCTTTTCTTTTTGAGAAGCCTGGCTAGAGGTTTGTCAATTTTGTTTATTTTTTCAAAAAACCAACTCTTGGTTTCGTTGATCTGCTCTACAGTTTTTTTAGTTTCTATATTGTTTATTTCTGCTCTGATCTTTATTATTTCTCTTCTTCTGCTGGGCTTAGGCTGCCTTTGCTGTTCTGCTTCTAGTTCCTTTAGGTGTGCTGTTAGATTTTGTATTTGGGATTTTTCTTGTTTCTTGAGATAGGCCTGGATTGCAATGTATTTTCCTCTCAGGACTGCCTTTGCTGCGTCCCAAAGCGTTTGGATTGTTGTATTTTCATTTTCGTTTGTTTCCATATATTTTTTAATTTCTTCTCTAATTGTCTGGTTGACCCACTCATTCGTTAGTAGGGTGTTCTTTAACCTCCATGCTTTTGGAGGTTTTCCAGACTTTTTTCTGTGGTTGATTTCAAGCTTCATAGCATTGTGGTCTGAAAGTAAGCATGGTATAATTTCAATTCTTGTAAACTTATGAAGGGCTGTTTTGTGACCCAGTATATGATCTATCTTGGAGAATGTTCCATGTGCACTCGAGAAGAAAGTATATTCTGTTGCTTTGGGATGCAGAGTTCTAAATATATCTGTCAAGTCCATCTGATCCAATGTCTCATTCAGGGCCCTTGTTTCTTTATTGACCGTGTGTCTAGATGATCTATCCATTTCTGTAAGTGGTGTATTAAAGTCCCCTGCAATTACCACATTCTTATCGATAAGGTTGCTTATGTTTATGAGTAATTGTTTTATATATTTGGGGGCTCCGGTATTCGGTGCATAGACATTTATAATTGTTAGCTCTTCCTGATGGATAGACCCTGTAACTATTATATAATGTCCTTCTTCATCTCTTGTTACAGCCTTTAATTTAAAGTCTAGTTTGTCTGATATGAGTATGGCTACTCCAGCTTTCTTTTGGCTTCCAGTCGCATGATAAATAGTTCTCCATCCCCTCACTCTCAATCTAAAGGTGTCCTCAGGTCTAAAATGAGTCTCTTGTAGACAGCAAATAGATGGGTCTTGTTTTTTTATCCATTCTGATACCCTATGTCTTTTGGTTGGCGCATTTAATCCATTTACATTCAGTGTTATTATAGAAAGATACGGGTTTAGAGTCATTGTGATGTCTGTATGTTTTATGCTTATAGTGATGTCTCTGGGACTTTGTCTCACAGGGTCCCCCTTAGGATCTCTTGTAGGGCTGGTTTAGTGGTGACAAATTCCTTCAGTTTTTGTTTGTTTGGGAAGACCTTTATCTCTCCTTCTATTCTAAATGACAGACTTGCTGGATAAAGGATTCTTGGCTGCATATTTTTTCTGTCTAGCACCCTGAAAATCTCGTGCCAATTCTTTCTGGCCTGCCAAGTTTCAAAAGAGAGATCAGTCACGAGTCTTATAGGTCTCCCTTTATATGTGAGGGCACGTTTACCCCTTGCTGCTTTCAGAATTTTCTCTTTATCCTTGTATTTTGCCAGTTTCACTATGATATGTCGTGCAGAAGATCGATTCAAGTTACGTCTGAAGGGAGTTCTCTGTGCCTCTTGGATTTCAATGCCTTTTTCCTTCCCCAGTTCAGGGAAGTTCTCAGCTATGATTTCTTCAAGTACCCCTTCAGCACCTTTCCCTCTCTCTTCCTCCTCTGGGATACCAATTATGCGTATATTATTTCTTTTTAGTGTATCACTTAATTCTCTAATTTTCCCCTCATACTCCTGGATTTTTTTATCTCTCTTTTTCTCAGCTTCCTCTTTTTCCATAACTTTATCTTCTAGTTCACCTATTCTCTCCTCTGCCTCTTCAAGCCGAGCTGTGGTGGTTTCCATTTTGTTATGCATTTCGTTTAAAGCGTTTTTCAGCTCCTCGTGACTGTTCCTTAGTCCCTTGATCTCTGTAGCAAGAGATTCTCTGCTGTCCTGTATACTGTTTTCAAGCCCAGCGATTAATTTTATGACTATTATTCTAAATTCACTTTCTGTTATGTTATTTAAGTCCTTTTTGATCAGCTCATTAGCTGTTGTTATTTCCTGGAGATTCTTCTGAGGGGAATTCTTCCGCTTGGTCATTTTGGATAGTCCCTGGTGTGGTGAGGGCCTGCAGGGCACTTCCCCTGTGCTGTGGTGTATAACTGGAGTTGGTGGGCGGGGCCGCAGTCAGACTGATGTCTGCCCCCAGCCCACCGCTGGGGCCACAGTCAGACTGGTGTGTGCCTTCTCTTCCCCTTTCCTAGGGGCGGGATTCACTGTGGGGTGGTGTGGCTCGTCTGGGCTACTTGCACCCTGCCAGGCTTGTGATGCTGGGGATCTGGCGTATTAGCTGGGGTGGGTAGGCAAGGTGCCCGGGGGCAGGAGGGGCAGGCTTAGATCGCTTCTCCTTAGGTGATCCACTTCAGGAGGGGCCCTGTGGCAGCGGGAGGGAGTCAGATCCGCTGCGGATCTGTTGAAGGAATTTTATAGAACACTTGGATTTAGGGAGAATTTCAGTCCCTGTGAAAATTGTCTTCAACTTCTGATAATATATAATTATGATTGACTATCGCATTTAAATGGATATAACTATTTTTATAAGATATAAACACTTGTGTTTTGATTTTTATTGGGTTAATATAAGTTCTTAAGCATGTTCCCCCTTCTGCATGTATGGAAGTAAAATAAAATGGTAGACTCTATTATATTTGTTCTTATTTTAATAAAAGCTTAGAAACTCTTTGACCATTTAAATTCGCACCAGCTTCAAAAAGACTAGACTTTTTACATACAACTAATTATTGAAGATCGGAAGAGTTCATGTGTTTTTTACCACTATTATTATTTTTAGCTATTATCAGTATAATTGTGAGATAATCTGTGCATACCACTTAAATTTTTTTTAATGTTTATTCAATTTTGACAGACAGAGAGAGACAGAGCACAAGCGGGGAGGGATGGAGAGAGAGGGAGACACAGAATCCGAAACAGGCTCCAGGCTGTGAGCTGTCAGCATAGAGCCCAATGCAGGGCTCAAACCCATGAATTGGGAGATCATGACCTGAGCTGAAGTTGGATGCTTAACTGACTAAGCTATCTAGGGGCCGTGTGCATATCACTTAAAAATAACTGTCCCAGTAGGTGAAGGTACTGAACATACAAGTAAAGCTTTTCTTTTCCTCACAAGACCCTTTGCAAAGCCAACTCTCCTGAGGGAAACATCACCTGTGTTTCTCCTGGGTTTAGTTCTTCAAATGAGTGAATTATAAATTGATATTTATAAGTTCATACTTTGTATATGGGTATATTAGTTTTGAACAGGATTTCCTGGCTATCACTGAGTTGCATTCTCCTTTCTTTTCCCCCTAGTTTCTTAATTTCAACACTTAAATTTTTAAAGTATATTTTAAAAAAATTTTGAAATTTATTTATTTTTGAGAGAGAGAGAGAGAGAGAGAGAGAGAGAGAGAGAGAGAGAGAGAGACAGTATGAACAGGGGAGGGGCAGAGAGAGAGATGGAGACACAGAATCTGAAACAGGCTCCAGGCTCTGAGCTGTCAGCCTAGAGCGCCATGCCTTCTCGAACCCACAAACCGCAAGATCATGACCTGAGCTGAAGTTGGATGCTTAACTGACTGAGCCATCTAGGAGACCCTAGTATATATTTTTAAGTTTATTTATTTACTTTGAGAGAGAAAGAGAAGGTGAGCAAGGGAGGGGCAGAGAGCAAGGGAAAGAGAAAATCCCATGCAGGCTCCGTGCTGTCAGCATAGAGCCCCATGCAGGGCTCCATCCCATGAACTGTGAGATCATGACCTGAGTTGAAGTCAAGAGTCAGAGGCTTAACTGACTGAACCCCCAAGGAGCCCCTCAGTACTGACATTTTTGTGGTTTCTCTAATTTCTCTTTCACTTAAAATAATATTCTGTAGATATTTATTCATTTATATTATTTATATAATCTACATATTTATTTTATATTTATATATAATGTATATTATTATAAGATATATTTATAATTGACATATTGAATCTATGTTATAATCTAATAATTATATATATAATTTCATTAAAACAAGGTTGAATATTGGTTAATTAAACACAAAAGTTACTGATTCCAAGCTAATTAACATAAGACTGTTTATTATTTCTCTTTTTTCCCCTAATTTTTCTGCCAATCTCTCCCTTACCATTTCTATTTGTTATAGTTTTTTTTTGCATATTTCAGGTTTATAACAGTTATAAACTATAAATATGAAGGCCTTCTATGTTTTATTGATAGTTTGATTCTAAAAAATGGAAAACATAAGAGCACTTAAAACATTCAGGTTATACAAAAATCGTTAACTCTAAACAAAATTGTTTACTCTAACATACTGTTGTTAACTCCAGAGAGACAAAAATATAATCATATGCTATTTCATGTCCACCCATCAATGGCTCTACCTCCACATATCTCTTTATATTTTTCTTATCTTCTGTCTCTTGCTATGAACAGATACATTAAAACTTCATTTACTTTCATCAGTAGATTCTTCCAGTTGAGCTTGCTTTGCTAATTCAGATTTGTCTATCATTTTCATGTTGTTTGCTTTCTTCAAGTGTCCAATGTTAAGATGGTCTGATGTTATTTACGACTCTAAGACTATAGTGTTTGTAACTGGTGTAGATTTCCTTCACACGTGTGTTGGTTTGTTATCCTTGAATGCGGATGACTCATTTTGGTCTGTGTAAGAATCTCTGAATGGGCAGGAAGTCAGATGGAGAGATTCAAACTTTCCACATAAAGAAAAGTTAATTTACAGGTTAGATTTCACTGACGCTATCAGAGCGTAAATTGTTTGTTCCAGAAAAAAAATAGGGTCTAAGATTCTAATTCTACCTGGCCTGTGTCTTGGAAAACAATTTGCAAATACTTCATTGAAGAGCACTAGAGGGAAGTGTGCATACCCAGCAGTGAGAGCAGTGTGTGCAAAAGGTGAGAGGCACGTGGAATGTGGAACATATACAGAGTTGAAGTAGCTCAGTGTATTGGAGCAGAGAGTATGTTCTGGATTGTCCCACATGACACGCTTGAAGATGGAACAGAGATTTTAAAACCACATTCAGTTTTTTTCCCCCTCCTTATAAATGGACTTTATTTTTTTTAGAACAGTTTTAGATTCAACAAAAATGGAACAGAAAGGACAGAGAGTTCCCATATATCCCCTATCCGTATACATGCCCAACCTCCCCTACTATCAACAACCCCACCAGAATGGTACATTTGTTGAAATTGATGAACCTGCATTGACACATCATTTTAGTTTCTTTCACTTAGTAATATGAGTAATATGCATATAAGTGTCCTCCATATCTTTTCTTTTTTATTATTTTATTTCATTTTGTCGTTATGAAAGGTTTACTCTTTAATCCTTATCACTTATTTCACCCATCCCCCACTCACCTCCCCTCTTGTAACCATCAGTTTATTCTTTATTGTTAAGAGTCTATTTCTTGGCTTGCCTCCCTCTCTCATTTTTGTCTCTTTTCCTTTGTTTTGTTTCACTGAAATCATATGGAGTCTTTCTCTGACTGACTTCTTTTGCTTAGCACAATGCTCTCTAGCTCTATCCATGTCATTGCAAATGCCACGATTTTATTCATGTTTATGGCTGAATAATATTCCATTATTTATATATACCATATATTCTTTATCCATTCATCTATTGATGGAGACCTGGGCTGTTTCCATAATTTGACTAAGGTAAATAATGCTGCAACAAACATAAGAGGTGTATATGTCCCTTTGAATTGGTGTGTTTATACTTTGAGTAAATACCTAGTAGTGTGATTACTGGATCATAGGGTAGTTCTATTTTTAATTTTTGAGGAAACTTCATACTATTTTCCACAGGACTGCACCAGCCTTCACTCCTACCAACAGTGGAAGAAAGTTCATTTTTCTCCATATCCTTGCCAACACTTGGTTTTTCTTATGTTGTTAATTTTAGCCATTCTGACAGGTATGAGGTAATATCTCATTATGGTTTTGATTTTAATTTCCTTGTTGATGAATGATGTTGAGCATCTTTTCATGTGTCTGTTGGCCATCTAGATGTCTTTAGAGATATGGCTATTCATATCTTCTACCCTTTTTTTAAATTGGATTGTTTTTTTGAATGCTGATTTGTATAATTTCTGTATGTATTTTGGATACTAACCCTTTATTGGATGTGTCATTTACAAATATCTTCTTCCATTTAGTAGGTTGTGTTTTAGTTTTGTTAATTGTTTCCTTTTCTGTGCAGAAATTTTTATTTCAATGTAGTCTCAATACTTTATTTTTGCTTTTATATGTCTTGCCTCAGAAGATGTGTCTAGAAAAATGTTACTATGGCCAATGTCAAAGGAATTACTGCCTCTCTCAAGGATGCTCTCTTCAAGGATTTTTTTCAAGGATTTTTCAAGGATTTTTATGGTTTCAGGTCTCACATTTGGGTCTTTAATCCATTTTGAGTAATTTTTGTATATGGTGAAAGTGGTCCAGTTTCATTTTTTTTTTTTTTTTTGCATACTGTTGTCCAGTTTTCCCAACATCATTTGTTGAAGAGACTGCCTTTTTTCTCACTGTATATTCATTCCTCCTTTGTTGAAGATTGATTGACCATCAACTTGTGGGTTTACTTCTGGGTTTTCTGTTCTATTCCATTGATCTATGTGTCTGTTTTTATACAAGTACCATACTGTTTTAATTACTACAGCTTTGTAATATAACTAGAAATCTGGAAGTGTGGTACCTCCAGTTTTGTTTTTCTTCTTCAAGATTGCTTTAGCTATTCGAGGTCTTTTATGGTTCTATACAAATATAGGATTTTTTTTTCTAGTTCTTGAAAAATGCTATTGGTATGTTGATAAGGATTGAATTAAATCTCTGTATTGCTTCATGTTTGAGAGAGCTCATTTCTTTTTAGCATAGAATAATATCCCATTGACTGGATTTACCACAGTTTATCCATTCCCTAATGAAGTAGATCTTGATTCCAAGTTTTTGTGAATAAAGTTGATATAAAAAAATCCTGGTACAGGTGTTTTGTGGACATATTATTACTTTTTTTTTTTAAGTCAGAAACAACCCACTAATTGTCAGAAGGCTCTGAGTTTTAAAGGTTTGTTTGCTGTGGCAGTTACAAATAATTATTTCTACTAATACAGCTGACCATTAATTACGTTGAAAAATAACACCCGTACCTCAGTTTGTATCAGGGAATTTCAATCTTTCCAGTTTATTTGATCTCCAAAGCAAAATAATTTGATAATTTTTATAGTATTTTTTAATTCAAAAATTCAATAATTTTATAAATTGTCAAGTTAAATATATGCTTTAGGAAAAAGCTTCAGATAAAATAAAAGCAAACTGTATGTATTTATTTTTTACAAATAGAATAAGATGGTCCCTTCCTGCCAAGTGATTTGGATTTGGCTGAATTGTCTTATTTTTATTGTAACAATATAGGAAGATATGTATTTGTGTGTGTGTGTGTGTGTGTGTGTGTGTCTGTATGTGAAAATATTCAATAAATTATGAGACTAGGGCTAAACAAAAATACATTAGGAAATTATGCAATTACCAAACATAAAACATAAAGGTGTGTGACCTTCTACAACATTTGTGATATAGCTAGTATCATTTATTTTGATAGCCGCTCTATATTCAAAAAAATTAAACTCCTTCAGTTTGTCAGTAATCGTGCTTGACATTAGATGTAAGGATGAAAATCCTTGGACTGTGCCCTCAAGTAATTCAATCTTGTATGGAAGGTGCATATAAACAAACAACACAATGCTTGGTGATAAGGGCATCAATAAATGTCTTAAACATATTACAGCAACAGCACAGAGGAGAAATACAAGGTTACCAAGTGTGTAATTCCTTCTAGTGATTGGAAGGCCAGGTGAAGATTCAAAGAAGCAGGGCTATCTGTTGAAACTTGAATGATGAGAAGCGAAGGTCTTACATCTGTATTTACAGTTTAAGACATTGCAACTTGCACGCTTACCTTGCCAAACTTTCCAAATACATACATAAAGGTATCTTATTTATCAGGCGTATAAAATTATAAAGGTCTTGAGTAAGGCACAATTTAGAGCTGATATATTTGGGATAGTGGCGTCTTAACAATACCGACTAAGCTAGAAGTACATACTCCAGTTTCAGTAGTACCTGTAATAGCCTCTCCGATGGCTTGCTTCTCCATTGCTGATAATATGCCTTTAAAAACAATGTCCTTTAGGGTTCAATGGACCATGAAATAGTCTCTGCAGAAGTACCCCTGGTGCCAGCACTGAGACAAACATTCATTTTGGCTGTCAGCTAAAAGAACTTGGAAGAAATGAAGCACATTTATTATGTACTGATATATTCTGACTAGATAATCCTTTTTAGTTGGAGGCACTATAAAAGCAAGTGCAGATTACTGTTGGCAAAATAGGAAAAAATAAAATTCAGTTGAGCTGCAACAGTATTGCTTCCAATTTCACAGCTGGGTAATTTTCTTTATAAACTTCTATTAAAAAGTTTTGTTGGGAATGAGTATATTATTAAATAAACAATTTATAATATACTAAAGTCAGATGAATCAAGACTTTCAGAATGATAGTCTTTTAGATTTTCGAAATTTGATGGCTTTCTGTGTGTTATATGAGCAGTGGATTGGTTAAGTCACTTAATAAGGATTGGCATTATTATTAGCATGAAAATGCAGTTATAGTAAAATTTTTATAAAATTTTTATTTTAGGGAATGTTATGTAGATATCCTTTGTGTTTATAGCTGTGGGAACTAAGTCCTAAATATTAGCTTTTTAATATTCTGAAATATTAAAACAACAAGCTATTTCCTATTTAGCCATGGCCTTAAAAATGGGTGGCAAATGTTATTAGAAGGTAAAAGAATAAGATTACGTTCCTTTTTCAGGAGTAAAGAATAGCTACCTTAAACATGGTGCAGCAACAGGCTGACCAATTTGCCGTCTTTTGAAGGAAAGAGTCACACATTAAACTGTATTCTGCATTGTAAGAGGGCCCTTCGATCTTTATCTAAACTGCTATCTTTTAAAACGGAAACTGACTTTTTTAAAAAAACTGATTGGGGCGCCTGGGTGGCTCAGTCGGTTAAGCGTCCGACTTCAGCCAGGTCACGATCTCGCGGTCCGGGAGTTCGAGCCCCACGTCAGGCTCTGGGCTGATGGCTCGGAGCCTGGAGCCTGTTTCCGATTCTGTGTCTCCCCCTCTCTCTGCCCCTCCCCCGTTCATGCTCTGTCTCTCTCTGTCCCAAAAATAAGTAAACGTTGAAAAAAAAAATTTTGAAAAAAAAAACTGATTTAATCGAAGCCAGTATTTGGCCATCTCTTACTGTGATTCAAAGCACTTTAGCATCTCGCCCTGTTCTATATTTATTCCAGTCATGGGTGAAATGGCATTTGCGCTTAGAATGGTATCCGGGTATTCTGATCTGGAAGAAGTGACACCGATTTTTACACCTAGCGTTTCTGCCCTTTTACTAGCGACTATCTTGGGCTATGCTATGTCTCAATTCATTGTGTAGGACAGATTGACAAGAAAAAAGCATACATAAGCATATTTTAATTTTTTTTGCATGTACATCAGAGCCTTCACAAAAATATGAAGACCCAAAGGATCAGTTAGAGTTAATATATTAACTCTCAATATATTAAGTTGGACAAAGTATCAAATTATGAAAATGTGAGACGGCAAAAGGGGTTGGGCTAGGGTAATTATGAAAAAAATGATTAGGAAAATAAGAATTAGTTTAACAAGGTTTATTTGTACAGATTTCTTGACTCTTATCTCTGGTGATAGGAATGTTTCTTTCTTGGGGTGCCTGGGTGGCTCAGTTGTTAAGCATCCAGACTTTGGTTGCTGGGCAGGTCATGATCTCATGGTTCATGAGTTTGAGCCCCACAGTGGGCTCTGGGCTGACAGCACAGAGCCAGCTTGGGATTCCCTTTTCTCCCTCTCTTTCTGCTCTGCTCTGCCCTGCTCATGCTCTCTTCCCCCCCCCCCCTCTCTTTCTCTTTCAAAATAAACAAACATTATTTTAAAAAATAAAATAAAACAATGTGTCTTTCCTCCTGGTATAGGAAGAATATCAGGACATCTTTCCCAGAAGAATTTTATCTCCTGCTTTCAGAGGGGGGAAAAAAAAGGAAGGCCAAAGTGTCCTCCTTCTTGCATCTGCTGCTTTTTAATTGCCTTTAACTCAAAACAGTCAACATAATGTAGTAATGTATTTTGGGGTGATGTGTTCTGAACCCCTTCATAAATCACCGCCATGTAGTGTATTTTATCAACTTGTTATTGTTGCTCTAACAAATTACCACAAACCTAATGGGTTAAAATAACACAGATTTATTTTAACAGAGCTGGAAGTCAGGAGTACAAAATGGGTCAGCAGAGCTGTGTTTCTTTTGGAGTTCTAGGGGACTTTTGGAGTTCCTTGCCTTTTCCAGCTTCTAGAGGCCACCTACATTTTTTGGTACATCCCGTTCCTCCATCCTCAAAGCCAATAGGAGAGCATCTTCAAATTTCTCTCCTGTCCCTTCTTCCCTCCAGTCCTTCCTATCTGCCTCCCTCTTCCTCTTCGTCTTCTCTGCCCCACATCTCTTCCCAATGATCACATCTGCTTTGTCATCACATCAATTTCTGACTCTGATCATCCTGCCTCTCTCTCATGAGCACCTTTGGGAGTGATCACACTGAGTCCAAATGTATAATCTTCCTATCTCAAAATCCTTAATTTAGTCACATCTGTAAAATTCTTTTTCTTTTTCTCTTTTTGAATACAAGACAAAAGATTCACAAATATTGGGAATTAGCATGTGAATCTTTTGGTGCCATTATTCTACCTCTCACACACATATCAAAGGAAAATATATGTGGAATAAATTACTTATGGTCTTTCATATTTTCGTATCCAGAGTCTACTTTTAAAAAATATTTATTTATAGAAATATAAAACACTTATTAAGAAGGTATAAAAATCACATGTACAGAGTTCAATAAAATATTGCCAAGTGAACACCTGAGGCATGAAGGATAAAAATAGAATATTGCTTGTATTCAAGAAGCTCATCCCATCTCTGAACCTCTTCTGCCTCCTTCCTTTCCAAAAGTAACCACTCTTCTCACTTATAACACTGCTTTTCGGTTTGTCTACTTTGAACTTTATACAAATTGAATGATAAAGCAAGGCTCTGTGTGTGCAGCTTGTTTTGCTTAATATAAACTCTGAAATGAATACACTTTATTGTGTGAACTGTAGGTAATTCATTTTCATCACTGTGTAGTATTTATTGATAGAATATAACCACAATTAAAAAAACCTATTCTGTAGTTTATGAACATTCTGGTTGTTTTCATCTTGAGAATATTTTACATAATGGTGTTTTTTTTAATAATCAATTACCTGTCTCTTGGGCCATATGTATATGTTGGTTCATTGGGTGAAAAAAATTTCACCTATTGGTGAAATAACACAGTCTTTAGAAATATGTGTATTCAATTTGGGGAGATACCACTATGCTAATTTCCAAAGTGATTGAACTAATTTTTACTCCCATGCGTGGTGTATGAACATTTTAGTTGCTTGCTTTAGAGTCTCACCAAGAGTTTATTTATTAATCTTTTTTCACTTTAGGCATTCTGATGTATATGTACTTGTATTGCACAGGAAATTAGTGTTATGTATTGGCATTTTCTTGTTTACTAATGAGGTTGACCACGTAAACATATTTTCACATTTACTGTCCTTTTGGATATCTTCTTTTGAAAAGTATCTACATAAGCATCTTGTTCATTTCTCCTTTCAGTTATCTGTCTTTTTCTTTATTATTTAGAGAAGTTCTTTTTGTATTCTGGATCCCAAGCCATTGTTAATCATGTGTTGCAAACATCTAATCCCATACTGCATCTTGCCTTTACATACTTTTAAGGTGATTTTTTGATTACAACGTTTTTGACTTAAAAAAAATTTTTTAACGTTTATTTATTTTTGAGACAGAGAGAGACAGAGCATGAACAGGGGAGGGGCAGAGAGAGAGGGAGACACAGAATCTGAAACAGGCTCCAGGCTCTGAGCTGTCAGCACAGAGCCTGACGTGGGGCTTGAACTAACGGACCGTGAGATCATGACCTGAGCCAAAGTCAGACGCTTAACCAATCAAGCCACCCAGGCGCCCCGTTTTTGACTTTTAAAAAAAAATTTTTTTTCAACGTTTATTTATTTTTGGGACAGAGAGAGACAGAGCATGAATGGGGGAGGGGCAGGGAGAGGGAGACACAGAATCGGAAACAGGCTCCAGGCTCTGAGCCATCAGCCCAGAGCCTGACGCGGGGCTCGAACTCACAGACCGCGAGATCGTGACCTGGCTGAAGTCAGACGCTTAACCGACTGCGCCACCCAGACGCCCCTCGTTTTTGACTTTTAAAGTCCAACTTATCACACAGACATTGCTATGTGGTTTTCACACCATAGGATTTATCAATTGTTTTGACCACCCATGGTGGGATAGGCGAGAAGTGTGCTATTATCCCACAGTTCTCAAATATATATTTTTATATTTACATACTTACACAAAATTTTTCCTCTGTTTTCATC
This sequence comes from Prionailurus bengalensis, assembly GCF_016509475.1. Classification (NCBI taxonomy): domain Eukaryota; kingdom Metazoa; phylum Chordata; class Mammalia; order Carnivora; family Felidae; genus Prionailurus; species Prionailurus bengalensis. The sequence goes on from NC_057350.1 coordinate 119,110,715, forward strand.
CTAACAAGGTATCTTCCTGGAGTAATTTTAGTCCCTGAAGAGCCCAATAATGCAGCCTATTTCTGTGCCCAAACTGGGCATGTACATCCAACTCCTTGTGTGACCAAATCATGACTTGTGCAGTGTTTGCCCTTCTAGTGTCCCCTGTTTGACATCTACCTGGTCTGTCCCGATGATAATCCTAGCGCTAGTTTGCTTCTTCTGGGCATGTTAACCATATAATGTTTAGTGATCAAAAATATGCAAGGAAACGTTTACTAATGGGTTTAATAGGCACCAGCTGGAGTTAATATCACATGTTTAAAAGCTGTCTTTGTTCTTTGTTTCTATGTGTGGGTCCAAGTCGTTTACTCCTTTTATTAAAGGAGTACTCAGACTTATTTTTATAATTTATTCATTTCTAGCATTGTAATTTCCCTCAAATCAGAGTTGCAAATGATTAGGTTGTGTAAAAACAAACACACAAAATGACTGAATTATCATCCTTCCCAAATAGCTACTGATTTTCATCCACAATTAAATATAGGAAATTTTGTTGTTGTTGCTGCTGTTGTTGTTACCCAGATTAAAAAAAGTCATACCCACATTTAATTCTCTATCTCGGAAGCTGTCAAATCTTATAGATTGCACTTCTGCTTTGTTTCCTCATTCTCATTCTCTTTTCTGGGTCCCAAATACAAGAATTTAGGGTTCTGAGTGGAATGTTTTTCAAGTCAAACAACGTAGTGGGTTGCTAGATTGTCCTTCCTAATGCATAAATTTAGTCACAACATTTTAGACCTTTGAACCCTAGTAACTCCCTACTGCTGACAAATTAATGGCCAATGATTGTGATTAAGAGGCTTCCTAGTGTGTTTTTATTTACTTTTTTGGAGTGCATTAGTCCCTATCTCTGATAGCTAACCTTTATTCATTATGTCTTGGACTTACCCTATGTATTTTTAGCTCTACAGTTTTGTTCATCTTACTTTTATTCCTAGAATGTTATATGATATATACTCTTTTGAAAAAGCACATTCATCCTTCAAATCCTTTTTCAAATGCCTCCTCTGTAACGTGACTTTTCCTGACTGAGCTGTGCCTCCACTGGTTATTGGTGCTCCTGTCTTTGGCTTTTTGCTTCGATTCCCTCTTACAGCTTGAGTCAAGATGCTCCCATGAATTATAAACAAAGTAGTGTAGCTATGTACCATCCTTCTTAAGGGATGGCCCCCGGAGGGAAAAATGTCAATGTTCTCTTCAAATATCCTTGGATCCCTCCTACTGTCTCTACCCTCACTTCCTCGACTACGTCCACCTCCTTGTGCTTTTTCTTCCAGCAGCCAGAACCTGTAGTACTTTACCAGAGGAGTGCTCTTGGGCTACTGGAGCCTGCTGGCTATAAGGTACAAGCTGTGAGAGCTGCAAAGGTCTGTGCTTTATATTCATAGGCAGAAACCTTTAGCCAATGACCAAACTAGCTACAATCTGGAAGTCCAGCTCCCCTGCCCAGGACAACCCAGAAGTAGCTCATGTTGCCATTTCACCCCGGGCTCCAGCTCATCTCCTGCCTGAGATGGCAACTTGCTTGGCTGTCCTTCCTCTTTTTCCTTTCCAGTTTTTTTTTTCCTGGGGTTATGTTTTTGATATCATTTACCCAAATGCTCATTTCAGGGTCTTCTTCTGGAGGATCTGATCTAAGACGGCCACATAAGAGCAGTCCAAATATATCCATTTGTTTCCCAGTTTATTCTAATTGGACATATCTAGAAAAGTTAAGTCAGATTGCTTAAGTCTTAAAACATCAAGGGCAAGATACTACTTCTCTGGTATTCTGGACAGGTTTTAATAATTGTGGACAGGTTGCTTTTGGCCCAGCTTTGAAAACCCTGTGGGTGTTTAAAAGAGGCTGTGAAAGAGAGAAGGTTGGCATTTATCATTTATGTTTGTAATAACTGAGGGCAGACATGCTTACCCGTATAAGCATATTGCTATAATGACTCTGATGGAATTGGCTATAGTTTGTGTCCCTGGCTTGAAGAGTTTGAACTCCCTTGGGCTATTAGAGTCTAGAATTTGATTAGTGTTGGCTGCAGTCTAGTCCCTTATCAGCTATTTCTCTAACACATCAATTGTGTGTCATTCAGAAATGTCTTTGCTGGGAAATAATTCTGACAATCTGGTCTATTTTAAATTTATCAAATAATTGTATGCAGCCTAGTCTTAGTGGATTTTCCACTAAAATGCTCCATATTTTTTTTCTTGACAAGCTTCATCTCACTTTCTGTTAAGTTGTGATAAGCAGCCAGTGTCTGGCTAAGAGGCCATGGATTGCTGTATTTTCAGTTCTGAGGGCTCTATCAAAATACCCAAAGTGAAAGATGGGGTTTATAGAAGACCTTTAAACTCTATCATTCTTAGAGATTGCATAGATATTGCTAAGTCTGCCTCTATCATTTTTATGACCTTGTTTCTTGAAATCGAGTATTTCTGCTACATTTTTCTTTACAATTCTTATTGTCTTTTATAAACATGGCTACAAGATATTTATACAACATAGGAGAGCCATAATTCCAGGCACATCATTTTTTCAGTTCTATGCATTACATATACATTCACAACACTGTATTTGTGTGCCCTACAAATGTCATTTTATAGTATGCTTTGTAGATAGAGACCTATTATGGCTACTCTTTGTTTTGTTGCTTTCTTTACTCTTAAATAACTTGAGTTCCTTTTCACCATAGGGAATTATTTTTATTTCCAACAAAAATTCTACTTATGTCTAGTAACTGACACTTTTAACTAGGAGAGTCAATTACATGAGTCAAGATCTTTACTCTTTATGCAAGTACAAAATATACTGAAACCGAAAATAACAATTTGCATTCTTTTTAATTTACAAAAATTGTGTTTTCATGTAAAAAATACTCCTCTGCCAGTTGAGAATATTTTTGGTAAATGTTTTGATATGCTTTAAGGATACATTTTGTATTATGAATAAGAAATAGCAGTTGATCAAATATAATAATAGTTCTTGCTGCTTTGTTTAGTTTTTGGAGGATGTAACTCAGAAAAAGGTACATTCTTGATTCTGATATAATGGCCTAGAAGGAGGAGAAAAGGTTAGTGGAAAGCTGGTTTTGTTATAAGGGATTAGAGTTCGAACAACAGTTTAAGCACTTGAGCGCTGTCCAGAGAGGTGTTTGATATACAGTCACGATTGAACGTTTCCCTTAGGAGGAAGCACTGAAACCCGATCACACTACTCTAGTTCTACCAGAGGGAGAGTGGTAAGAATGAGGACGACTGATATAGGTCACCCATAAGCTACAAATGCCTCCAGGGAAGAAGCCACAGACTCCTAAGAGTCTTATTTGGAATGCCATGGATGTCGTTGCTCCAGTTAAGTGCCTGATGCACCTCCTTACGCTTCTTACTCTGATCTCTTGCAATATGCATTAGCTCTTTTCACATCAAACCTGAAGGAACTTTAGCCTCCTTTACTATTTTCCATAAGAGGCACAATCACACGTGGCATGTTTGGATATTACAGCTGTACTCTTGACTCCCAGTTTATGGTATAGAATCATAGATGCCCTGCATGGCTTCAGTTACATCACTACCATTGATCCTGATATTCCCTGCCTTCTAAAGCCCACCCACTCCCTTCTAATTATTCACCTGCCACATGGAGCACCCTAGACAGTGTATCCCTGTTCTCTGCTCTGCTTTATTTTCTTGTTGAGACCAATACTGCTACACTACTTCCTCTTCTCCAATGCTCCAGATAGTTCTGTCTGGCTAACCCCCTCTCAGATTCGGATAAATGCCCTTTTATCCATCTTATTGAATAAGAATTCACTACCTTGTAATATATATACTAGAAAACAGCCATGAACAGAGTGGTATGGTAACACAAAAGAAGGAACAGTTCCTTCTCATGGACTGGGAAACTATTTTTCAACTGGTACTAACATATTTAGTAGGACATAGGAGATCTAAATGGTGAATACAGGATAAAAGAGAGTATTTATAAATTAAACACACACACACACACAGCTTTCTAGGTGTAAAGCGCTCTTGTACAATAAGTCATTGTGGTTCATTATCTGAGGTTGACTGCCATGATAAACAGATTCTGAGTTGGAGATTTGCCACAGGGTTTACTGAGGACAGCTCTTCGGAACAACCTATCACTGAAGGGGGAAGCAGGACTGGGCAGAGGGAAGAGTTGAACCATGATGTCCTTAGAGCAGATGCCTCGGGAGATCTTCTGAAGCTCCGGAATTGGGCAGTCCCAGCTCTGGGTGGCATACCGCAGCATGTACCACACTCTTTGTGGAATTCATGTCTTCTTTAGTTATCGAGTTTGAGTAGATACCCGCTGCTCTCTTTTTGCACTGAGAGAGAAATTATAGCATATAATGTAACCATATACATGAGTAGAACTGATGGTCAGTTTTATTAAGTACTGGAAAGTTAATCTACCTCAAAAGAGTTTCTGTTAATTTTCCTGAGATATATAGGCATAAATAATGTCTAAATGAGGCACCTGGGTGGCTCAGTCACTTAAGCGTCCAACCTCGGCTCAGGTTCATGAATTCCAGCCCTGTGTCTGGCTCTCTGCTCACAGCTCAGAACCTGGAGCCTGCTTTGGGCTCCCTCTCTGTCTGCCCTTCCACTGCTCACACTCTGTCTCTTCTCTCTCAAAAATAAACATTAAAACAGTGTCTAAATATTTTCTTGAAAAATATCAAGTAAAAGGGATCTTTTTTTTTTTCTTTACTCTGAATACCACATTTACCATCAGACCATCTTTACCCTGGCTAACAGTTTTGAAGGTTTATGGCAATTGGCTAATGGATTTGAGACCCTCTAATTAGGCATCTATTTAGGTTTACTCTTGTAGGGATAGAAAACATTATCTAAACTTATTTGGAACTAAGGGACCTCAATTTTAATCTGGCATATGGTTAAATCTTAAGATAGTTGAGCCAGTCCTCTTGAGAAATACAAAATGGTAAATGTTGCTTTTCTAATACGCATATTATATTTAATACAGGAAGGTCACAGGTCTAAAATTACAAATAGGCCTATAATGGATTTATTAATGATGTGACACTATCAAAAGTTAATATTTCTAAGTGTCTTGTATCGCCCCTTATTTTTTTATATCACTAAGCAGTGGATTGCTTTACATTACAGATTTTATACTACAGTGATTACAGTAATTAAATTCATCGAAGTCTGACTAAGTTTAAAGTGTAAAGATGTATGAATAAACATAGTCTTGCCATCTTTGCCCCATGAAAAATGCCATGCCCTTTATTTTTGAAGACTGAGACAGTTTATTAGGAATGTTCTCATTTTTAAATGTGTTTTTGATAAGCAGAAAAAGTAAAAGGGAGTTAACCAGTTGATTTGAGTGGAAAAGTACTAATTATTCAAGAAAATTTGTACTATATATCTCTACATAAATTAAGTTAGCAAGTGGGCTAGATAGCTACATTATCTAGATAATCACTTCATTAAATAACAATAAAATTTTTTGGCTAAATTCAGCACCCATCCATTCATTATTAACAACTGAGTGAACTAAGAACCAAATGCAAGTTCCTCAATCTGATAAAGAACATCTAAATATTTTGTAGGACACATGAAATTCTAAGCATAAAGTAAAACAAACAAAAAAGAAATGCACACACATACACCCACACACTACCCACAATGATAAAGTAAGTATTATCAAAATTAAAAACTGCTTTTCAAGAGATACCAATAATACCATGGATATGGGTAATGCTAGTGTGTGAAACTCCCATCACAACAAGCACCCCAACCTTGAAAACCTTTGTCATTGTGTGCCAGAGAGTAAAACAGAGTGCGTGTGGAGAGGAGGAACAACAGATTTTCAAGTGCCTGTGAGATAATAATAAAAGGTTAAATATTCGTATCATCAGAGCCTCAGGAATAAAGGAAAATGAGAGTGGGACAGAAATAATGCTAATAACTTCACAAATGTTGTCAAACACACAAACTGATAGATTCAGGAAGCTGGGCGAACAACAAAAGAGGATTAGCTTGAGGAAATACACATCAGTACAAAGGAAAACTAAAAGAATTTGTCACTAGCCAACCTACTACTACAAACTGTCCAAAGGAAACTTTGAAGAGAGAGGAAATGATAAAAAAAAATACTCATGGAGCATCAAAAAGAAAGAAGGAAGAAAAGACAAAATAGAAATACGGGTGCGTAGAATAGACTATACTTTTCCATGTACGTTTTTACAAATTATATTTGATGATTTAAACAAAAGTTATAGCATGAATATGATAAAACAGAAAGTGTTCTCTGAATGCGATAGAACCAAACCAAAAATCAATAACAGAAGGACAAAAGGAAAATGTCTAAACATGTGGAATTTAACGAACACACTTCTAAACAATGCATATCAAAGAGTAAGTGTTGAAAGAAATTTAAAAGTACAGAAAACTTAATTAAAATACAGTACAATATATCAAAATATGTTCCATACAATGAAAGCAATTCTGTGTGGGAAATTCATAGTATTAAGTGCTTACACTAGAAAATAGGTAAGGTCTCAAATCAATTGATTTTCTGTATGTTCCAATTCATTTTATTAATCCACCATTATCCCACTACCCCCCAAAATACCATAAAAAATAACTGAGATCAATTTCTCTCATAAACTCTGATGCAGAAGACCTCAGCAAAATATTATCACACCAATCATGACCAACGTGTGCAAGTATGGTTCTACATTCAAAAAACAATCAGTGTAATCTCTCAAAAAACAGGAAAGGAAGAAAAATGGTATGATCATATAGCTTGATGCAGAAAAAGCATTCAACAAAATTCGGCACTCATTTGCAATGAAAAAAAAAAAAAAACTAAACAAAACCCAAAAGCTATTAACAGTTTAGGAATAGAGAGAAATACCTAAGGTCGATAAGAAATATCTACACACCTGTATTCCCCACTCTGTACTGGAACACACTTTTAATTTCAGTCCACTCTGTCTCCCAAATTACAATCCTTAAGAGCCCAAATAGATGCTTTGGCTGCTCTACAGCCTCTTTTTGATCAACAGTTTTCTTAGGAAGCATAAAATTTTGAGCATTAAAAGCATAAAATTAAATAAGAAAACAATATGTCACATTTAATTAAAATAAGCGATTACTTCAACGTGATGTAAAATGCATTCTCTTTAATGACATTACTTAGAATAACTTAAGGCTTAAAAATTGTCTGTGAGTAACTATGACTGCCTGCTTTATTTACTTAGCTGAATTTTGTTGTTGTTTCAATAACAAGTCGTTTGCTCTTTAAAAGACTATATTTAGGGAATGCTAATCTGAATTAACTGGACAAAGATTGTTTATGTCTAATGTCTATTTAATCAATCTAAAATTAATAAACATGTGTGAGATATTTGTTAAACAGTAAAACTTCAAATGTTGTTATACCTACCCCCGATCTTCACCATTCAATAACAATTTTCCGAGGTAAGTTTTATTTGAAGACAGATGTTTTTAACTCCCACATTCATCAAAATTCACACTATATTATTTCAAGAAGTACTTAGTGAGTATCTGTTCCAGGAAAGAGAGTAACAGAGAGCACCGAACAGCATGGGGCATATACACGTAACAACCTCCGGATCCAGTCCATATTAAATACGCAACAAAAAAGGAGTTGTGAAACCCTTTACATTATAAATGTGCAAGCTGGGCCTCTATTCTCTGAATGTTCCCAGTTTACACACTGGAAAAATTATCATTACCTAAAACATGCCAAGGTGAAGCGAAGGACAGAATGAGGAACTAGAATGTCAAATCTTTATTGTGTTTTTATGGCTGTCATTATTTACTCTGTGAAGAGTGTTCTCCTCTAGTAGTTGAAGCAAATGAATTGTGACACATCTGTAATTATCATAGCTAATTGAATTATTTATTTTTTTTTTCGTTTCTGAGTACAAGCACAAATCTTGGCATATAAGCACATTTTCCATATTTTTGTTAATAAAAGAACAATACTGAAAGCAGACCAATGCGTGCTAGTTTTTGTTTTGACAAGATTGAGTTTGTTGTTCACACATTTTAATTGGGGGATTTTTGTTATTTGTGATTTTGCAGAACAACCTGCTTGAGAGTACCCGGGTCTGCCTATAGAAAACATAAATACATAAAATATACTCTGAGATAATGACTTTCTTTTTACACTGGGACTGATCCAGGTCTGTGTCAGAGCACCAGACTGCTTCTCACCACTATCATGTCATTGCACACACACATGCACACACACACACACACACACACACACGTGTTCAATAGAATTAAAAGTATCTTTGATAGTGCCTGGGAAGGCATGTTCACATCCAGATTTATGTAGGTACTAATGAATAGGCTTTGGGAAACAGTCTCTATTTTGAATCGGTTTTATGTGATTATTAGGCAGTTTTTTAGGAGACACTTTCCAAATTCCATTAGCAAATGAGCAGAACTTTGCTCAGCAAAGTATAACTCCTAAATTAAAAAAAAATGTGTATTTCCATATTTGGAAAAAGGAACTCTTACTCTTCTCGAAATACTTCTGGAGGGCACTAATGGAAAATAAAATAGTTTAAATGCATAGTTAATCTCATTTGTAAGTCTGGACCTGCCTATTCTATTAAGTCGCTAGATGGGATGCATTCCCCTTCACATTCAATTTGCCAATCACACTTGTCTCAGTGTTTCAATGAAGATAAATTATAACTGCTGGTAATTAGTTAATTGGTAATTTGCTCATTCATCTCCATATTGTGAGTTTTTTTCCCTCCCATCTTGCTTATTACATTATTCTTTCCTCTTTTTTATTTATGAAAATGGGGAAGCAAATTTAGAATAAATATCAGCCCCGAAATTCCCAGGTAACATAAAAACCAAGCACCTTTTACTGCTTAGAAAATTAGATTTAATTTAGCAGTGAGTGGGGAAAGGCAGGAGGACATGAAATAAGACCCATCCAAAGTAAAACATAAAACTGTAATCTTGAAATAGTGCATAGGAATAGTGAAAGTCACAGTAACTTTTCTGCAAAGTTCCTTTTGCATAGGAACTTTGTTCTGCAAAAAGCAGAACACTTTTTGCCGTTAGAAGAATTAGGCTCATTCTGACCCTTCCATTCACCGTGGAATGACTGTGGGTGAGTTAGTTTGCTTTTTCTAAACTTAAACTTCCTTGTACCAGCCAGGATTCTTAAATTCACGCAATGAAATCACTTTTGTGAGTTAGAGAAGAAAAAAAAATAGTTAAAGTATATTAGACAATCAATCTACACTCAGGAGGATCAGGGAATCAGATCTGGACACTGTGGAGTGAGGACAAATGTCCCTATCATGCTGCATTAGCTGCCGTAGGAAAGCCAACACTGCTGTTTCCACAAGGCATCAAAACACAGCTCACACCAGTGATGCTGTGCACCACAAGCCAAAATCTCCACCGTGGAGACAACTTAAATCATGACACATCTTTTACCTCTTAATCAGATAATAGTTCCTTCAGGATGTTACTTCCTCATTCAACTTTTCCAAATCAAGGACTTAAACAGTTCCATTCCATTATACAGCCTTGGTTATATACCTGTGCCCTGTTTTCAAGAAAGTTTAGGAAAGGAGTTCTAGCTTTTTCCTTAACATGTAAGATGTAATATAAATAGCTTAATATAGGATGGAGGAGTCTTCAAAAATGCTAGGTGACCACAAAATTCAATAAATATACAGTGCTGTCTCTTCAATGTCAATATATACTTTTTTTTCCATTCTTAAATTTTCATACAGAAAAGTGATCCCATGCAAGTTGATGTGACTTTTCTGTACAGAAAGAAACAAGAGTGGCACCTGGCTGGCTCCGTCAGTAGAACGTGGGACTCTTGATCTCAGAGTTGTAAGTTCGAGCCCCACATTGGGCGTAGAGATTACTTAAAAATAAAAAATCTTAAAACAAAACAACAACAGCAACAACAACAAAAAACCAATATGATCGCCTCCTGAAAAAAGTTGAAAACAGTAGTTCTAGTAGTCAGTGAATACTGTCCCTAGTCCAAGATATCTAGGTGATGTCCACCCCCACTTTTCCTCTGCAAAAACACATACTGATACTCTGTAACCTATCATAATATGCAAAATAAATCTCCAGACTTTTACCTTACATAAAATAACACAGAAAATGTTAAAAGGATATGAAGAATCAGTTATTATATATATATATATATAATATTATTACTGCTTTATATATATATATAAAATAGTATGCATGATGTTAGAATAAATGTATGTTTAGATGGTAGAGTCCTTATTGTTGCAAACGGTCCGAGATTATAGTCCCTATTTGAACTTACTTCTCTATGTTCCCTTTTCCCGCAGCCAGAATTTCAGCTTGTTCAGAACTTTTACCCGGCACCACAGCCCAAACATTAATCCCATATTAAACTGATGCCTCGGTGATCTTGCCTGTTGAAGTTTGCGGTAGTCTTTTCTTAATGTCTACATGAAATCACTCACAGATCTTGAAGAAAACCCTCAATTCCAAACATACATCTCTCAGCAACCATTTACACTTCATATGACAATCAGGTCAATCTGTGCAGTCAGCATTATAACTTTTTGTGTGTGTCCATTGCTGGCAAGGTTTTAGCAATTTTGGCTTCCAATTCAATGGAATCAGTGCCTTTCACTATGTAGAGATAATCCTTTCTTGAGTTCTGTGACGGAAACCCTGCTATGTGTTTACCTCATGTCTTTCTCTTTCAAGCTCCAGAGGAAAACTCTTATCTTTTTTTTTTTTTTTTATTTGGTTTGGGCCATGTGACTGACCTTTGATTACTGTAACGTTGCCATAAGGAAGTAACAGCTGTTTCCAGATAATGGTTCCTAAAAGGATCCCATTGCAACCTATAGTTCTCTCTCCCCTTCAGCAATGGGGTTGGATACATGTTCTAGTTGTAGTTAATCGAATGGAAATATTGCCTGGTCTGCATCAGACTATGATGAGTGTAAGTGAAAGAAGTCATGTCATGCCAAAAAGATTTAATTTTATATCATAGCATAACCTATCTTATCCTCACTTTTCTGGTACTAAGGCTTCTCACCCAGCAGATTTCAAAAGCATAAAAATGAAACAGAGTCTCTGAATGGGTCAAACAACTGACATTCCAGCTTCCACTCCTTTGTTCCTGGACCCACACATTTTGGCATTAAAAAAAAAAGTACTACATTGCCCATTTGTTATTGTTATTTCAGTAGGATGGTGAAGGGGGTATTCCTTTTGTCCTTTTCTTTTCGTTGGGATAAAAAATAATAATCTAGTTCAATAGTGGCAGCTTAATCTCTGATAAGTTTTTAATGCTAAAGAAATTAAAGTTCATGCTGGTACATGAATAATTTATTCAAAGGTAAAATTATTCAAAGGTAAATGTTGAAAATTATATTCTAGGATTTTAATAAATGTAGTAGAGGAGGGGATGGTTTGATATAGAAAGAATTAAAGCACTCGAGTTCATTCTAATACCATCCAATGCCCGTTGTATGGCTGCTCCTGGATGTTATATAGATTCTCCAAAATTCAACCATCTTCTTTGTAAAATGGTCTTAGTATGAACAAATATAAACAGTAAGTGATTCACTTACTTAAAAATTATTATATAATATACTAGATAAATGTTGAATCTTAACACAAGTAACACCACTTTTCCTGTGTTTCTATCTTAATTTCTATATCTTGGACATATAATGAATTTTTCTTCTCTGCCTTGACTCTAATATTCCTTGTGAGTAATATGTTGACACATCTATTTCTGGCCAAATATGTGACTAAAATTTCAGAAATTCAGAAATCCTGCTTCTCCATCTATAATGCAAGGGCAATAAATTGTGACATAAATCAGAGAAAGAATCTGATTAAAGAAATTATTATTTTAAACGTATTTTAGAGGCTGGTCCTCAAATTACCAGAGACACATATGGTGAAGATGAACTAGAAATATTTTTGTAATTAAAGATCAGAACACCTTTTTCCCAGTAGGTAAAGAAGGATAATGAAGGAGGTGAAAGGTTACAAAGCGAACAGCCAACGTCCAGGTTGATCTGCCTTGAAATTGGCAGGCACGCCTCTCTGTCCCAGCTCTTCTCCTGTTAGCCACCTAAAACTCCTGTCAGCTTCAACTTCAAAATATATGTTCAGTCTAACACTTGCCTTCATCTGAAACTGTTACCTTTGCAGACAAAGTCATCATCATTTCTTGCTTGGATCTACAATCAATGCTCCTTTTTTCCTCCGGTTTATATGAAGACATGTTTCAAGTACAGGGAACTGCATATATTTAAAGTGTATAATTGGATAGGTTGGGACATAAGTATACAACTGTGAAACCATCACTTGAATCAAGACGATGAACATGTCCATCGCCCCCCAAAGTTTTCTCATGCACCTTTGGAATCATCTATCCTTTCTCTCAATCCCCAGGCAGAGAGGTTTGCTTCATGACACTGAAAGCTTGCGTTTTCTGAATATAAAGTCATACCTTATCTGTTCTTCCTTTTTCTGGCTTCTTTCACTTCGTGTAATTATTTTGAAATTCATCATTTGTTGCCTACAAATTTTTAATTATATGGATATACTAAATCTGCCTCTCCATTCACTTCTTGGTGGTATTTGATTGTTTCTTAGTTTTGGCTATTACGATTCAATCTACCATCAACATTTGTATACATTGTTTACATGGATTCATGTTTTCTCTTCTCTTTGCTAAATGTCAACATTTGATAGAGGCTTAATTTTAGCTATTGTGAGTGGCGTGTAGTGTATGGACTAATTGTGTTGAGCATCTTTTCATATGTTTGTCATTCACAAATCCCTGGTTGCTATATTTGCTCACACCCTTTGCCCATTTTTAAATGGGTTTGTGTGTTGAGTTGTGAGATTTCTTGACTTCTTGACAGAATCTTTCCCTCGACATCAGTGTGGCAAATATTTTCTAGTAGTCTGTGGTGTAGGAGACTCTTAACTGGTCTTCCTGCTTTACTCTTTCATACTCTCAAAATATTAATAATTTGAGATTCAAGTTGGTCTTTTGCTTAAGCGCCTCGAGAATATTCACTTTGACTTAGAATAATATCCAACCTCCTCGCCATTGTCTCAAGGCCTTTTGTAATCTGACTGCTGCTATTTTTCTGGTCTCATCTCCTCCAACTTTCTTCCTCACTCCTGCCTCCACCCATCCGACCTCCTTTCTGAGGCTGGCATGCCAGGCTAGTTCCTGCCACTGCTCTCCTCTCTGCTTGAAACACTCAACCCGAAACGTTTGCTGACTGTTTCCTTTTTATTGCTCAGGACTCTGTTTGAATGCAAGGTCTTCCCTAATTAGTTCTAAATTAATCCCAAACGCCCACTCTGTTTTACAGATTCACAGAACTTATCAAAAATCTGGTGTTTTTAAACTTTTGTTTAAATCCATTTTTAAACATTTGTTTTCTGCCTGCCCCAAATAGCATGTAAATTTCATGTAACTAGGGACCATTTCTGCAATGTTTACCACATATCTTAAAATAGTACTTGGTACAGAGGAGCTCAATAAACATTTTCTGAATGAATGAAAATTAATGACCCACTGTGTAGCAGTCAGCAGTATGCTGGTGTCTGCTGGACTGACTCAGGGCACCCATGGTGTGCATCTCTCCCCAGCTGTCCATCAGAGACTGACTTCACATTGTTAGCTTGAGGCAGGTCATAGTAGAAATATTTCCACCATGGAAAATCAGTAAATGCCACAAATCAAGACTATTTTCTTTCTTTCCTTTCTTTTTTCTTGTCAAGTCAGTTATTCAACATTTACTAGTATAGCCCAGGTTATAATTTTTCTACTGCATGGTTGTTAACTAATTTTTGATGAGTTCTATTTTGACTGTCAAGGGGTGCTGGTTTTGATCCTCAGGGCTTGGTGTTTGCCAACAGTGATAGTAGGATGAGAGAGCTGAATAGCTGGTGAATGTTCTTAATTCAACTTTATGGTCGGCTTACTTCTAGTCCTTCAGAATTTGTTGGCTTTAGGGAACAGGTCTCAGTGCCCATACTCACTGCTTTAGCCTACAAGTAAATGCCACTGTTGACTGCTGCCTAATCAAGGCATCATATGGGCTCCATGGCTCAGGTTCCATAATGCAAAATCCAGCTGATCACGTGATGACTGCCCCAGGGTCCCCCCTGCCTTTTGCTTTCTATTCCTTCTTGACTGACTAACAGATTTCTACCCCCAGAACAATTCTCTCCCTTGCATATTTTCAGCTGTGGCTAACTCTTATCTTTTCTCCTATCAGTCCTATTGTTTCTGAATCCTATAATTTACAAATTTCTCCTGGTTTTTATTCAGTGCTTCACACTGTTAATTTTATATACTTTTAAAATTAAAGTTGTTAATTTAAGGGATTGGGGCAAGATATAAGGTACATATTTCTGTGTAGTGGGCCATATAAGCCTGTGGCATAACATGATAATGTAAATGTGAGAACGAATGGGTTAATCAATGACACGTCATACTTTATAGTATATAATATTATTGTATTAATGAGAAACTAATCTCTCCGTGGAAAGAGCATAGGATAGCTGGCTGACTAAATTTTATGCTAATTTCTATGCTATCTTTTCTACAACTTTTCTACAACTAAAAAGTAGTTCATGTAAGAAACTAGAATAAAGCAAGTAGTTTAAATTATTTAATAGCTTTATTTCCTGATAGTTTTTTTAATAATAAAGGTACTAGAAATGAACTTAAATCTCTTGTTCTTTACTTGTCTATGACAAGGAGAAGCAAGGAAAAAGATGATAAATCCTTGCTAAGTGAACCACAGTAAAATGAAACCATTCAGCCATTTAACATATATTACCAAATGTAAACTTTGGTCCCTTTATAATTATCGACCTATTTCATTTTAGTATACATGATAAATATGCCTAATCATTCACTTTGATGGCATTGTTGACAAGTGTTTATTTTTTTAATGAAGAATGCATTAAATTGAATGAGAAACATCTTTTTTAAAATAATTTAAGGTATGTGGATCAAGATTATATAATGACATTCTATACGGAACAGGACATGAATAATAGTAGCTGGAAAAGGGTTGAGATATTTTTGTGATTGGAAATATAGGAAAGTGCATATCATTGTAAACTGAAATAAAAGTAACTGCATATATGTACAATCAATTATGAGATAATAAACAAGAAATAGTAGGGTAGGTTTGGTAAATATTTATGCCTGTAATTAAGTACGATTTCAAATTATAAATTCCTTATAATTGCGTAATATATTATAAATACGTTCTTTTTATATATCCACTTTATATTTACCAACTGGTTTTATTAAAAACTTATGCTTGTTAAAGGTAATGACAAAAAGAATTTAAGAATATCCATAGCCCCTCAAGCTATTAAGAAAAAACAAAAAAATGCATGAATTCTTTAACATGTTTTCTTTTGTACTTCTTTTCTAAACACACGTAGTAATTTTTGTTTTCTTAATTTCCTTCAATAAAATTGGCATAATATTACAGCCCTAAGTATCATGGTGAATTCTGTCCAGTGCAACAGCTTTTTCCAGAGGAATGCATGGGTCCTAATACATAGTTATTTCTCTAATGAAAGATACCACATTAGAATGAAATAGTTTACTTTTATTATTCCTAAGGCAATTAGATCTTTTATCTCTCTTATGAACATACTGTCAAATTTCATCATGCAAAATTTTGTTAAATGATGATTCTCCTGAAGACTCTTAACTAGCTAACTCTCCTGAATAGTGATAGTTTTAGTTGGGCAAGATACAAATCATTAGATACAGTGAATCTTCCTATTGACCTTCGTGTTGACTCAACCATCAGTTTGTTCCTTTATATCTTCAAGTGATCTTTCATTTTTATCAAATCATAAGTTTACCACTGTGAATCTGAAATAGAATTTCCAATGCTATACCAACGGAAGATTGCACATAAATAATTGTTGATCACAAACTAGAAGCAATGTAGTTTTAAGTGCTGTCATTCAAAATAGTGTTGACAATTCTCCATATTCTTCTAAAATTCACCTTTTCTAGGGGCGCCTGGGTGGCTCAGTCGGTTGAACATCCAGCTTCGGCTCAGGTCATGATCTCACAGCTCATGAGTTTGAGCCCTGCATTGGGCTCTATGCTAACAGCTTAGAGCCTGGAGCCTGCTTCGGATTTTGTGTCTGCCTCTCTCTCTGCTCCTCCCCTGCTCATGCTTTGTCTCTCTCTCTCTCTCCTTCAAAAATAAATTTAAAAAAAATTAAGAAAATTATTTAAAATATCACTTTTTGTATATAACTTTTTAAAATCCAATTCAGGAGCGCCTGGGTGGCTCAGGTCATGATCTCATGGTTGGTGAGTTCGAGCCCCACGTTGGGCTCTGTGCTGACAGCTCAGAGCCTGGAGCCTGCTTTGGATTCTGTGTCTCCCTCTCTCTCTGCCCCTCCCCTGCTCACGCTCTGTCTCTCTCCCTCAAAAATAAATAAACATTAAAAAGAATTTAATTTTTATCTTCACCCTTGACACTAAAAAAAGATGAATTCCTTACATGTCAGAGTGTTTAAATAACTTCACAAAGATCATTCAGCCAAAAAATAACAGAAACTTAGATTCAAACCTGGATCAGCTGCCCTAACTTCCAGGCATTTTACATTACAAACAAGTAACTGAATTATTTAGTGAAAAAATATCAAAATATATCAGAACTGTTTTTTGCTCTTTAAAAAAATTTGTATAAACTAAGGAATTCAAGGGTCTTTTGTTTGTTTGACCATATGGATGTTTAATTTTACCAGGTTCTTCAAAATCTGTTAATTCTGTTCCCAGAAAGAAGGTAGTGCTTGATTCTAGATTCATATACAACGGATTAATCTTTCAATGATCAACTTAGATTCAGTGTAGCAATGCTTTAATGATTTTTTTTACAAAATATAATTGGATTAAATAATAAAACATTAAATCCGGAGTCTTAACTGTTGAATTTTTAACTCTAGCATGCTCATTTAAAAATAATTTGTGTAATAATAGTTTGAAGAAATATTAATATTTGAATTGAGCCAGGTAATATTTTATTCTAATCCTATAGGCTTTATACCTATTTCTTAAAATTAATAAGTTTTCCTTAGTGAAGATAAGTAGATGATAGCATAAAGGTGACCAAAGGGACTCTATTTAAGTCAGATACTCTTTAGGCTTATGTGAATTTCGGACTCAGTTGTCCCATCTTTGATGATGCCACAAACTTTGGTCATTATATAAATAGTTTTTCTCATATTTGACCAGTATTACTCTTTATTTGCCTACTTAAAGTGATTAAAGTTATATATGTCATTAAAAACACTGGATAGGAAATAAGTCAAAAAAATTTTGAGTAATTAAATTTTCAAATGATTCTTTTATAAGTTTGTGCCATTATGTTTTTGAAGTTATTGAGGCTCAAAACTGCACTATGATTTGGGGACCACCCTCTAGATATAACTGTGTTTTCTAATCAGGAGAAAAATTTCCTTCTACTATTTTGTCTTTTACTCCAGTTTGTGATAACCGTGCCACCTGCTTATTCGATTCTCTTTAATATCTTTTCCAGAATGAATTGTATTTATGTCACGGATTCACTGAGTCATACAGCTGATCATAATACTTTCGTTGTGTGTGCAGCTATTAAGAAGCTCCGATCCTAATTTTCCCTTTGTATCTACCAATGACTATAGGAAAAAATGAAATATATTATCTACAGTGTAATCTCTCTCCCAATTTATATGTTCCTTTCTGATTTTCACACATTAGTGTTCACTTTCTTATACTCTGTGTGACTTTGTCAGATGCCTGTAAGACTCTTTATTGAGCAAATCTGTGTTTAGAATAAACAGATGAATTGCAGTGTCTCTTCAGACTTGCTCGGTGATATGTCTGTGATGTAAACTCTGAAAAGTTATGCTACCATTTAATGCACTAAAAAAATTAGGTGTTTAAAATTGGTCTTGTAAGGAAAGGGATTGTTTAGGAATATTGATTGTTTAGGAGTAAGGACTTTCATTTCTGGCTGTGCAACCAAAAGAACCAAGCAACTAATTCTGAACCTATGGCAGGTGATATTTATTGCCAACAGATCTCCATGTGAAGAAGTATATTATCTTCCATCAGGATACTTATTATTTTGAAGTGAGATTTATAATCAGGATTTATTTATTTATTTATTTATTTAGTAGGCTTCATGCCCAGCACAGTGTGGAGCTCAACTTGGAATTTGAACTCACAACCATGAGATCAAGACCTGAGCTGATGTCAAGAGTTGGTTACTTAACCAACTGAGCCAGCATTATGTCCCTATATTCAGAATTTTAAAAATCCTTATCCCTTAGCCTGGCTTTTGTAGTTCTGTACTAATTTTCACCAGTACTCTGACTCAAGAAAGCTAGGTTTTAGTCCCACTGTTGCTATTAATTAGTTTTTGACCATAAGCAAATATTTAATTTGAAAGAATCTCAGTTTTCTGTTTCATAAAGCCAGGGGCTTAGATTGGATACTTTCAAATGTTGGTCCCAGCTTTTAAAAGTACATGACTCTGGGGCACCTGGAGTCGGTTCATGGGGAGCCATGGGGCACCATGGCTCAGTCGGTTAAGCTCCGACTCCGGCTCAGGTCATGATCTCACGATTTGCGGGTTTGAGCCCTCCCTGGGGCTCTGTGCTGACAGTTTGGAGCCTGCTTCAGATTCTGTGTCTCTCGCTCAAAAATAAAATAAACATTAAAAAAACCTTTTAAAAAATTAAATAGATGTCCATCATCCTGTTTCTTTTCATATTTTACAAATATTTCATATGTATCCAGGGAATATGATTGATATGTATTATTACAGTGAATAAATGCTTAATTTCTCTTTTTTTAAGTTAGCTAATCCCTATCAAAATATTTATAGTAAACAAAGTTAATTTTATTTCTCTTACTAAGTTCTTGTCTCACAGAAGAAAAATTGCAGAGCCTTGAAATTTTAAGAATTAGAAGGAATGCTTCACATCCCTAGAGTATGTATTTTCAAGGGGACAAAATAAATAAACCATGGACTCTTATTTCTCCTTCTTTAACAATGAACCATTATTCTATACAGAATTCCATATTCCAATATAGATTGCATAATGTGCATTTAAAACATACCCTAATAAGTCATATTGCAAGATCTACACTGAATTTACTATTATAAATTAAATGAACACTAAATATAACTTCAAAATGTTACTGAAATTCAGAAAAAAATATTTAAACCTTAAATTAAATTTAATTCCAAATAATGTTTTGTATCACTTGGAGTTATTTCAATTTGTCATATTTCACAGAACTATTCGGGTAGTGATATAATTTGGTGGCTCTATGCATTTAGTTATTTGTAGTCATTGTCTGACCCAAGTTTATTACCCAGACTTAGCAAAATTACTTTCCAGTATGCCAGCACTTTATATTTCTGTTTCATAACGTGACGTGATTTTTATATTTCAGTGAAAAAATTTGACAAGGTACCTGAAAACGAGGGAATCCCACCACTATTACATCCTTAATGTTGAAATTTGGGGCTTAGTATAAAAGATCCAAACTGAGACAGAATGATATGGAAAAGACAATTATGTACTTTACTGATAGCAGTGTGGCCTTAATAGGTTAAGAGCCAAGATTTTGGAAATGGGTGAGTATAGGTTTAAACCAGTTTTAATCACTTACTTCCTATGAGTAGCCTGACTTGAATATTAATGCTTTTATCTTCACAACGATAAAAATAAGATTAGCACCTCGCTTCATAATAAATTGCGTTATGTAAGATGATTAGCGGAATACTCGATAAGTTGTGACTGGTGAGTACATTGGAGTTGTTCTGGGTTTATTACTATTTTTGGTGCTTGGAATACTGAAAACAGGGAGAATGTGCTTTATTCTGGTTCCTGCCGAATTTCCTTAAATCTTGAAAATAATGTCTTAGCAGACAGCCTGCCAAAGTAAAAGTTCTTCACTAGAGAGCTTTTATGAGAAACTGGGAGGAACATGAGATATCACAATGAGATTGCTAAAATCTAGTTCAGCATAGCCTAGGCCAGCATTCTACACAAAGAAGAGAAACAAAGGGTAATGTCTGGGTCTTTAATTATCTGACTGTAATGGCTCTTCTACTGTCGACCCTAGATTGACAACTAACCCCAAAACATTCATTTCACTGTCCTCACAAAGTAAGACCAGCAAATTATTTGCCGTTAAATTGTTGGTTAATTATAGGACCTCCAATTATCAGCCATTATCAGCAAAATGTTCCATTCACTGGACAGAGTACTTTGCTTCCTTTGGCATGGTAATTTATATGTATGTTTAATTGCTTTGGTAGATGTTTGTCCACAATAAATATCCTTTCTCCAAACATTATAAGAAGAATTAATACCATAACTTTTTCCTGATGCCCATTTGCTCTTACAGATCTTCCTCACTTTATGATGTGGTTACGTCCTGATAAACCTATCATAAATTGAATATTATTAAGTTGAAAATACATGTCTTTTCTTTTTTTAATGTTTACTGATTTTTGAGAGAGAGAGAGAGAGAGACAGGATGCGAGCTGGCAAGGGGTAGAGAGAGAGGGAGACATCTCTCTCTATTTTTGAGAGAGAGAGAGAGAGAGAGAGAGAGAGAGAGAGAGACAGGATGCGAGCCGGCAAGGGGTAGAGAGAGAGGGAGAATCCGGAGCAGGCTCTGGGCTCCGAGCTGTCAGCACAGAGCCCAATGCGGGGCTCGAACTCATGAATCACAAGATTATGACCTGAGCTGAAGTCAGACGTTTAACCAACTGAGCCACCCAGGGGGTCCTGAAAATGCATTTCATACATTCACCTGTCAAACACTATAATTTAGCTCAGCCTACCTTAAATGTGCTCAGAACACTTACATTAGCCTATAGTTGTGCAAAACCATCTAACACAAAGCCTATTTTATAATAAAGTGTTGGATATCTCCTGTTATTTATTTATTTATTTATTTATTTATTTATTTATTTACTTATTTATTTACTTACTTACTTAAATTTTATTTAAACCCAAGTAAGTTAACATATAGTGTAATAATGGTTTCAGGAATAGAACCCAGTGATTCATCTCTTACATATAACACCCAGTGCTCATCCCAACAAGTGCCCTCCTTCATACCCATTACCCATTTAGCCCATCCTGCTACCCACGTCTCCTCCAGCAACCCTCAGTTTGTTCTCTCTAAATAAGAGTCTCTTAGGGTTTGTCTCATGTTATTGATTAAAAACTGTACTGAAAGTGAAAGCAGCATAATTGTGTTCACGAAATATCATAAGTATTTAGGTGGTTCACCCTCATGACAGCATGGCTGCCTCAGAGCTATGGCTGCTTCTGCCCTTGCCCAGCATCAAGAGAGAACAGCTACTGCGTATCACTAGCCCAGGAAAAGAGCAAAATCCAAAACTCCAAGTACAGTTTCTACTGAATGGATGTTACCTTCACATCATCATAAAGTCAAAAAATTGTAAGTTCAATCATTGTTGTCTCAGGGACCATCTGCTATTTTCCTTTCAGTTTAGCCTTCGTATCTGAACTTTTAAAGATGTTATTTCTATTTATTTTCTGAGGGCTATAACATTTCTTTCTAGGTGTTTCTGTTGTCTACCTGTCTCACTTAAATCTTTTTATAATTCTAATTTGTGTTCTTCTATTCCACCTCCTAGCATTTTGTTCATATCCTTCAGACCATTTATTGCATAGTGCTCTTCTGCTTTTGGTTATTGTTTTCTGAGGACTCTAGTTTCTCAGATAGGCAGTTAGTTTCTCAGATACCCATTTTCCTCCATTATCCTCCTTTTCTTACAGTATATTCTTATGGGGATCAAAAATCACCCTTAGAGGATGGAGTGGACCAGCAACCCGATTCTAGTTCTTCCTCTTCCCAACTAAGACCACTCCAGTACTTTCTGAGTCATAGTACTGTATTGGTCTGTGTTCTCCAGAGGATGGGACATGTGGAATGACATGATGCTGGAGGAATAGACAGAAGTCATGTTGCTTGGCTCTATTGGTCCTAAGTAAGACAACTGGATATTTTCCCAAGTACAGTGGGGAGTATTGATAGATTTTCAGGCAGGTCAGTGACATCATTCAATTTAAAGTTTATTCTGTATATTTAGGAATTTATTTTTTTTTTTACCTTCATGTATTAGGAATGGTTGACCTAATAGTACCCCAAAGTAGGGAGGAGAAATGCCAAGAGTAGAACCAATTTTGAGGGATCTCTAAAAAATGGCATTAGCCTGACATCAGGAAATCTCAATCCAAAATTCAGCAGGAATGGCTTTTTGAACATGCCAGAAATGGTTCTGTAATGCATCAGACTCAAAGGCAAATGATGCAAAGAACTGGTGGGTGTCCTGGAGCAATGAAACTGGTGATTGCTTGTGGAATAGTAATCAGCACCTCCATGAATGACAACCTGCTCCACCCTATATCTATATATACATCAGTTTCCCCCTTACTCCTACTTTCCTCCTTTTTTTTTTTTTTTCTAAATTGAACTATGACAAGCAGAGGCTTTTGCTTCAGACAGAAGAAACTTCAGCCAGATAGACATGGCAGAGCTAGAGAGAGTTTTAACTAGGAACAACAGATATTCTCAAATCTCAAAGATGAGTTGTTTCATACTTTACCCTTAGCATTCTTTGTGATTTCCTTCTCATCATCAGACACATCTTAAAGTAGATAGGAAGAGCAGTACTGGAAATATGAAGGGGAGAGGGTGCCTGAGTGGCTCAGTTGGTTGAGTATAACTCTTGATTTTGGCTCAGGTCATGATCACAAGGTTGTGGGATCAAGCCCATGATGGGCTCCACACTCAGTGTGGAGCCTGCTTAACATTCATTCATTCATTCTCTCTCTCTCTCTCTCTCTCTCTCTCTCTCCCCCCCCCCCCTCTCTCTCCCCCTCTCTCTCTGTCTCTCTCCCTCTCTCTCTCTCCCTCTCTTCGTCTGCCCCTCTCCCCCACTTGTGCACGCTCTCTTTCTATAAAATAAATAAAATAAAATAAAATTAAATTTAAAAAAAGCTGAAAGTGAATCTTAATTACAAACGCAGCCATTTCATTGAATGGTCTAAACTCAGTGGGGTAAAAACATAAAACAAGCTTATTTTATCTGATCACAGCTGTGAATATCCCTCTGTTATACTTCCCCGGATGTCCCTTAACATTTTAAGGAAATCTAATTTTTTGATCACACATTTCATTATTGCTAATGTCCTATCTGAAGCTTCTATCTCATATCCAGCATATGCATAAGCCCTCCCCACCCCCACCCCCACCACAGATTAGGTTTCAGAGCCCCCTACTTGAAACTGAGGAGTTTATAATCTCTGCTTCTCTTCCACATGTCAATCTTCTGTTATATTTTCTGTTATTTGGCAGGGAAGCGGGATTTGGGAAATTAGGCACTAGTTGTTGTTGATTTTAATTACCTGGGTATATAATTTCATTCTTCTGTGGGCGATGTTTCTCTGGCCATAATGATGACCATTAACGACTTCTGTGAGCAGGTGACCAAATGTTGGTCCTGCAGTGAAGTGTGTCTACACTAAATGGGGAGCACGTGAGAGGCTACTCCAGTGAAGAGTCAGTCTCCATCTGACACAAACATTGACTTTTGCTTCCGGAGTCTCTTCACTTACAAGTCATCATTTTTGATGCCGACAAGTTATGCCTAGTTGGCTACACCTCTCTTGACAACCACTTAACCCACAGGAGATCTTGGCCATCTCGAAGCCTGAGTGTATCAGCTGGTCCACTGCGTGTCCATTTCCTCTACAGGCTTCCTACTGCATTTCTCTTTTCTTGCTGGTCCGGGAGGAAGAATAGCCAGTGTACCGCATGGCACAAGTCCAGCCAGGGAATTAAGGATCGATTTATTCTACCTGCAGGTACCTCTAGGCTCTGAGAGTGGCTTCCTTGTGGCACACCATTCACCTGACTAGAGGTTGGAAGAAGTATTTCTCTGACAATGTGAGCTAGCAATAGCAAGTATTGGGAGTGGGGCACTGGGAAGATGACACTAACAACAGCTAGTGTGGTCAACCACTTGGTTAAGCCAAAATGGAATATCTTACCCCCATTTATTTTTTGGGTCTCTATAGTGGGGTACCTGATACCTTATGATGTGATATACTGAGGAAGACCTAATACTACTTAAGTATTATTCCACACCAACCCCATAGCCTCTACTTAATTAGAAGACATAATCAGAGAAACCCAAACTAAGGGACATTCTATAAAACAACTAACCTGTACTCTTCCAAAATGTCAATGTCATTATTCTTTCGAAACACACTGAATTATTTAAAGGTGAAGTTTCATTATGTCTACAAACTACTCTCCAATGATTCAGGACACAAATAAATTAGGAAAATAAAGTGTGTCAAAGAGGTGACAATCGGTGAATCAAGATAAAGGGTATATGCAATTTATTGTATTATCCTTTACAATTCTTGTGTAGGTTTAAAATATTTCAACAGAAAAATGTTGAAAGTGGATTGAACAGTAATATTTACACTATTTTCCTGATCTGATGATTTTCATGGTTTTTGAAAATATATCCCTATTACACAGGAATAATATATGTGAAAGTTACTATTGTAATATCGAATTTTGCTAGTGTAATAGATCAAATTACCATAAACCATATGGCCTAAAACAACAGAAATATTCTCTCACAGTTGTGGAGGCTTGAAGTGCAAAGTCAAGGTGTCTCTAAAGCCATATGACCTCCAGAGTTCTAGAGGAGCATCCTTTTTTTTCCTCTTGGGGCGTCTGGTAGCTCCATGTATTCCTTGGCTTGGGGCTGCAGAGCTTCAGTCTCTGCCTCCATAGTCACATAACCTTCTCCCGTGAGTGTCTCTCTGTATTAAATATCTCTGCTTTTCCTCTTATACGGATACCTGTCCTTGAATCATGGCCCATTTTGCATACAGAATAATCTCCTCTCAAGATCCGCAGCCTGCAGAGAATCTATTTATAAATAAGGCCACATTCACAGTGGGGTTAGGATTGGGACATATCTTTTGGGTGTGGGGGGGTCACCAAACAACCCAATGTAGATACATAGATGTCTTTGAAAAAATTTCTTATAGCTAAACTTATAATATGTTTCATTATTAATGAATATTAATTCCAGGCTTAACTTTTCTTTTTAAAAATTTTTAAATGTTTATTTATTTTTGAGACAGAGAGAGACAGAGCATGAATGGGGGAGGGTCAGAGAGAGAGGAAGACAGAGAATCTGAAGCAGGCTCCAGGCTCTGAGCTGTCAGCACAGAGCCTGACGTGGGGCTTGAACTCACAGACTGTGAGATCATGACCTGAGCCGAAGTCGGAAGCTCAACCGACTGAGCCACCCAGGCACCCCCAGGCTTTACTATTTGAGTGAAATTTTTCCTGTTTAGACAATCAGGTATATAAAAATATTTTGTTACCATGTTGTTAATAATACCAATAAACTGGAAAACACTTGATTATCTATCTACATAGAAGTAATCAAATAAACCATAGTGTCCATAATATGTAAAACTATGTCCATAATATGTAAAACAGTTCCTAATGTGAATGATGTAGTTTTTTATGATTGGCATGGACAATACCAATACTATTGGCAATAGTATTTTTATACTAAAAAAGAATCAAAATCACATAAAAACGTGTATAATATGATCCTGTTTATTTTTTAAACATATTAAATAAAATGGTGGACTTAAAATGCAGAAACATATGTAAATGCATAGGAAGACATGAATGAAGAATATATATCAAAATCAAAACAGTGGTGACCTCTGAGGAAGAGCAGGATCTTGAGAAGTGGGCTGACGAAGGGGAAGATTTCTTCTATTATTTTACTCTATTTTACATTTGTAACTTGTAAAAGTGAATATTTCAAAATAAAATCTGTAAAATATAATTTTATATAAGCTTATAAAACATAAGAAAGTGAAGACATTCTTAAAAATGGCCACAAAGAGTAGCATATAAAGAAATGTTATGGTAGCTGGAAGTGATTTGCCTTCTAGGAAAGGGTTTGGTTTGTTTGCTTTTTAAGTAGAGTACATTTAGAAGCGTATGGGAATGATCTCATACAAAGATACGATATAAAAATAAAATATCGGGGCGCCTGGGTGGCACAGTCAGTTAAGCGTCCGACTTCAGCCAGGTCACGATCTCGCGGTCCGTGAGTTCGAGCCCCGCATCAGGCTCTGGGCTGATGGCTCAGGGCCTGGAGCCTGTTTCCGATTCTGTGTCTCCCTCTCTCTCTGCCCCTCCCCCGTTCATGCTCTGTCTCTCTCTGTCCCAAAAGTAAATAAAAAAACGTTGAAAAAAAATTAAAAAAAAATAAAATATGAAGATATAGTATATAATAAATAAAATATAACATAATACAATGTAATAAAGTGATGGGAGATGGAGCTGATAAGGCTGAACGCAGGGGAATTTTGACTACATGTGGAGGGACTAGCCTTGGATAAAAGCAGGAGTATTCCTCACCTATGATCAAAATATAGAAGGAGAAAATGAATGAAGATTCAGGAAAACCATAATATTTGTCATGGGAAAATAATAGACTGTGCATCTGATAGCTCCAATTTTTATTTTTAATTTAATTTTATTATATTTTTTTAAGTATTCTCTACACCCAACAAGTGGCTCAGCCTCATGACCCCAAGATCAAAAGTCACACGCTCCACCAATGGAGACAGCCAGGCATCCCCAATAGCTCAGTTTCTTAATACACAGTATGAATGATGTCATCAGTTGAGATAGAGTTTTAAAGGCAAATGGGAGTTTGAGTACAAAGAATATTATGAAATGGACACTTAGGAAATGAGAACTTAAATGGTGAGCAGTAGTGGTACCAATTAGGTTTTGGTGTTGCTTTTTTTCCTCTGCAATATTTAGCTACTAAGCCAATTAGCATAGAGAATGCAGAGGTAAGTCATATATAAAGAGAAGAATTTTCCAGAAGACTAGGAATGAAGTATTTAGGAATAAGGAAGGTGAGAAAAAAAAAATCATTGTCAATGAAATTGAAATAGTGTTTTCCTGGAATATGTGGACTTGGAGGAAAATGGGACTTTAAAATTAGGGTTTAGAAGGGCGCCTGGGTGGCTCAGTCGCTTAAGCTTCCAACTTTGGCTCAGGTCATGATCTCACGGTTTGTGAGTTTGAGTCCCGCACAGGGCCCTGTGCTGATAGCTCAGAGCCTGGAGCCTGCTGCAGATTCTGTTTCCCTCTCTCTCTCTGTCCCTCCCTCGCTCGTGCTCTGTCTCTCTCTGTCTCTCAAAAACAAATAAACATTAAAATTAGGGTTTGGAAGTAGTACACTTTCTGATGATGACAAGTTCATGGTTTAACTATGGCAATGTATGACTGCACATAAGTTCAAGACACTGTTAGGTTAGGTATATATGGTTATTTATTTATAAGTTGAATTTACTCAAGATATTAATTAAAAATACTTGATGTATGACTACTAAAAATAAATTTGTGATGACAGCGACAGGACTACATTGGCATATTATGATATGCATGCTTTCATTCACTCATACATCCATTCAAAAGCTATTTATTTAGCATCTACTACCTGTGGGAAAGAGTACCTCTAAGGATTCAAATTGCTTTCTCTCTTTTTTTTAATTTTTAAAAATGCTTATTTTTGAGAGAGAGAGAGAGAGAGAGAGCGCGAGCATGAGCAGAGAAGGAGCAGAGAGAAAGGGAGATACCAGGCTCTGAGCTGTCAGCATGGAACCCGATGCAGAAGCCCCATGTGGGGGCTCAAAGTCATGAACCCGTGAGGTCATGACCTAAGCCAAAGTCCAATGCTTAACCAACTGAGCCACCCAGCCGCCCTTAACTTACTTTCCCTTAAATGTCTGATGTCTTGAAACTTATTTTCTAATGGTAATTGTAGTTACTGCCTCTTAACTTTACAGTGATTTTGCAAACTTAGAAAAAAATCTGAAGTCCAGAATATTTCAAGTAACCAATAATTTGAAATATTTCTTTGCCAATATAAATTCATTGTAGGAAAATAAGAAAATCCACACAAGCATAAAATGCACATGTAAAACTCAAAATTCTATTAAACTTATAGATGTGAGGTAGCCAGACTAAAGTCAAAGAATATTATTAGATGTTAGATTTTAATAGGTACTGGTAAGTTGCCTTCAAAAAAGTTTTATTGCTGATTAATATTATGACTGATTTGAAAGCTAAAGAAAATCTGATTGTATTATTATCATCTCTGTGAAGATTTAACTCTACCTCTCCTTAATATAATTGTTCCCTAAATGTCTCTCCCTTTTTCTTTCTTGGCAGGGGTGATATGAGCATAATTAAAATTTCTAAGACCCAGAAACACATACACTAGATAGTTTTGTATATACTCTTTTTAAAATTTTTTATTGTCTTATTTATTTTTGAGAGAGAGACAGAGAGACAGAGTGTGACTGGGGGAAGGGCAGAGAGAGAGGGAGACACAGAATCTGAAGCAGGCTCCAGGCTCCGTGCTGTCAGCACAGAGTCTGACGCGGGGCTCAAACTCATGAACCATGAGATCTTGACTTGAACTGAAGTCGGACTCTTAACCGACTGAGCCACCCAGCTGTCCCAGTTTTGTATTTGCTTTAATGTATGGGCTACAATTTAGAAATCAAATATATATAAAGGCTTTGCAAGATAAGGAGAACCCATCTTTGTGTAGAAGTAAGCAGTATAAGCTGCCCCTATAGAACAAACTGACAACCATCTGAGCAAATACAATTTGTACTGTCAGTGTAGTGGGAAGAGGATACTGGAACAGTGGGAATTCATTTACTAAAGAACTCTAGAATCGTGATGCAAAAAAGATTACTTCATCATCCATTTTCACCACTTTTAAGAGTTTTGCAGTCTTTATTCATACAAACTAACTCAATATGCTATACTAGTTCTCTCTTTATTATATGAATAAAAGTCAATGTTATGGGCTGAATTGTGTCTGCTTGGCCCAATTTATGTTGGATCCCTGATAACCCAGTACCTCAGAATGTCACTGACTTGGCGATAGATATGATAGATGTGATTAATTTCAATTGAGGCCATACAAGTGGGCCCTAACCTGATCTGACTTGTGCTCTCATAAGATCGGGAAATTTAGACACACAAAGGGACAGCAGGGAGGTCATACACAGGGAAAAGACTATTTGAGAACACAGCAAAAAGCTAGCCATCTATAAGCCAAGGAGAGAGGCCTCAGAAGAAATCAAACTTGCTAAAACACCCTGATCTTAGTCCTCTAACCTCCAGAACTGTGAGAAAATAGATGTTTGCTGTCCAAGTCACTCTGTCTGTGATATTTTATGGCAGTCCTAGCAAGCCAATACAGTTTTTAAGAAAAATGTGAATTTAAGTAGGAACTGCTTTTTATTGTGCTTAATATTTTTGAAATTAGTGATTACAGTTTTAGCATTAAATTAATTCAAATAAAACTTTTATTTAATTATGTTTATATTTCCATTATAATATATTATAAATTACCATTGCAGGTTTCTAATTATCAGAGATTATTTCTCCCTAAATCATAATAATACATATTTGCTACTAAGGCTAATAAATTTATTGTCCTAGATTTTAGAGCTTCGAAAGATGTTAAGAGATTATTTAATCAAAATTAATCTACTGTATGTATCTTCACTTTTGTGAGTCATATGACATTTTTATATTTCTCATTAAAAATGAAGGGCAATGCAATGATTAAATTATTATTTCTTCAATTGCATGCACCAAATTGCACGTTAAAAAGAAATATTTCTATGTCGTGACTAACAAATTTTTGAATTTAAAAAATTATCCAGTTAAATTTTACTGATTCTAAAATGATGCATCACTTCATAATTTTGAAGCTTTACACTTTCAAGAGGATAATATTATAATTTTTCAGTAGAGCATTCTTGACTTTTTGAAACAGGTAGACATAACAAGATAGAAATATCCACTATTAAACTGCAAGCTAATAAACTTGAAGATTTATCATGTTTGAAGGTAAAGAAAAGCTCATGGGCTGAAGAGTGTGGGTTCTGGAGTTAGGGTGCCCAAGGTTAAAGTAAATTCCTGAGAGTTCTATAAACATGCGAAATTTACTTTAGTGTCTTCATGACCCTGTTGTTTCAATAGTAATCTGGGTTCTTAAAATAATTACGTTACAGGATTAAATGTAACAATACCTGTAAAGAGGGGCATCTCGGTGGCTCAATCAGTTGTGTCTGACTCTTGATTTTGGCTCAGATCATGATCTTATGGTTCGTGAAATTGAACCCCACCATCCAGCTCTGCAAAGATAGCACACAGCACAGAACCTGCTTGGTATTCTCTCTCCCTCTCTCTCTTCCCCTTCCCAGTTGTGCGCTTGTGTTCTCTCTCTCTCTCTCTCTCTCTCTCTCTCTCAAAATAAATAAATAAACTTCAAAAAGTAATATCTGTAAAGAGTTTAAAACAATGCCATATTCCTATTATTATTATTTATGTTCATATGAAATGTGTGGCAGAGTTTAACCTAGACATAGTGTTTCTTTAAAAATAGTGGGTGCATAACTTCTTCAGCAATAATACGGCTTTGTAATGTGATATTGAATACCAGAAGGAGAAAATTGTTTTGCATTCATTAATTTTCAACTAGCATCCAAAGTTTACTTACCGTTACTACAGGTGCCTCTTCACACATGGTGGGTACTCTATCCAAGCTTACTAAAACAAATTCATGTCGTTTACTTGGAGATGGAATTGTCTCTCACCAAAGTTAGTGAAAGTTACTATGAAAAATTATTTTCCATTGGGTAAAAAAAAACAAACAAACAAGTTTTATCAGAATTTCTTTTAAACGAGCTGGATGTAATCCAGGGGAAAATGGAAGAGTTAATGTGAATTCAAAATTTGTACTTATAACTCTTTTATCCCGATAAGAACATTCTTCTCTAGTATTTATTAAAGAGCTTAAAGCTCTTTTGCCTGTTTTTATCTCTACCGGAGAAAAATGTATAAGCTAAGGCATTACGTGAAATAATAGTTTTATTTGACAGAACTAATTAATCTAGCTAAAACTTAACGTGATTTTATAATAAATAGCCCCCCGTCCCAAGTACATTATGTGATGACATTGTAGATTTTGCAGTTCCAAGAGGATATGGAAATACTGTAACTGGATTCAAGAGAAGATTAAATGTTTGCTAAAAATAGCTCTACTTTGCAAAGTAAGCATGGTTAAGATGTAGATAATTAAATCTGCAGCTTAGGGCATGAGATAACTACCTTTGGGGAATGAGAAAAAAATTAAGCTACATCCTCCTTACTGCACAATTTCCTAGTTCACCACAAAGAGAAAAATCAGCAGATACTTAATGTGTCCTAAGAGGTTATTTACCAGAACAAAATGAAAAATAGTTTCATCCAAATGTATATATGTAAGTAGCGTGTCCATGTGTATGTAAATAGTGTGTGTGTGTGTGTATGGTGTATATGTGCATATAATAGTGTCCACGTGGGCGTGCATTAGCGTTGAACCTTCAGACGTGTATTCCTAAAAGTAAATTCTGAGAAGAGGCATTGTCTAATCTTGAGACCAAATCTATCTGTCCTTTCAGCACAGAAAATTTCTAGGAAAGATGTTTAGGTAACTGTGGCACGCTGATAATATATGACCACCCTGAAGATAGGGTGAGCTCGAAAATAAACGCATTGAAGAGCTATTTACGAGTCAAATTTCTTTTCCGCAACCTCGGTAAAATGTGGTAAACGCTGTATAAAACATCGGGACTGGAGAACCATAGTTCTCCCCTAATTTTTCTGGTAACAATAGAAAGAAATACTGCTGCTACTCTGGGATTTGATTATGTCTGCTTAGAGAAAATGCTTTATCCCTCCAGAGGAGAATTGTTTAGTATGGAGTAGAGGATCTGTTGAAAATAGAGTAAACAGAATTTGATTGAATTATCTTGTGCTCTATGTTCTCACTACTTAGGCCATACTATCAACCTGTGCTGGGAAGTAAATAATATGAAAGTGTAGCTTAAATTGGATATACGTAACATTCTAATCCTACTAACTCACTTTATATCTCACGTTTGGGCGTGAGGAAAACAGTAAAAATGAAAATGAAAAAAACAAATTTTTCTACCAAGCACCCACATTCCTGATTTTCTACTGAAGAAGCTAAGGAAATGGGGCTAGAAATGAAATAATATTAATGTGATTTTTATTGTAAAAAAATATACAAAATATTTGCTTCAAGCCACTTTTCTTCACATCTATTTTATAGACATGTCTGTCTTTCTAATGAAAGAGATTGATGTTCGTTGAATAATTTTTGGTTTTCACTTGTCTATACTGGCCAAGACTCAGTCATATCTTCTCTTTAAAACTACTTTTAGTTTTATATATTTTTCTAAAAGGTATTTAAAGAGAGTTTGTCCCAACCTCATTCAGGGGTTACTTAACCATAAGTTCTAATAAATCTTTAGCTCGAGTGATTCATCCCATACTCTGTATCCAGGTCTGTATCTCACCACAACTACTGCCTAGTAGTTTTGAGAATTTTCTTCTCAAATGCTACATACTTTTCCAGAAAATAGAGAAGGAAGGGATGCTTCGCAATTCATTCCGTAAGGCCAGTATTACTTTGACACCAAAGCCAGATAAAAATATCATATGAAAAGCAAAAACAGATCAGAATCCCTTATTAATATTGATGCAAAAATCATCAACGAAATATTAACATACTAAATCCAGCAACATAACTAGGATTATATATCTTGACTAAGTGGGATTTATCCTAGGAATTTAAATTTGCTTAACATTTGAAATTTAATTAATTAAATATACCAAATTATTGGAATAAAGGACAAATAATACACAATCTTCTAAATATAGAGAATAAAGCATTTGATAAAATCCAGGATGCATTTATGATAAAACCTCACAATAAACTTGGAGCAGAAGGAAAATTTCTAAACCTGACAAAGGGCTATGAAAAACCTACATCAAACTTACTTAATGGTGAAAGCCTGAATGCTTTTCCCTTAGATGAGGAAGAAGTCAAGAATGTTTATTCTTGCCACTTCTGTTCAACTCTGTACTGGAGGTTGCAGCCAGTACAATTGGCCAAAAGGAAAAAAAGAAAATGTAAAAGAAAATGCATTCCAATTGGAAATAAAGAAATAAAAGGTAAAATAAACTTGTCAGATGAATCATGTTTATATGTTTTTGTTCATTGTTTCAGATTATGGGAATGATTTATGTGTAGTACATAACGTAGGAAAGAGCAAAAAAAATGGTGAAGAAAACCAGTCCATATTTACACTGCCAGAATATGCAAAGTGAACATTTTGGCATCATCTTGGTCTGTTTGGGCTGCCATAACAAAATACCACAGGTCGAGTAGTTTATAACAACGGAAATTTATTTTTCACAGTTCTGAAGGCTGGCAGTCTTAGATATGAATGCCCATGTGGTTGGGTGAGGGCCCACTTCTGGGTCATAGGCTTCTCTTTATAACTTCACATAGAAGTAGGGCCGAGAGAGCTCTGTAGGATCTCTTCTATAAGAGCATTAATCCCATCCAGGAAAGTTCTAATGATCTAATCAAATGGTCTAATGATCTGGGGCACCTGGGTGGCGCAGTCGGTTAAGCGTCCGACTTCAGCCAGGTCACGATCTCGCGGTCCGTGAGTTCGAGCCCCGCGTCAGGCTCTGGGCTGATGGCTCGGAGCCTGGAGCCTGTTTCCGATTCTGTGTCTTCCACTCTCTCTGCCCCTCCCCCGTTCATGCTCTGTCTCTCTCTGTCCCAAAAATAAATAAATGTTGAAAAAAAAAAAAATGGTCTAATGATCTAATCAAATCCCAAAGGCCTCACCTCCTAACATCATCACATTGGGCTTTAGGATTCCAACATGTGAATTGGGGAAGGACCAAACATTGAGACCACGTTGAGCATATTTTATGTTTCCGAGAAAATTATTTCCTGCATATTCAACATTGTATGATTGTATGTATTATGGCAGTTTTCCATACATAATGGTCAAAAATGTATTTAAAATGTAATTGTCAGTTTAATGAATTACAATATTCCCTTTGTTGGCCCTTTGGTTTCCAATGCTGCTTCTAAAAATCATTCATACAATGGTTAATCTATTAGATATACATTTTTTTCATTTTAGGTTAATACCTTGAGATTTCTAGAATTCGATTAGGACAAATATACGAAAGCAATTACTATAGATTGTCAAATCATTTTCTAGAATTAAAAAAATATATATATTTACCTATTTTGAGAGAGAGAGGGATGGAGAGTGAGTGGGGAGGGGCAGAGAGAAAGGGAGAGAGAGAATCCCAAGTAGGTTCTGCATTTTCAGCACAGAGCCCTACATGGGGCTCAAACTCATGAACCATGAGGTTATGACCTGAGCCCAAACCAAGACTATGCTTAATCAGCTTAGTCACCCAGGGGCCCCTTCCAGAATTTTTTTGATCAGCATATTCACTAACAGTATTTGGTACTACTGATAGCATCACACAATTTCCAGTATTATGTGTAATTTAATTTTTAGCAAATTAAATATAAAGTTGATGCTTTACCTAGTTAGTATTCTTATGATGACTAATGAAGTTGAAGTCTTAAAATATATACATTAGACATTTGTATGTTTTGATTTTTTTGTTGTGAAACAACATACAGAGAAGTTTGTGAAACAATTGTAAAGTTTAAGACATTATTATGAAGTGAGGGCTCAGATAACAACCAATCAGTTCAAGAAAGAGAAATCATCAGTCCTCCAAAAATTTTCTGCCACAACTTCTTCCCTACCACCTAAGAATAACAGCTAATCTGACTGCTGTGATGGTTCATTTTGTCTGCTTTTACTTATATTTTTACTATTCCATTGTTGGTATATATACTGTTTAATTTGTTATGTTTTATTTGTTATGTTTTGAATGGAGCTCGGCAAACTGGGGTTATATAGTATGTAATCCTGGAGGTTCTTTCATAATCACTGTATTTGTAGGATTCATCCAGGTTATGTGATACTATATTTTTATTTTTTGTGCATTTCACTGTATGTACATACGCCTTATTTTTTTTTTCCATTTCTACTGTTGATGGTATATCTTAGTAGTTCCCAGTCTTGACTTTTAAAAATAAGGGCACTGTGATTATTCTTGTAAACACCTGTCTGTGCATATGCACACACATACATTTTTGTGGATTATATACCTAGGTGTGGGGTTCTGAGTAGGAGTAGTTGTGCCTGTTCGTCCTTAGTAGATGGTGCCAAACTTTCTACCAAGTGAATGTATTAATTTCCTCTGCTTCCAGAAACATATAAGAGATTCCCTTGGTCTAAATCCTTGCCATGCCTGCTCTGTCAGTCTTTTTCCTTGTAGCCATTCTTTGGATAATCATAGTACTATCTTGCTGCTGTAATATACATTGCATGGCCTTACCTTTATTGGCCACTTAGCTAGCCTTTCTGTCCTCATGTATGAAAACTGATATGCCATTGTCCTATTTTTTTGTCAGTTGGTATATAAACTAAATATAAAGTCTTCATCTGTTGTATGTGAGGTTAATAGCTAATATATTCTCCCACCCCGTGGCTTATGTGTTCTATCTCTGAATGATGTTTTTGATGTTATAAACATAGTCAAATATACCCAACATTTCCCTTAGGATCAGAAAATATTCCTACCAAAGGTCATAAAAGTCTTTTTATATAAAAATTCTAAAAATCTTTTTGTTTGGCCATTCTCACTTATTTAAGAAAGTCTTTAAATACATAGGAGATTTAGAACCTGAAGGCACTGACTAGTATAACCTTGCATTTCCTATTTTGTACAAATAGGGTTCACCTTCTCCTAGTCCATTGCTTGACAGCAATATATCATTCCCTTAATTTTTGATGTCTACAGTTAATTAATAAAAGTCCCTGTTAGTGACCTTTGTTTGTCTTGGGGATGTGTGCGGTTCAATCAGGGACAGAAAAGTTGATTAGATTTTATTTGTGAAAATTTTTCTCAGGCAATAGGGCACATTGAGGTAACTTCGACTACCTCATTTGTGCTACCGTCCCAGGGAAGAATAAACCACTCAGTTACAATGACAGTCCTGCCGTATAATCAATGCAATCCATAATGAGCACAGACAGCAGTGTAAATATCACACTGCAACACATGTCAGGGAAAACAATTCTTAAAAAAACACCCATTTTCTCTAATGTGTTTCTATAGGAACTGAAATTGGATGTCAGGCTGATGCCTGTAAATAGATTATTTTTGAATCTGAAGGTCTATGCTGGAAGAAGCCATTAGTTCTCAATCCTGAACAAATCATGCTGCATCATGAAAAGTGGTCTGGTGATAAATTGATCTGGCTATTGTGTTTTAGAGTCTAAAAACTATGGAAGCAACAGTCATAATTAAGCATCTTTTTATTAGAGCACATGGGGAAAAGGTCACTTTAGTTTTCAGTCAAGAACATGGATCTGAATTCATTCATATTCATTCATCATCAAACCTTTATTGAATGCTAAGTCTGCATTTACCACAGTCACTGTGTTCTCCAGGAGAGTTTCAGAAACACCTATTATTTCCCTTAAGGACCTCTTAGTTTGGTATAAACATATCTTCTGTGCCAGAAAGATTGCAT
The DNA here is from genome assembly GCF_016509475.1 of Prionailurus bengalensis. Classification (NCBI taxonomy): domain Eukaryota; kingdom Metazoa; phylum Chordata; class Mammalia; order Carnivora; family Felidae; genus Prionailurus; species Prionailurus bengalensis. Next base: position 119,147,545 of record NC_057350.1, read on the forward strand.
TCTCAATAATCTGCTCAAAACTACGTGAGTGTGTGTCTCTGAGTGTGCGCATGCACACTTCCTAAGGAGGGCTTGCCTTTGTGTCTCAAGATAACAATAAATATTGAATTACTAATTACCTTTAAGGCTCTGATGAACTTAAATTAGAAGTCAGTGTAGGAGTTCATTTATTCTGAAAAGCAATTTTGCAGTATTTTCATGAGGCGAAATAAAGCGCCAGCTACTTTATAAACCTGAAAATGTATATGGAAGGACCATATTAAATACTTTAAAACTATTAGACCAATTAAGTATTTAAAACTCATCAAGTCATGTGTTTCTAAGCAGGCAAATTTATTCTTTCATATTTTTACAACATAATTATACGCTACCTAATCATCTCTATATAACATGAAATACAAAGCTTTTGAGAATTCGTGTGTGTTAGTTATGGTGGTGGTGGTAGTAAATCGACAGCAAAAAGGGCAAAACTTTGGGTGTAGATGTTCATTCTGATGACTGGATTTTTCCTATCGAATATGAAATTTTCTTTTTTTCTAAAAATATTAACACAGTTTCCTCTTTTTAATCCTGTTCTCATACTTGCCTTCCTCTTGCATAATATGTATTTCACTTATTTATTTGATTTATTGTTAGCCTCCCTGTAGCCTTGTTAGAATGTAAGCTTCATTAGAGCAGAAAATATTGTCTCTTACTTCGTGTACAGTTTTGCTCCTAGCCCTTCTAAAAATGCCTGGTACGTAGTGAGAGCTCAATAAGTATTTTCGAAGGAATACTTCTCAGTGAATATGTTTGAACAGCTGAGAACAAAATCTAGGCGTAATTTCCAGGGTAGCAAGAATTTTCTACTAGATGCTAAACGTTTGCATGGCAGTCACAATTTATTGTTTAAAAAATACAATCAAACAATTAACACTATGTGCAGAAGAGTAACTTCGTCCTTACTTTTGCCTGTGTTTTCTACTCCTCTCACGGCCAAACCACCCAAGTTGCCCTCTTCTTCAACTCCTGTATAGCATAAAGAAAACCCTATTTCTTATACTTTCTGATTTGGATATAGACACCCTGCAGTCATATGGTTATTTGCACCCCAAGTTATCACCCTAGCTCTCTTGTATAGTAAGAAACATGGTATGGTGCCAGCTTTTGGAAAATGTCCTTAGTGTTCTAGAGGGGCATATACACTGTTATCATATTACCCAATTACCCAAGGTAAATGAAACGTGTGGACCAAATAGAAAAAGGATGGGGGCGCCTGGGTGATTCAGTCGGTTGGGTGTCCGACTTCAGCTCAGGTCATGATCTCGTAGTCAATGAGTTCGAGCCCCGCGTCGGGCTCTGTCCTGACAACTCAGAGCCTGGAGCCTGTTTCAGATTCTGTGTCTCCCTCTCTCTCTGACCCTCCCCCATTCATGCTCCATCTCTCTCTGTCTCAAAAATAAATAAACGTTAAAAAATTAAAAAAAAAAAAGAAAAAGGATGAGGGATCTGGCCAAAGCTTCACTGAAGAAGCTAGCCAAAGACCTATTTTATCGGATATCATGGTTTCTGACATATACCAGAAATATTTGGTATAAATAAAAGTGCTCATTCTAAACAAGACCTGTCAGTCTATAAACGAATCACGTGACAATTTTTGAAGAGAGAAAGAAGCCATCTGTTGCCCATGTCAATCAGAATTCACTCTAGGTTGATATGTCTTTCCAAAATAATTACCACTTTGGCGTAACTAACGCAGTATAAACGTGGCTTAGTCCGTTGTTACTGCATTTATCTGGCTCTTCTGTTTTAAACAAGACTGAGCAATTCCTGCCTGATTTCCTCAGTAGTCCTATTAATTATTACCTTCTCCTTGTTGCCTAGAAGTCACCTTCGCTTTAATCGTAAGCCTATGATTAACTAACAACATTTTATCACCAAGAAGCATCATGTTTGGAACCAAAGAACTCAGTTCTGTGAAGAGGGTCAAGTAATGTGTCATCTCATAGTATTCATGCTATAAAATGACTATGGAGTGTCCCTAAGAAGTGTGGTACGGTTCAGGGTTTGTGCCCCGCGTCGGGCTCTGTGCTGACAGCTCAGAGCCTGGAGCCTGCTTCCGATTCTGTGTCTCCCTCTCTCTCCGGCCCTCCCCTATTCATGCTCTGTCTCACTCTCTTTCTTAAAAATAAATAAACATTAAAAAAATTTAAAAAAGAAAAACAAAAGAAGTGTGGTAAATTGTATACCTTTTGGAAATATGTTGTATTGACTTTGTGCTTTACAGAGAATATGAATCTTTGGGATTTTCTTATATTGCTTTGTGAGCATTAATTTGTTCAAGTAATTAAGGTCACAGTAACAAATGTTTTTCCAAACCACACAAATCAATTCCAAAAGATGACTGGAATTCTGTGGCTCCAATTTATATAATGTTTACTAGAGTTTCTTATTCTGGCAAGAGGGGTAATTGGATCATGTAGTCCTCTGTAGGATATATTTTGTTTAATTTTATTTATATATATATATTCTACACATAGTTTAAAAAGGCAGAGGATTCAAAGGCCCAAACCAAAACCACAATTTCCTGCACTGAACATAACACACTCATTTTCCAAGCTCCAGAGGAAAACACTTTCAATTCTTTATCTCTTCTGATATAAACATAGCAGTTACCAAATAATAGGTTTATAGAGCTGTTGTTTTCCTACGTACATTACCTATCATCTGCTACTACTGACGAGATAAATTCTCTTAAATTTATCGCTGAGAAAAGATGCTTTGGAAATAGGCCTTTGAGATCTTGCAAATCTGAAAACTGCTCATTTTACCTTCACATTTGATTGGTAATTGTATGGATTTAGATTCTCAGTTGCAAGTAAATTTTCCTTAGAATTTTTAAGGCACTATTCCTTGCTCTTCTAGCTTCTTGTGCTATTGAGAAGTCCATTGTCATTATCATTTTGGTCCTTCACACGAAGACCTGAACTTTCTTCCCTCACTTTGGAAGCTTTTAGCATAATTCTTTTTATCTTTATTGTTTTGCAATTTCACAAATGATGTGCCTTTGTGTGGGGGGGGGCGGGGGGGCAGGGGAGATCCTTTATTGTGGTGAGCATTTTGCATACCTTTCATGTGAAAACGCATATTCTTTAGTTCTGCAATTTTATTTTTTCATGTAATTTAAAAATAATTTCTTCAGCTCCATTTTCCTCCTTTTTTTCCCTTTCTGTAACTCATGTTGGCTAGACTAAGTGTATTAAGTAACTTTCCTATCACTTCTCTGTTATTCTGATTTTTATTTTTCTATTCATGATATTTCCTCAACTTTCTTATCTGTTTAGTGGTTTTAGAGTCTGTAATATATATTTTTTTAATTTCCAAAGGCTTTTTGTTATTATCTAAATGTTCTCTTTTGCCTTTTTAATAATAAACTGGTCATGTGTAAGGAACAAAATATCTTCTTATGTCTGTGAGTGTATTAACTGTAGATTTTTTCTTAATGTTTATTCTTTTTTTTTTTTTTTTTTCATTTGTGCAGGTTGCTTCTCAGGTTAAGAAGTTTTGTTCACTGAGGTCTCTCTCTCTCTCTCTCTCTCTCTCTCTCTCTCTCTCTTTATGGAGGGTGTAATAGGCCAAGGACTGGGGCCAAGGAAGAGGGTTTTTTTTTTTATGTTTATTTTTGAGTGAGGAAGAGCAAACAGGGGAGGGGTAGAGAGGGGAAGACAGGATGTGAAGCAGGGTCTGTGCTGACAGCAGAGAGCCCAATGCAGGGCTCAAACTCATGAACCACAGATCCTGATCAGAGCTGAGGTCAGATGCTTAACTGACTAAGCCATCCAGGCACCCCAGGGTGTCTCATTTTTTAGAACAGCAATTGGTCAACAAATACTTGTTGATTGAATGAATGGATGGACGATATTTGTCAGTCTTTCTTACTTAAAAAGGAGATACTAAAAATCTAGTAAGAATTTCTATGAGCATAGGGTGACCTTGTTAACATCTCAGTTTTAAGTGGAGAGGCCACAAGGAGAGAGCTGGGCCATTTGGTTTGATGACCCTCAAACATTAGTATCGATGGACCTTTTCTCTTGGTCTTATTCCTAAAAGGGTTTCCTAATCTCCATCTTGATGGAGGTGAGTATGGGTAATGCTGCTTTCTAGAATCTGTAACCTGAGTGTGGAAAGAATACTAAAGGATCTCACCCTCTTCCTTATCTAGACTCTCTCTTAATCCCAGTGTTTTCATAATGGTACCTCACCTGCCTTGCCCTAGGAAGTACCTGTCCCTAAATCCAGTTTCTGGTTCAGTTTCTTTAGGGAGCAAAACCCATTGCCTGCTGGTAGCTGGAGGGGTGTTCTCTTCTACGGGTGGGGTGAGAGATGAGATCTAGAGATGACAATGCTTCTTGTATGTACTTTCAACTACTTCCTATACAGCTTTATGCATCACTTCTTACACCACTCTCGAGGCAGGTGAAAGGTTTAGTTTCTAAAATCAGAGGGTGCTTAGTTACATTTGAATTTCAGAGAAATGGTGAATTTTTTTTAAATAATAAATATTTGCAACAATATCTGTGCCAAGAAATATTTAATTTTCAAATTTAACCGAGTGTCGTCTATTTTATGTGGCAACTCTATCAGAGTCACGTTTGCCTTCAGTTCCTAATCTCATCTTGAGTATTTTTGCTGTCCATTGAATTCAGTTTCATTAGCTTTCCCCTCCCCTGGTTACTAGATTTCAACTTTCTCTAGTCTGGAAGTCATTCATCCACATGCTTCGCATCCTCCTAAAATATTGTTAATATATTTCATCTGCTTTCTTTTCCTTTACGTTTCCTATGTGTTTGAGATTATATGCCTTTTGTTCATTTATTATCTTTTTGCTGGAGTTTTTTGAGAGAGTGACAATTAACAAATGTTTACTGGGAAGTCTTTGTGATTATTTTAAAACTTTGAGATTTAGTGTCCAAAATATTCCTTCACATAATACTTTGCATTTTTCTAGAATAATTGTCTAGAGTGAATGAAAACATGCTAATATTTTATGATTTTGTGCTATTTTGCTTGGTTTTATACGCAAATTATAAAATAAAACCTATAGAAAACTTTTATTTTCACACCCAATTAAAATATTTAAGCTCAATAATTAAATATTTTGATGTGATGAAATTGTTTAATTCAATTCTATATGGACCACTAAATTATATGATGTACACATGTGGAAAATAGAAATATTTTTGACATGCATGCTTCTTGTCACACAAACAAGGATGAAATCAGTAGTTTCAAACCTAAACAATAAAGTCAGGATGGATTTCACACCGTCAAAGAGATCTTTAACAAGAGAAATGGATTTTCATATATTTGCACCTAGTAAACTCAAATATACATGAGCATGTTTAGTAAATTAAATGGAAACATTGTTTTATTTGCCTTAAGGAGACATTACAGTACATTCTCTAAAAGATAAATGAAGAGAGTTGAAATACGGCCCAAGATTGAACATTTGTCAAATCAAAATTGAAGGCAGCAGGCAGTAAATTGGATTTTCTTTTACAATAACATGTAGTTCACCTTCTATCATTGTAACAAATATTATAATGGATGCTTTATGACATCATATCTTTCATCTACTTTTGTTGCTGAAATTTTAAGAATAACATGGGTCTTTATTGTTGCTATACCACAATTCCCTCACATGCAAAGTGTTTCCTTAAGGATGTATTTTTCCACAGAGGAAATATTAGCCATCACTTGTCAACTCAGATACAGAATAAATAGCACTATCAGTACTCAGTTCAGGTTCAAAGGAGTCTCTGAATTGTGGTGTTGAGCCTGCTAGAGGTACTAATCATCTCTCAGAGCCCAGCTGCTTTCAACTGCAGGGAAAGATACAACTTGGGGATTTTATTTCATTGTGTCTTTTTTTCCCCAGATGCTAAGGAAGAACAGGAAAAAAAATAGCCCTGCTTCTTTCATCAAAACACAGAAAGTATCTGCTAACACAGGTTATGTGTAAGAATATAACTGAGTAAAAAAAGGATCTTCCCCAGGAATTTTATAACATTTATACTGTGATGTTTTGAGGTTTGATCAAGAGATGCTAACTGATTTGTGATCACTGATGGAAAATATCTGATGATTCTCATTTCCCCTCTTGAAGAGGAAAATGCAGTTTCCCTGGGACTGTATTCTTAAGCTAATGTGAGATGTTTGATACAAAGAATTCTAAAAATTGAAATAGCACTCAGTGCTCAATGGGAGAAAGCACCTACTTTTATGGAGTGCTTTACCTTTTTAAAGAGAAAGCCTGGTGTAATTGTTAAGTTTCTGCTACGCACTTAAGTCTAATCTGCTGCTGTTGGACTAGTTCCTTTTACGTACCTCTCATAATCTTCCACGTGTGGTGAGTCTTTTTACAGTCATTTTACAGGCAAGAACAATGGATTTTAGAGAGGTTTTTCAGTCTTTCAATCAGCAACTAATAAGTGCTACATAAGGGATTTGAGCCAAGACAGACCGATGTGAAATCTGCTTGTCCGCTACAGTGAGTCACATGGTTCAATCAATCACCCATTCATCCGTTCTTGAGAGGGACAAATACTTTTAAGTACTGAAACATCCACTTGCCTGCTGATTGACAAAGATTTTTTTTTTTTGATCTGAAAGCTTTAGCGGGGATTATTTATGGTAATTAAAATATTGAAATGTTTTAACTGATCCTGAAGAATTAAATTTATTCTTTAATTGAGGAGCTAAGTCATAACATGAAGATAGAAGATAGATAAGTGATAAATAGATCAGGTAGATAGATAGATAGATGATAGATAAATGATAGATGATAGATGACAGAGAAACAGAGGTGACGTTTAGAGTGACTGCTATGACAATCCAGGGAACAGATGTGTTCATGAAAGGAAATTGCCCAATATGATACCTCTTCCAGAGAATTCAGTAAACATTTAAATTACTTCATAGCATTAATTACTTTTTTTTTTCAACGTTTATTTATTTTTTGGGACAGAGAGAGACAGAGCATGAACGGGGGGGGGGGGGGGCAGAGAGAGAGGGAGACACAGAATCGGAAACAGGCTCCAGGCTCTGAGCCATCAGCCCAGAGCCTGACACGGGGCTCGAACTCACGGACCACGAGATCGTGACCTGGCTGAAGTCGGACGCTTAACCGACTGCGCCACCCAGGCGCCCCAGCATTAATTACTTTTAACATTATTTTTGAATATATCATCATTTGTGACTATAAGGAAGCACAGATTTTATTAGGTTAATATTTAGTACTTATCAGATGCCAAGCATGATCCTAGATGTTAGAAACACAAAGATGAAAAAAAATGAAATGAAACAAAGCAAAAGCATGATTCCTGCCTTCATGAAGATTTCAGCTTAATAAGGAAGACATATGTGTAATAAAGAAATAATCATGCAAATGACAGTGGAGTCACAATTTTCTTAAGGGTTATGAGGGAAACATAACAGTACATTAAGTAAAGATGATGGGCAGGGAGATATTTTGTTTATTTATTTATGAGAGAGCACATGCTTGTGTCTGTGAGTGAAAGCCAGGGAGGGGCAGAGCAAAAGAGAGAGAGAGAGAGATCGAGAGAGAGAGAGAGAGAGCAAATCCCAAGCATGCTCTACACTCAGTGTGGAACCCGACATGGGACTTGATCTCAGAACCCTGGGATCATGACCTGAACCGAAATCAAGAGTCGGTTTCTCAACTGACTGAGCCACCCAGGTGGGGCAGGGAGGCATTTTAAGTTAGGGAAGTTATATTAAACACAAAACTGAAAGAGTATAAAAAATTAAAGGGCCAGGAAGAACATTCCATGCAGGGGAAGCTACCTGTGAGAAAGCTCCTGAGACAGGAGACTGGAGGAAGGCAAATAATGGTAGAGAGAAGTGAGACTGCTTGGGTGGGTATGAATTAAACTCAACAAGGCCTAGGATTAAATATTTACAGGCTTTCCTCCTCTTCCACCTACTATTTGCAAAGCACTGCTCTAGATGCTAGGAATATAATACTTAACCTGCTAGAGTCCCTGCCCTCATGGGCTTCTATTCCAGTGGAAAAGAAAAAGATGATAAAATGATATATGTAGGTGATATGCGATGTGAAGAAAAGTACAGCCAGTTAACATACTGGACAAACATGGCCAAATTACAGCCAGTAGGTCAAATGTCACCCATGGCCTGACTTTGTACAACCACAAGCTAAGACTGTTCTTTATATTTTAAAAGTGTTATACAAATAATAATAATAAAAAAATATGCAACAGAGACTATATGTGGCCTGTGATACCTAAAATATTTACTACCTTGCCCTTTACAGAACATATTTGCCGACATGACCCCTGGGTTAGAGAGAGGCAGGGAATACCATTTTTGATTGTGTGGTGAAGGAAGTCATCCCTGGTGTTTCGGTAAAGACCTCTCTGGGGCAAGAGAGTATCTTTTCTCCTATCAGATGATCTGCATTAGAGACAGAGGGAATGGCTAGGACAAGGATGTTGAGAGAGGAACAAGGTTGTGGGCACAGAGAAGCGAATAAACCAGTGATACTTCAGCAGTGACGGAGATTTCATAGATGAAGACGGGAAGAGTAGTATGTTTGGCTTTATCAAGATTTTCTATATTATTCCAGGCATGGTGGGAAGCCTTTGAATGGTTGACAGCAGAGAAGTCATATGTTCCAGTGAAATGTTTAGGTGAACAGCTGTGTGGAAAAGAGCCTCCAGGGGCCAGGGTGGAAGCAAAGAGTTTGGCCAAGAGGCTTTCGTGACTGTGGAGAGAGGAGTGATAGTGGCTAGTCTAGGGTGCTCAAACTGTTGAAAAGTTAGGACGTGAGCAGTTGTTGGATTCATGCGATATGTTTTAATTAGAGCTGATAGAATTTCATTATGAGTTAAATGTGAGAGATGAGAGAAAATATAGTAAGTATTAAAGGAGTTTTGCTATAAAGGGGAGTAGAAAAATATGACAGTGCCTGTTAGGGGCCTTGGGATCATGGTATTTATTATTTTATGATTCTATTCTATTTACTGTATTCTGTTCTATTTTATTCTATTTTATTTTGAAGAAAGTTATTAAGGGATACCTGGGTGGTTCAGGTGGTTAAGCGTCTGATTTATGATTTCAGCTCAGGTCATGATCTCATAGTTCGTGAGATTGACCCCCACCATTGGGATGGGCCCTGACAGGTGAAGCCTGCTTGGGATTCTCTCTCTTTCCCTCTCTCTGTCTCTCTCTCTTTCTCTCTGCACCGCCCCCTCTCAAACTAAATAAACATTAGAAAAAGAAGAAGATATCTAGTAAACATGTTTGGTAGCTGGTGAGACTGGCTCTGTGCAGAGAAGAAAAAATTAATTTGAAGGAGAGAGGGGAGATATTTCTAAGGGTTGAATTCTTCAGTAGGTAGGTAGAGATAGAACCTATTAAAAAAATCAGTGGTTTATCTTAATTAATGGCCCAGGCAGTTCATCTGTTTTAATTGAAGAGAAGGCAGAATGCATATATGCATGTGCTTATTGATAGTGGGAAGATGGAAAAGGTAACATATTGATTATTTTATTTCTGTGAATTTCTAAGCAAGGTCATTAGCCGAATTGGGGGGGGGGTGAAGATAGTGTTAGCGGTAAAAGCAAGGAAAAATGTGAAATGCATAGTTTGTAAGAGGGAGTGAGAATTTGCTAGCAGCAGAGGATAGATAGTATTACTATAAGGATATCAGGATATCAGCAATTAAGAATATTTTTCTGAGGTAACACTAACAAAACACTTGTTTCCCAGATAAATTTAAATTTGTGTCCTTAACACTCGAAAGCTACCTTTGCAAGGAAGTAGCTGCTAGCTGCGTGTGGCTGTTGAACATGGGAACCGTGAATAGCACGTGTTGTTTGCATGCAAGTGTATGTGCGCTCACTTCACGTGTTACGGGCAGGCAGGATTTCACGCATATCGCATGTATGTTGCATTGTATTTTCAATTGCATATATGAGACTGTTTTGCACCAGACTAAAACTTTAGACTAAGTTGAAGGAGTGAAGGAGTACATGTACACATGGTCTTATAGAAAAGGCGATGAGTTGACATTCATGTAGTTATTGAGTGCTTATAATGTGCCAGGCGCTAAGTGAGTGACATGTTTCATTTAATCCTGGCAAAATGCCTTGAATAGGCATTGTTAATCCCTCTCTAAAAAGCACAAGAAAATGGTAGTTAAGGAGCATAGAACCAGAAAAGTGGCAGACGCCAGATTCAAAACCTGGTCTGTTTTCCTCCCAAGCCCATGTGCTTTTCACCTATTTCCTGCTGCATTACTATTTTCCATGAAGACAAAAGTTAAATGTTTCTAGAGGCACAGACGCTTCTAATTCCCAGGGTCTCCCATAAATCAGGAACACTCGTCCCGCCTGGGGGCCCCAAAGTCTGGCCTTCATTACCCAATCTCACTTTTTTCCTATTACTGCTATTAAAACGTTAACAAAAAGGCAAGACCCGATTTCAGAACTATCTTTGGATACACGTGCAAAACAAATGAATAGCATTGAGGGCAGAGGGGAAAATTCTTGTCAGAACCACTCTGATCCTTTGGGCTTGGGATTCCTTGGGTAGTGACTGGGTCATGAACTAGGCCAAGCCTCCACACCGAGTTCAAAACAATCATTCTTTGAAGTTGTGTATGTTCAGGAACATTTCTTTCTTCCTTTATAGGCTTACAGGGATGAAAATCTGTTAGATGACACGCAACCTGCCCTTTCAAAGCTCCTCAAGGACCCTGGGGATTTTGCAGCCATCTGGAATTTGCTGTCATGCTGTGATTTCTGCAGGTTTGTTTAACTTTTAATCTCTCCAGTCACATCTTTTATTGTACACTCCATGCATAATTTTTGCATTATATAGTCTTTAACAAAAAAAAAAAAAAAAAAAAAAAACAGTGGGCTGAAGTTGCTCGATTTAATCACAAATGTGACTCTGAAAGGACTCCATGTCTTACAAGTTATTTCCCTCCTTCCTCACATTTAAGAAAAAAGAAACGTGTTTTGGCTGCAACAGATTTGTTGCTCAGAAATTAAATCCCACCCTCCCGAGGAATGCAGTATTGAGCCGGTTTGAATGAAGGCTAGGTACTTTCAATAATCATTATTAGAAACCAAGATAACTTTAATTAATTTATTTACAATTTGTATTTTCCTAGGTGTTAGTGTCCTTGGCTTTTAGCTGTGTATCATGTTTCTAAATCTTAGCATGTTAAGACCAGAAAAAGAATTACTGATTATATAATTATGGACAGGATAGCTACCCCAAAGATGAGTTTGGTAAAGATTAACTACCAGGTAACTGTTCTCATCCCTTTTTGAACAAACACAGTGGTGCCCGTTTATATCCTTTCTTCATAATAATTTTCATTTTAATAATTTTAATCTTAGGGGCACTTTCCATTTTCTTCCAGGGGGTCCCTTGACGCCCTTGACCACCATTTGGAGGGCCTGTACCTAGTGCTGCTGTTCTGAATCTCTCACACGTGTGGCTTTGTTGAACCGTTCTGCTGAACCACGTGTGCCTCCTTGCATACAAACTCATCATCTTTTCTACAGCCATAGCTGTGTTTGCTCCAGTTCTATAACCAAGTATCTCGCCATTTTATTTTTGGCTCTCTGGGTCTCTCAGAATTCTGCCTGAGTCATCACGATATGATTTGCCGGGTTGGATACTGACCTAAACCCAATCCATGAGTGGAATTCTACTCCTAACTGAATAGAATAGCCAAAGCCACCGCTCTGCTGTCCACTTGACTCATAGCATTTCTCGTGTCTAGGAATTGTGTTCTTTCTTCACCTACAAGAACTGACAGCTTGGATTCAGCTGAATGTCCCTCTCCTTTCCCAGTTACTTTAATTTATGTCTCTATCTCCCAGGCCAGAAAACACCCTGAGCATAGCAGACAGTAGGGTTTTCAGCTTTGCTACTGTAAGTGAACCAAAGGAGAATTTGTCCGCCCCTAATACATAGCAAGCCAATAAAAATACTGACCCTGAGCTTTTGCAGTGAAGAAAGATAGGCTTACTTATAGGTGTGGTGACACCCAGGAGAATGGGGATCTAATGCTCCAAAGTCCTGAGTTCCCTAACGGCTTGCAACTGAGGGCTTAAAAGCCTAGTCATACCTTGGGACTAGATGACTGTGCAGACAGTTTCATTTCTCGTTCCCTTGGGCTAGATTTCCATCATCTTAAGGAAGGCATATTCTAAGTCCCTTCCTGGTGTTCTCTCCAATCTTTAAATGGGCTATGTGACCTCCAGACTTAATTCTGTTGGCGGTTTTGCTACTATCCTTCTCTGTACTAATCATTCAGTTATTCATACATGAAGTATCCTTAAATGGCTAGTATGCACTGAGCACTGCGATACAAAGATGTAGACCACACAATGTGTACGAATATTAAAAAATAAAAGGGAGAGAGTATTTAATTTTGAGATGAAGATTCAAAAAAGTCAAAGCCATAAATGAAAAACTTGATATGTCTCATTATATCAACTTTAAAATATTTTGTGGAAAAGGATGTGGTTGGAGTCATTGTAAAGTGGATTTGGAATGAGTAGCCATTGGAAAGAAATTGCTTTTCTTGACTGTGTACGAACTGGACCCAAACCTCGGGACTGGCTGAAACAGCAACCTTTTCAGGCAAATGTTTGAGAAGTCAGCAGGAGAATGGACATCCTGATCACAAGACTGATGATTATGGGCTTTCTGAGATAAATCAGCAGTTAATTCATGTATAACACAGAATAGTTTAGCTTGTTAAAACACCCACACAAAACTTTTTCTCTCCTTCAACTGATCCTTTCCTTTTTCCTCATAAAACACCCTGCTTTCACGCTATAAGTAGAAATGCTATTTGGGTTTCTACCTGAATCTGTGCTTCTCAGATTGCATTTCTTTAATCCCAAACAAAGATTTGTTTGACTCTCTGTGTGGCTCTTTATGTTCAGGTTGACAATTTTATATGACAAAGAAAACAAAAAACAAAAACAAAAGGAAACAATGAGCAAAAACCCACTATCAAATCAGTTAAAGGACAGGGAAAGAGTAGGGGCAATGTTTATATCAAATTATGTGATTATTTAAAAAAGTAAAAAGGGAAATCTACAAGTAAATAAGATAAAGATCGCCAATGTAATAAATGCAAATCAGGCACATAAACAGGTGATTTAAAGAGGACAGTATACAAAAGCTTGAAAAAATAGAGATACCTTGGTAACAGGGAGAAATTCAGCAAGTCTAACTCCATATTGTTCGTTTCCCTTGCTGCTGTGACCCACAGCTTAGAAACTTCTGCTTAGCCCTGCAGACAGGCATGTTAATCATCCAAGGAATTTTGCTTACAGCTGAGATTTGCAAAAACTGCTTTTTACTGGAAACTTACCACCCCCAAAGATGTAAGGAAGTACATACAGAAATCTCCATGTCATGTTTAAGATTTACAGACACAACATGGCCAGTTTCCTGTATGCAAATTTGAACTGACTAAGGACAAAGAGGTTCCATGACCTTCCGCGGATGTTTACCAACATCAGTCATCTTTCGACTTTAATCTCCTCCTGCTTCCCATGTTTGCTAACATAGAAAAAGCTCCAGTTTCATGTGTGTGTGTGTGTGTGTGCGTGTGTGTGTACATGTGCGTAGAGGGGAGTTCTTTAGGACAGTAATCCACCTCACCTCAGTTTGTTGGCTTTCTGAATAAAGTTGTTTTCCTTACCCTAACACCTTGCCTCTTGACTTGTTGGCCTGTCTTGAAGTGAACAGAACACCCTTGTACTGGTTGCATCTTTACTTAATTCATTCATCAAATATTTACTAGTTGTGTGTTAGGGACTGTGAAAACACTTGAGATATACTAGTGAAAAACAATGAAACCTCATGCTCTTGTAGGAAGGTACAAAAGAACTGATCCAAAATGAAAAAGCAAAGGGGTGTCTGGGTGGCTCAGTCAGTTGAGCGTCTGACTTCAGCTCAGGTCATGATCTCAGGGTTCATGAGTTCAAGCCCTGCGTCGGGCTCTGTGCTGACAGCTCGGAGCCTGGAGCCTGATTCGGATTCGGTGTCTCCCTCTCTCTGTGCACCCTCCCCCACTCGTACTCTGTCTCTGTCTCTGTCTCTCTCTCTCTGTCTCTCTCAGAAATAAATAAATATTTTAAAAATGTTAAAAAAATGAAAAAAAAAAAAATGAACAGTGGGTATGGTTTTTTTTTTTTTTTTTTTTTTTTTAGTGAAGAGCTCATGTGAACAAGATAAGCTTAATCCTCTTGTTTTGACGAATACAAATGAAAATAATGGAATTCACTATTCTCCTATTGCATTGGAGTAGAGGAACGATGTCAACATTTGGGGATTTTTACGGATTAAATTGTGTGCCCCAGAATATATCGTGAAATATTAACCCTCAGTACTTCAGAATATGACCTTATTTGGATATGGGAACCTTTATGGAGTTAATCAAGTACAAATGAGATCATTAGGTCTCATTCAGCATGACTTGAGTCCCTGTAAAAAAGAGAAATTTTGACACAGAAACAGACCTGCCCAGAAGGAAGACAATGTGAAAACACACAGTGAGAAGATGGACGTGCCACTGGAACGATGCATTTGTAAGCCAACGGACGCCAAAGATTGGTGGCAAACACCAGAAGCCAGACAAGGCAAAAGGTTGTCTAAAGCCTTCCAGAGAGATCATGGCACACTGCTGATCCCTTGATTCCAAACATGTGACCTCCACAAATGTGAGACAATGAATTTCTGTTGTTTTAAGCCACTAGTTTTTGGTACTTTGTTAAAAGTAATACGGGGCGCCTGGGTGGCACAGTCGGTTAAGCGTCTGACTTCAGCCAGGTCACGATCTCGCGGTCCGGGAGTTCGAGCCCTGCGTCAGGCTCTGGGCTGATGGCTCGGAGCCTGGAGCCTGTTTCCGATTCTGTGTCTCCCTCTGCCTCTGCCCCTCCCCCGTTCATGCTCTGTCTCTCTCTGTCCCAAAAATAAACGTTGAAAAAAAATTTTTTTTTTTAAAAAATAATACAATGAGATGGGGGTTATTAGCAGATTCTGTTAAAAGGAAGCTATTCAAAGAAACAAATAGTTACAGTATAGCTTGAGCTATGTTAGGATGAAGAGAAATAAGTTCCCATGGCAATTATGCAAAGAGCTCCTGATCCATAGAGATTGGATGGAGAAAGTTTTTCTTGGGATATGTAGCCTGAACAGATACACCGAGGCTGACCCAGAACTAGGTAGTATAAGAAGAGTTGGACATTTCTGTGGCAGACAAGCAACATGGAAACCAGAAGGCATAGGGTTTCTAGGATGACAATTATGCAGTCATTGGGGGAACTGTCAAAAGGTCAGGGTGAAGTAGGCAGAGGCTTGTCTATGCAAGGCCCTGCTTGACAGGCTAAGTAGTGGGCAATCGCTCTGAGCAATCAAGAATCACCAGAGGAATTCAAGGCAAAAATAACATCTTTGGCAAAAATAACACCTCAGTGCTTCTTGATGACCAAATCCATTTAAGGGATTAAAAGTTTCTGCTGGAATACTCTGCTCAAGACCACTCAGCCCAGAAGTGAATGGGAAGCTGAAATCCAACCTGTGTTCTGCCTCTTACGCCACATACCTGATGTATGGAACAAGTGGCATTCTCTCTGTCATTTATCAATCTGAGAGGAAAACTTTCTCAACGATGCCCTTGCCATTATTCCAAGCATCCACCTATGTCATTTACTAGGCTTTCCTAGAAAGTCAGAATAAGTGCTTTTAAGCCAACCCCAATGTGTTTTCTTCTGTAGCGCTCATCAGCTCTACTGTTGATGGTACCTTTCTTTTTCTGCTTTCAGGAATCAACTTATCAGGACAACTATTTCCTCTATGATCTGACCTCAACTACTAGATAACAACTCCCTTCTTGGCAAAAAAGTCCTCTGCTTTAGAGGATATCACTTTATTTCAATCTTATAAATTCTTTGTGCTAAAACTCCACTATCTGTGGGCTTCAAAACATTTATTTATCTCTGTAGCCTAGAGGTTCAAGCTGACCTTGTAAAAATGGACCAGATGTAGTCTAGATGGGGCACAGAAGAAGGTGTGGAAAAAATGCCACTTCTGTAAGTGGAAGAAGACTTAAGAATGAAGCTCTAAAAATATTTAGTGCTTTATCTGAATGTTAATAATGAGAGTAAAGATTTTCCACTAGTCTACAAAGAAAAGAGCAAGATATTTCAGGACAAAGAGTCAGGCTGAGGTAAGGAAATGAGACACGGGGCTACATGGTTTATCTGGAGAAGCTAAAGTCATTTCCAGGACTAGCCTCCAGGAAGGCAGGGGTGTGGAAGGAAAGAAAAGTGGGAAATAAGTCTAGAGAGTTAAGGAGGCACAAGTAAAAGAGTCTGTATATCCTATCTTTATTAGCTTTGAGGAGGTGGAAATAAAACTACTTTTTTTTCCCCTTCTGAGTTCAGATCCAATTGACAGATAACGCACCATAACCAGACAGGTGTAGGTCAATAACGGCTTTACTAATGATAAACCTGATGTGGAGAATGGAGGACTCAGATCCTTGTCCTCATTCCCCTTCATGCCTGGGGACTGTGATAAAACACTGAGACTGTTACTGTGCTAAACAGAGTGGGAGAGAGTGACACCCTCGGTTGTAGCAGCTTCACAAAATTTACAAATCATGCTTTCTGGAACATTCTTGCATATTCTAGAAGTGGAATAAATTCAACGTAGGATAGACCCATATTCAACCTTGTCAGATATTGACAGTTGCTTTCTCAAGTCGTTGTACTGTGGAAGTCATGTGTTTTATGTTTTCCACAAGATTGTATGTTGTGGGAGGCCCCACATTTGAGTGTGAGATATATTACACATACAGGATAGTGCAAATATACATGTATAGTTTAAAGATATTTATAAATGCTGTGTACCGCAGCCTCCATCAAGCAAAAGAAAGTTATCAACACCTCAGAAGTCTACCCCGTTTTCAGGTAACATCCCTCCTCCCCTCTCAGCTAGCTACTATATGATTTTTATGACAATACCATCTTTGTTTTAACTCATATCTTATTACTTATGAATAGATCCCTAAATAGTATTATTTAGTTTCACCTGTTTTGGATCTCGTTTGTACACGTGAGATCATAATGAATGTATTCTTTGGTATCTGGCTTCTTTGTCTCAGCAATATGTTGTGAGACACAACCACGTTGTTGCATGTAACGTAGCTAACTTTTGTTGTTGTATTTTGTGTATGTTGTTCTATTTTGTGTTTGTTGTTGCATCCTCTTATATCAATACAGAGTAAAATATATACCCTTCTGCTTTGGATGAACATATGGGCTATTTCTAGTTGATACTATTATGAAAGTTGGTGTCATCAACTATTGTATATACCCTGGTACATATGTGAAAAGTTTCTCTAGGATGTATTCCTTCCAGTGGACTTGGGGTATTTCTATCTTCCACTTACCAAATAATGCCTGTTTTTCCAAATGAGTGCACCAGTCATTCTCTGGTACATGTGTACCAGGCGTAGTGCTCCCATCATCAGTGTTAAAATTTCTCATGTCTCATCATCACTGATACTGGGAATGGTCAAACTTTAAACATTTTAACTAATCGGTGTGTCTCTAGAGGTGTTTCTTTGTCATTTGAGTTTGCATTTCTTTTTTTTAACAGTTATTTTATTATTGAGAGACAGAAGGACAGAGCATGAGCAGGGGAGGGGCAGAGAGAGGAGGAGACACAGAATCTGAAGCAGGCTCCAGGCTCTGAGCTGTCAGCACAGAGCCCGAAGCTGGGCTTGAACTCACAAACCTTGAGATCATGACCTGAGCTGAAGTCTGAATCTCAACCAACTGAGCCACCCAGGAGCCCATTAGTTTGCATTTCTGTGAGTACTAAGGAAGCTGAGCGCCCTTTCATATGTTTATAGACTGTTTGGATAGTCCTGTTCGGGATCTGCTTTTTTGAGATTTTGCCAGTGTTTTAAGGTTATTCTATCTTCTTTTATCCAAGTGGCATCAAACACTAAATATGAAAGGTAACACTATTAAATTTCTAGAAGAAAATGTACAAGCACAGCCTCTTGATGTAAGAGTAGGGAAGGACTTCCCAAACAATACACAGTATATTCAATGTAAAGGAACAGACTGATACATTCAACTTAATATTTGAAACTTCACCAAAGGCACTTTAAGTGTTGTAGAAAGATAAGTGAGAGATGATATTTATACACAACATAACTGAAATAAATAACGAATTCCCACCTTTACTAGTTTAATGGGTTAGCTCCAACCAGTTAAAAAATCTCCAGGTCAAGGAAATGTCCGATTTCTTGGGATTGGAGAAAGGGAGTGGGGGGAAGGGGGATCAGGGCTGTGATTCTACCTGATGACTCTCATGGAAATGAGATCAGAAGAATAGAAATTATTTTCTAAGGTTCCCTGAGTTCCTGTTATTTGTTTGTTTGTTTGTTTTCCTATTAGCCGGTTGGGTTTGACCTTTACTTCTTTAGTCATCTAGGAAAGTCACTGCCTCTTTTGGGGGAAAGAGATGAACAATCTATTAGGAGAGCCCTATTTCCACTTCCATAAAGCTGGCCTACAAAAATCTATTTTCTCCTTTTTTTTAAAACATCAAGTTAACCAGTCTTTTCCCTCAGTTTGTCAGTTTGTCTACATTTTGAGTCATAGAATGATTTGTCCATCATCTGTGTTTTTCTGTAATACTTGTATGATTTATATTTTACATACAGATTTTAGAAATTTATCCTGGCGTCTGGTGAAGAGTGAATCTGTTTTTTCTTGTTTCCTGTTTCCAAGTATCCAGGTGTCCTAGCATCACTCATTATATTGTGTTAATTACATTTATTGTCTAATATACCTAACAAAACCATTTAGTCCCTGATATCCTTCCAAAGCCAAATGCCCTAGTCACCATTGTCTTCAGGCCCAGTGATTCAGCCCTGCTCAGTTTTTGTCCCACTGCTGTTTCATACAGATGGTGCGGTAGGTGGTGTGGACTGAATGTTTTTGTACTTTCCTCAGTCATATGCCGAAGCTGTGATCCCAAGTGTGATGATGTTTGGAGGTGGGGCCTTTTGACGGTATTAGTGTTTTTATAAGTAGGGACACGAGAGAGATGATCTCTTTATGTCGTGGAAAGATACAGCAAGATGAAAGCTTTCTGTAAATCCGAAAGAGAGCCCTTGCTAAGAAACCAACCACGATGGCACATTCACTTGACATCCAGCCTCCAAAAATGTGAGAAATAAATGTTTGCTGTTGAGCAGTCTAGGGTATTTTGTTATAGCAGCCAGAACTCAGACAGCAGGCAAAATAATGGCCCACCAAAGATATCCATGTCCTAATCCCCAGAATGTGTTAGTATGCTATGATATCTGGCAAAGGGGAATTGAAGTTGCGGAGATTATTAAGGTTGCCAATCAGCTGACCTTACAATAGGGAAATTAGCCTACATTTTCTGAGCATGCCCAGTGTAATCTAAGGGTCCTTGAAGACAGATGAGAGAAACAGAAGAGAAGGTCGGACTGGTGTGAAGGGGGAAGGACTCCTCTCACTGTTGATGGATTTGAAACTATGAGAGGGGTTATGAGCCAAGACTATCCGGCAGTTTCGAGAAATTTGGAAAAGACAAGGAAATGGATTTTCCTGTAGAACATTCAGAAAGATAACATTCCTGATGCCTTGATTTTAGGCCAGTGAGAGTTTTTTTTTTTCGACTTTTAACAGACAGGAAATAAGAAAATTAATTTCCGCCATTTTTGCCAATTAAGTTGTGGTACTTTGTTACCACAGCAGTAGACAGCTAATATAGATAGTCATTCCTTTTGAACTGGAAGTCTCTTCCTGTTTTCTCCCTTTCTTGTTCACATATCAGTACCATGGTTTAGGGAAAAAAGGACTCTTGGAATATGAAGTTAGTCGACCGTCTGAAGTGTGCTCATCATTCTTCGGCTACATCTTCCGCAGTTGTGAGATACGCAATGAGGTATAATTTTCCTTTGATGCACTCCTTTTAAGAAGGCCTACCTCTGCATTTGTGATGCATAACCTGGCCGTGAAGTTGGTCATTTTGCTTCCGTGTGTCTAGCGTTGGGCGGCAGCATTCCCCTCCCTCCTTTATCTTTGCTTTTGCTTTTGGGCGCCAACATTTTGGGTTCAAACGTTTTATGGCTAGATTTTTTTTCTTTGAGTTCACGCTGAATAATAAATACGAAATTCAATCACTTCTGAGCAAAACGTATCTGTTATTTAAAAAAAGAAAATCTTGGGGCACGTGGGTGGCTCAGTTTGTTGACCGTCCAACTTCCGCTCAGGTTATGATCTCACGGTTTGTGGGTTCGAGCCCCACGTCGGGCTCTGTGCTGACAGCTCGGAGCCCAGAGCCTGCTTCGCATTCTGTGTCTCCGTCTCTCTCTGACCCTCTCCTGCTAGTGCTCTCTCTCTCTGTCTCAAAGATAAATAAACATTAAAAAAAAAATTAAAAAAGAAAATCTTGGGCGCCTATGTAACTCAGTTGGTTAAGTGTCTGACTCTTGATTTGGGTTCAGGTCATGATCTCACATGTGTGAGCCTGAGCCCTGGGTCTGGCTCTACACTGACAGCACAGAGTCTGCTTCGGGTTCTGTCTCTCTCTCTCTCTCTCTCTTAGAAATAAATAAGGAAACACTAAAAATATAATTAAAACAGTTTTTTCTACCTTTACTTCTCTGAATTGGACAATAGCATACAGGAGATGGTTTCTAATAGGCTAACAATTAATCCAAGAAATCATCAATCTACCGTAATCCTGCCAAGAGCCATTTCAGTATATCTCATATTCTGTATCAGTATAGATCACAGGCAATACCTATATCTCCAACCACAGTAATTTTGCCATGTGAAACTCTCCTAGTAATATTTTAATACTTTGTCTGACATTCTTATTTTTGCCTCTTAAATCTGTTCATCATTTATGTAAAGTAACCACTTGGCAAGGTTGACTCAGTCTTCAATGGCTTGTTCGTCAATTGCTGTCATTACAGACTCTCTACATTAACAATATGACTCCACACCCTGTATTGGATTTGGGATCCCTCTGGACGTATCTCTCCACCGCGACTCTCTTCATTTTCCTTTTGGGTCATAATAATTCTCTTGGCTTTAGTAACACCTAAAATATCTTCCTTTTGAAATGTTCTCTTCAAAAGCAACTAGGCTCACGTTCATTTCTTTTTCATATCTGTCTATTCTGTTCTTCAAGATTTCAAACATTCTCCTAAGGAGTTCTCTCTCTTCTTCCAATTTAACAAGCTTGTTTTCCTTTGTAATTCTTTCATACCCCCACTGCTTCAGACTTCTCCTGTTTTGAAGATAAGATAAAAGTAAAGAAGCAGGTCTTTAAAGAAAATTTATTATTCTTTGATTTCATATGAAAATCTCATTTATGGAAAGGTAGTTTACCAGGCACACATGTTTCAAATTTTCTTCACCTTTGGTTTGCAACAATTTCAAGAAGTTTTTTTTTTTTTTTCTTTATTACATCCAAGAAGGCGGCATGTTTCCTTCAGAATTAGGACCCCTGTTTTTTTCTCACATTTTCTTTTTTAAGCTCTAGCTTCATATGTGATGGTCAGAGTCGAGGTGTCTGAAATCTAAATTCAAGGGTAGAGTTTAGGTGATTAACGCATTCAGAGCCAACTGAGACCCATGTGGCACACTGCGAGTGTGTGTTCGTGACATGAATCCCACAGCACATTTCCCTCACATGGCCATGAATGAAGTCAAAACAACAGGAAGGAAAGTATAAATTTAGACGGTGAACCTGATGCCTCTTGCTAATCATAGCACCTTGTATTTAGAGGCATGGACATTATTAATTCATAGCACTTTTTATTTCAAGGCATAAATCGATGCATATTTTAGGTTGTATTCAGTCCTAGCCTTCCACCTGGCTGAAAAATACAGTTAAAAAAAAATTGCCCTCTTCACCAGTGCCCCGAAAGCCTGAGGCTAGAGAAAACGGAATTTAACTGAAAGTTGGGAAAGTTAAGTATATCCATCAGTATATCCAAGCAGTGCGTATCCATCAGAGAAATGGCATGTGCCAAGTTGCTGGGTGTGAAGAAGCATAATTTGTCCAAAACAATGCAGTATGGCTAAACTGTAGATTACATGCAAGGACATGTGGTGAGAGCAAGGAGAGAAGACAGCAGAGAAAATATACTTTAGGGATATATATTATATAAATATATGTCCCTTACAAATATATATTATATAAGTATGGCATCCTATAAACTATATTAAAGAATTTGGTTTTTACTCCCATATCAACGCGATGGCTGCTGAAATATTTTAAACAAGGAAGAAATAGAAAATGTTCATTTTAGAAATATCCCTCAGGCTTCATCATGAGAAATGGATTGAACACATATAATCCATGAGTCAGAAATGTTCACTACAGAAGTGTCAGAGTCGGCCGGGCAAGAGATGACTGTGATCAATTCTTAAAAAACATGCAGTAAATATGGAAAATAAGTGGATGAATCTGGGAGATATTAAGTAAATAAAACCCATGGAATCTGAGAAAGTGCTGGCCGATCACAGCACTGAATCATACTGTAATATAATTCTTTTCCCACTGTGTCTCTCACTAGACTGGAAGCAGTGGGATAGCAAAGGAGCACAGATCGTGGATGATTTTGTCTGAATGAAACTAAAAGTGAAGGGGGACCTGAGTGGCTCAGGCAGTTGAGTGTCCACCTTCAGCTCAGGTCATGATCTCAGGGTTCAGAGCCCACTTAGGATCCTCTGTTTCCTGCTCTCTCCACCCTCTCCCCCACCCTCACATTCTCTCTGTCTCAAAAAATAAATTTCAAAAAGGTGGAGATAATTTTTAAAAAATGGAAATAATATACATAAAGTCACAGAGAGGTAGAGGAAGGAGCTAGTGGTGACAGCATGCAATGTTTTTTATTTCAGACATGGGATCTTTTTTTGTGATATATTTTATGTTATGATCCTGATTATGATTGATTGAAATACACTATAGCTGATGATTGTTGGAGGAGAGAAGCTAAATAATTTGAGATTGATTTGCTGGATAAAGTGTACATGTTGACAGGTGTGTGCGTGTGTGTGTGTGCGCACTCACATGTATTTCTTTTATGGTAATGGCAGAAATTGGATTGAGGTGGAAAGTTTTAAGCTCTTCACACACTTCCTTGGTGAAAGAGTAGTGAGACAAAATGATAAAATGATAAGTCGGCAGTCATGAATGCAGAGTCTAGACATAAAGATCATCAAAGAAGTAGAAATTTTAATACCAAAAGTAATGGGATAAAAGATGACAATAAACATTAAAGCATCAGACTGTGATATATAATCTTGGGAGACTAAACAGTCAGTGGGTAAGAGAATTCTGGAGGGAGAATTTTCCTCTACATAGAACTAGGTGTCAGGTAGAGCCTTGATGTTTTTTCAGATAAAGTTCTGAACCCTCCAAAGATGTTCCTGCAGATGAATGAAAGACCACCAATAATCCAGCAGGGATCAATTGGATTAACAAAAATGGTTATAGACAGTAAAGAGGCCTGAAAGCATGAAGAAAAGGACATTTCATGCTGGACCATAGAAGAATGTTATAATAAATAGTTCATATCTCCAGAGAACCCTTCTTTCTAGATTTACCTAAAAATATTTCAAGTAGAAACTCTGAACTGAAGCATTTCCAAGAGCAGTAAAATACACGTGGATATTTGTCTGAGAGAATGTACATGTGAAACAACAGACGGACAGAATCCAAGTTTGCCTCACGCAAACACAAACCTCCAGAGACACAGACAAGGACACACAAGTACCTCCGAATGAGGAAACCTATCTTCTTTTTATTCAAGTTTTTTGAATAATTACTTTAAAGGTATTTAACAAAATGAGAAATATTTGTGTACTGTAAAGAGTTTCTACTTGAAATATTTTAAAATAAATCTAGCAAGAAGAGTTCTCTGGAGGCACGAGCTATTCACAAGAACATTTTCATCAGGTAATTAGCTCTTATGGTGTTACCGTGGTTTGAATATAGTTACTCCAGGAGAGAAAATAGTACTTCTATCAACAGTCTCAGGGTACACTTATCCTTTTTTATTCTTGTACCATCTCTGATGACAGCTGATGTCAAGCTTGCTTTAGTTTAGAAAGGACCCAAGATAGAGTCGATTTCAGCAAGCAAATGGACTGGCTCCATTGGTATGTGTCAAACGGTGCTTATTCTCAATGATTTTTAAAAACTGGTTCATTAGCTTGTTTTTGGAAACTGTGTGCTGAATGATGTGATATCAGTGACTTAGAACTGCTCACTTGCTTCATTAGCATATCATCTGGGAATGCCGAATTGCCTTAAAGGCAATAGCTTTTTGTTCAACTATCCTCAGGGCTCAGTATGTGAATGTGAATGTTAGCGTGTGAGCGTGTGCTTGTGAAAGTGTGTGTAAACACATTCGTATGAGTTTTGTTAATATTCTGAGTCAATAGTATTGCCTTTTTCATTTATAGTTTGTGTAAAGTTTATTCATTTTGAGAGGGAGATAAAGAGAGAGCGTGTGTGCACACGTGCTCATGAGACAGGGAGGAGCAGAGAGAGAGGGAGAGAGAGAGAATCCCAAGCAGGCTCCACACTGCCAGCATGAAGCCCAGTGCAGGGCTCCAGCCCACGAACTGTGAAACCATGACCTGAGCCAGAATCAAGAGTCAGACATTTAACCGATTGAGCCATCCAGGTGCCCCTCTCGTTTATTATTTTTGAGGCAGTACTTTTGGTTGGCTATAGTGATTCCAAGGGGCAGGGGAGATATAAAAGAAATTCCTAGAGCATGGAAGATAAAGAGGAAGATGATGGGACTAAGTAGGTTTAATACTATACTCATGAATGAGATAAACAAGTTACTGCCATAATTATGTTTGATACAATTTTAGGTTTTATTCATAATGAATAAAATACGTGCTATGGTCTGACTGTTTGTCCCTCCAAATATCCCAGTCTCTCCAAAATTCATACGTTGCAATCTTTACATTTATTTATTTTTGAGAGACAGAGAGAGACAGAGCATGAGCAGAGGAGGGGCAGAGAGAGAGGGAGACACAGAATCAGAAGCAGGCTCCAGGCTCCAAGCTGTCAGCACAGATCCTGACGTGGGGCTCAAACCCACGAACTGTGAGATCATGACCTGAGCCGAAGTCGGACGCTTAACTGACTGAGCCACCCAGGCGCCCCTCATACGTTGCAATATTAATCCCCAAGGTGATATTATTAGGCGGTGAGGCCTTTAGACAGTGATTGGGCCACCCTCATATTTGGGATTAGTGCTTTATAAAAGAGGCCCCACAGAGTTCCCTGGCCCTTCTGTCATGTGAGTTCACAGTGAGAAGATGGCAGTGAGTGAGGACGCAGGCATTTACCTGACACCAAATCTGATGCCTTGATCTTGGCCTCCCCAGGCTCTAGGAGAGTGAGGGGATTGGCTCACATGGTTACAGAGATCAAGGAGTCCCATAATCTGCCCTCTGCAGGCTGGAGACCCAGAAAAGCTGGTAGTGTAATTCCAGTCTGAGTCCAAAGGCTTGGGGAGCAGGTGTACATCAGCTGATGCTGTGAGTCCCAGTCCGAGGGCCAGAGAACACTGAAGTCCCTGCTCAGGTAGGCAGGCAGGAAGGGGACACATTCTCTTTTGTTCTAATCAGGCCCTTGATGAATTGGACGGTGCCCACCTGCATTGCTGAGAGCAGTCTGTTATACTGAGTCTACTGATTCTAATACTAATTTCAGCCGGAATCACCCTTACAGACACACCGAGAAATAATGTTTAACCTGGGCATCTCCGGGCCCCCTCAAATGGACACATAAAATGAATCATCACGGTTTCTATACGATTTGCTAACTGCTTATGTTTATTAGGCTTTACTGCTATCCTCATTTTAGTTTGTGGCTTTTAATATTATAACGTATCTCTTCTTTGGTCTCAATGCCTTTTGGCTGAAGTCGACTTTGCTATCAGATTTCTAAGCTCTGTTTTCTTTTTGTCTGGTCAATCTTTACGCATTCTGTTATTTTCAGCCCATTTGAGTCACTGAATTTTAAGTGTGTCTCTTGTACATACCACACGGTTAGATTTTGTTTTATAAACCAATTTTGAGTTATTTTTCTTTAGAGAGCCAAGTCAAGCCCATTCGTATTTGTCGATACGATTCTTAGGTTCGGTCTCAATTCTGTCATTTCATCTTTTGTATTTATTTATTTTTAACTTTTTTATCTGAGTAGAGTTGATACATGATGTTGCATGAGTCTCAGGCGTACAACATAGTGGTTTCACTTCTCTGTATGTTATGCTGTGCTCGCCACAATTATAGCTACCATCTGTCGCTATACAATGTTATTACAATACCGCTGACTATATTCCCTATGCTGGGCCTGTTATAGCTGTGACTTACCCATTTTATAACTAGAAGCCTGTGTCTCCCACTCCCCTTCACCCGTTTTGCCCATCTCCGCAGCCCCCTCTTCCAGCAGCCATCATCCTCTGCTCTCTGGTATTTATAGGTCTGATTCTGCTTATTGTTTGTTTATTCATCTGTGTTTTTAGATTCCACATATGAGCGACATCATATGGTATTTGTGTTTCTTCGTCTGAGTTGTACCATCTTATGTCCTAAGTACTGTGTTTCTTTATCTCTTTGCTTTTCTGGGTTATTAGCTTTTGTTCTTGCTGTTTCCCACTGCTCTCTAATTTCTTTGGGCTTTCAGGAATGTTTGCCTTTCTGTTCTGGTCACTACTTTTGTATTAATACTATTTGCAGATTCTTAAACTCATTTTCCTTAGTTAACTTTTGCTTTCTTTAAATGATATCCTTTGAGTCCCATACATGCTCATTTACTACAGTCAATTTATACTATTCTACATTACCTTCTCTTCTCCTCTCATTTTATTAGCTGTATTATTTCCTCTTTGTCAAAATAAATTAGAAGTGCTATTTCTATTGATAGACTTTTAATCCATGAATCCACCCTTGTTTTAAACATAGCTCTCTAATTAAATCTGTGAAATGCTTACCTGCCAGTCCTTTTGCATTGCTGTTTCAGTTATCTTTTGGCTGAATAGACTTTTTGGGAAACATTTGTAAAGTATTATCTGAGT